>NC_080170.1:15521140-15823584 GCF_950295315.1 Erinaceus europaeus
GAACTTGGTTCCTTCTGCATTGTAACGTGTACTCAACCAGGTGTGCCACCACCAAGCCCTTTCTTCTCTCTCCTTTTTTCCCTTTTCTCTTCCCCCCCCCCCATCCCAAGAGAAGGGGAAGCAGAGAGAGGAAAGGGGAAAGGGGGAAGAGGTAAGGGGAGATACTCCACCCTTGCTCCCCCATCCACAGACCTCCCTTGTGCCTTGCGTGGAGTTCCTTTTAGTGCCTTTAAAACATGGTAAAGCAAATGCTCTGCTGGGTAAGTGGTCTCCCTCCACCCTGAGGTCATTCTTATAACGGTGTGTTTGTCTCAGAAAAATCATGCCATTCAAATGTAAATAATACAGAAGGTTAATACATAACACTCGGGCAAATTGCTATGTATTATAAGAAAAGTAGCAACATTCTCCAGTATGTGAAGAAAATTAACTTGAAAAGAGTTGCTGCAAAGTGAATGAAGTATAATACACAATCTTGGAAAAATGAATTTGAACTCATGTAAGAAGAAACACAGGAAATCAAACTATACATGCAAACAGAAGAGATAGGCAGATACCTATAAGGAGTTATTAGTTTATTCCAAATAGTCACATAGATAGCTTTTAAATGAAATATGCATTTAAGTAGAAATAACCTGGTGGTTACACTTGAATTGGTCATTCCTTCTGTGAATTTCTGCCACACAGAAATTATACCTTGTGATATGTTTCTTCATGAAGCTTATATATATATATATATATATATATATATATTAAACATTACAGGGCTTCACTGCTTTGGGATGACTTTTTTTTTTTCTTTTTTCAAAGACAAAGACAAAGAAGGGTGGATAGAAGGAGGAAGGGAGGGAAAGAGAGAGAGAGGGAGGGAGAGGGAGGGAGGGAGGAGGGAAGGAGAGAGAGAGAGAGTCAGTGGAGGGCCCTGGCTGAACCTGGGTCATACACATGGAAAAGTAGTGCACCATCTAGGTGAGACCTCCTGCCTGACAATGTAAAATGATGATATGCACCCTCATTTTTCTGATCAAAAAAAGTTTATCTTTTTAGCCACTTGAATATTCTAATACAGTTAGTTAACTCTCATCTATGTTCATGTGTTAATTATGTAGAGCGCTTTGTTACTTTGATTCCTTTCATGTAACCTGGTATAAATGGATATATTTTAGTACCCTATTTGTATAAATCTTTAAACTTTAAACACATTAAATCTTTAAACACATTAAACTTTTCAATATAAAATATTGTTTAAATACTGTCTATATATTGATGCTGAATATTGCTTAGAGCCTTATATGTTATGGGCAGTTAATAACCCTTCTGAAAAATGATATTTTCAGAGATCCATGACTATATTTCTCTTATTATAATCAATAATTTTTTAAAAAATATTTTATTTATTTATTACTGAGAAATATAGGAGGAAAGAGAAAGAGCCAGACATCACTGTGTTAAATGTGCTGCCGGGGATTGAACTCAAGACCTCATGCCTGAGAGTCCGATGCTTTATCTACTGCACCACCTCCTGGACCACTGTAATCAATAATTAAAAAAATATATTTTTATTTATTTTAATGAGAGAAATACATAGAGAGGGGAGATAGAGATAGAGATAGATAGATAGATAGATAGATAGATAGGGAGACAAGATCACTGCTCAACTCTGGCCTATGGTAGTTCTGGGGATTGAACCTGGGATCTTGAAGTCTGAGCATGACAGTCTCTTTGCATAAGCATTATGCAGTCTCCCCAGCTCTTATAATCATCATGTTTATTTTTAGCTTTCTTGGATTATTAATATAAAAGAAGAAGCTGTTTTAGTTTGTGTCTTGATAAAATCCACAAATCTGATAGTTCAGTTTCCTAATTAAAAAAAAAGATTCTATGTCTTATTTGGTATGATAATGGTATGTCCCATACCCAGTGTCCTAGTATGGTCTATAACAACGACAGTGATAGTGTCATTCCTATAATAGAAGAGCCTGAGATTTGGTGGTGTCTTAGATTGTCTCAGTGCCTTTCAACTCCACAGGATTCTTCCATATTATTCCATCCCAACTTTCATGTAAATCTTGAATCATGAGGTATACAAAATCATGATTACATTTCTAGACAGGTACAGATGAAATAAGCTCAAGAAGGGATAGAATATGGGGATAAGCCTACAAAAAAAGCATAAATTGCAGAAACAATTGCTCTTGAAAGTCCACACCTGTATGGTTTCCCTGTTGACACTTCAAATCATCCAAGGAATCATTTACCCAACCCTTCATAAACACGTCAAAAAGGTAGAATAGCAAATTTCCAGTTTATTCTATGATGGCTATATTTTCTTTAATTTATTTAAAAAATGAAAATATCAATAAGACCATAGCATAAGAGGGGTACAATTCCATACAGTTCCCACCACCAGAGCTCTGTATCACATCCTCTCCCTTGAAAGCTTTCCTATTCTTTATCCCTCTGGGAGTATGGACCCAGGGTCATTATGGGGTACAGAAGGTGGGAGGTCTGGCTTCTGTAATTGCTTCCCCACTGAACATGGGTGTTGGCAGGTCGACCTATACTTCCAGCCTCTCTCTCTCTCTCTTAGTGGGGCAGGGCTCTGGAGAGGTGAGGCTCCAGGACATATTGGTGAGGTCATCTGCCCAGTGAAGAAGTCAGGTTGGCGTCATGGTAGCATCTTCAACTTGGTGGCTGAAAAAGCATTAAGATATAAAGAAAAACAAATTGTTTAATAATCAGGAATCTAAAGGCAAGAATATAGCAGATGAGATTTTTGGGGTCTAAGCTAATAGGTTGATTCTAGGCATATTCCAAGGAGCCCATGACACTACAGACTTTTGCCTGAATCCAACAGCTAACATGCTGGTGGGCCAAAGGTTAACTGTAGACCCTATCAATTTGATCTGGGGCCCATATTCATTGCAGGAGCCTGTGTAACCTCTGCATACCTGTTGGTCTGAGCTCACCATCTGTGGTCACAGCTAGGAACATTCTAGGCTGCACTCATTTCAGGACCCATCTTCCTTGAGTGATAGAGTATGGGGCTGTGTCTACCATTGTTCATGATGATTGTATTTTCAAGAGAGCTAATCCAGACAAAAATCACACACACCACACACACACACACACACACACACACACACACACACACACACACTGACAAACCACAATTTCTCATGAATATAGATGCAGAAAAATCTCAGGAAGTTATGCAAACTGACTTCATCAACACAGAAAATAAATATACCATTAATAAGAGGGGGTTGTTTCTTGTACACAGATTTGATTAGTATCTAAAATTCAATCCATGAAATGAAGCACATGGATGAGCTTAGCACACAGTGGTCATTTTTAACAAATAAAAAAGTATTTCAGAAAATACCCGTTGTCACTTGCAGCGGCTGGATGCAGAAAAAGGAGGTTTGGAGCAGAAAGGGAACTCAATCCTTTATTTCCACTGGTACCTCTGAGTTGGGTGAGAGAGAAGCAGCTTGGGCCACGTGGAGGTAGCAAAAATGGCTGCCTCACGCAGCAACCTTCCCTGAGTCTAATCACCGAAGTGAAAGGTGGGCAAGAGAGTGAGGTGCGGAAGAAGAAGGGCTTTTATGGGAATAGCTCTCGTGAGAATGGGAAGGGGGAAGGGTAACCATAGCACTCCAGGGTAGGATAATAACTCTCGTGAGAATGGGAAGGGGGAGGAGTAACCATAGCACTCCAGGGTAGGATAATAACTCTCATGAGAATGGGAAGGGGGAGGAGTAACCAAAGCACTCCAACTATCGCAGGGAATCAACAGTGCCCTGAGGGCACAACATGGCAGATGTGACTGCATCTGCACAATTTCCCAGCAACCCATTATAGTGAAACAATCAGAAAGCTAGATGTAGAAAGAGAAATTCCAAGATTTGTCAGAGTCATTTGTGAAAAACCTATGGGGAAATGTTATACTCACTGGTCAATAAATAGATCATTTACAGTGAAAAGCAAAAGATAGAATTAAACTTTTAATGGTGAACTTAATGTAGCATATACAAAGTTTGACTTGTAAAGATGCACACCTGAAATTTATCAAGTAATATCATGCAAAGTTACATCAATAAAAAAAAAATCAATGGTTTTACAAAGATCAAAATGTGAAAACAACTTAAATGGCTAGTGTAAGGTAAAGAAGTAATGGGATATATATTCAAAGGAACTATATTCCACAGTCAGTAAGGAGGACATTATATCTCATAAGCAAACTGTATGGAATTGGAAGTGGGTATGTTAAGTGAAATAAGTAAAGAGTTGAAATTGAAGGATAACTGTCAGGTAGTTTCATTTATATATAGAATATAGATGACTAAAGTAAAGGAACTTGCAAAAGAAAAGGTAGCCAAACTGTCTCTTGGATTTTCTGAGAAATAAGATGGTTACTTTTGGGGTAGTGGGGGGCACAGAACCTTAGTGGAGGACATGGTGTCTTACAAGCACCATGTGTAGATGTGAATATAATCCTGGAATTTTATAATATTGTAAAACTGATCAATCATTGCTGGGCTAGTGTGGGGGTGCTTCTTCCTGGTGCATACTCTCTGGGTTGGAGAGAACTCGACTGGAGCCAGCTTGGGCTGCTACTCACTCAGCCACATGAGGGAGATGACTCAGGAACAGACTCATGGCGGCGAGGCAATGCAATATCTTTATTGATCAGAGAGCCAAGGCTTTTAAAGGGAAGACCTGGAAGTGGCAAGTCAGAAACGGAAATGGCTAGGAAAGGGGCTGGAAAGGTAGGAACTTCCTTAGCAACTGTTGCAGGAGTTTTAACTGGTAGGATTAATAATACCCTGGAGGGAGGGAGGGTCTTGAGGGTAGAAAGAAGATAGATCAAAGGAATGGAATGGGTGGGGATCTTTCAGGCAAAACAATGTTTATGTAGATAGGCCATAGTATCAGGAATGCAGGGTGGAGCAGGGGGAGCTGGCTTAATGTTTTAAGGAATGCCAGGCTCCTGGAGGTAGAAAAATGCAGGGTGCTTTGTGAGGCTCCTCACAATTTCCCGACAAATCATGAGTAAAACTATGTTTGATATATTTAGTTAGTTTGTTTTGCTGGAGCACTGATCAGCTCTGGCTTATGATGGGGCTCCAGACTGAACTTGGGACCTCTGGTGCCTCAGGCATAAAAGTCTATTTGCATAAAAATTATGCTATTTCCTCAGGTCATTGAGCTTTTTTTTTTTTTTTTGCTATCTTTGTGTCTTTCTTTCTTTATTATTTTTTAAAGTTTTTATTTATAAAATGGAAACACTGACAAGACCACAGGATAAGAGGGGTGCAATTCACGCAAGTCCCACCACTGGAACTCCATATCCTATTCCATCCCCTAATAGTTTTCCTATTCTTTATCCCTCTGGGAGTATGGACCCAGGGTCATTATGGGGTGCAGAAGGTCTGTCTTTTGTAATTGATTCCCTGCTGAACATGGGCATGATCTTCATAGTGGGAAGGAAGAAACATACTGTTTATAGCTGAAAATATATATACATACTTCAAATCATTATTTACTTGGTATGCAAAATCAAACCATCACCATTTTCATTTAACACAATTTTTAAGTGATTCCATGGACTTATAACATCTTGAAATACAGTCTCACCTTTATTTCTACACCAAAATTACTCACTGGGTGTAAGCTTAGTTACATAACCATAACCACACCAAGACAATGGACATATTATCTATATGCTAAGAGTGTTAAACTCTTTCCTAGAAAGTACTGCTTCCTGTTCTGCATCCCCATAGCTCATACTCAGCATTAACTACAGTAATGGCCACATAAATGACTCAAGTATGTTGACACCATAGGAATGAGGGGAAAATTATGCAAAAGAAAAATCATGACCAAAACAAAAAATAAGAGGGGAATGAATGTCCAAGCGAGCATTCATCATGAAGTTGAAATCATCTCACCTTTTCTCACCCCACAATCCAGGATCTCTGTGATTTCAGTCTAACATGAGCTCCCTACGTAGAAGCCAATGGATTCATAGAGTTCACACATTAACCATAGTCCCCATCTCTCCACAGTCTAGTAGATTAACATTAGGGATTCCAGGACTTGGATGGAGACATCCTAAGGAGTGAAAATCATTCTTTGTACCACATAAATTTTTATACTTCCTCAATATAAATCTGGCTCTTTCCATTTTATTTTTCCATTTGAGACATTACAGTCATAGGCTATCTTGAAGGCAATATAGCACAATGTCAACTCCCTGTTTTCTTTTTCTTTACAATGAGATATTTACTTATTATTTTTTACCAGAGCCCTGCTTAGCTCTGGCTTATGGTGGTACAGAAGATTGGAACCTGAAACGTCCAAGCTGCAGGTATGAAAGTTATTTGCAGGGGGCTGGGTGGTGGTGCACCTGGTTGAGCACACATATTATAGTGCACAAGAACCTGGGTTCAAGCCCCCAGTCCCCACATGCAGTGGGAAAGCTTTACAAGAGGTGAAGTAGGTTTGCAGGTGTCTCTCTGTCTCTCTGCTCTCTTTCTCCCCTCCTCCTCTCAATTTCTGGCTTTCTCTATCCAATAAGTAAAGATAATAAAAAAATTTAAAAAGAAAGTTATTTGCATAACTATTATACTATCTCAACTGAAGTTAACATTGTGTAAATTTTTAAAAATTGATTTAAGATTGAGTTACACAATTAGATGTCAACAGGGCTATAAATCCACTCCATTCCCACCACCAGAGTTCTGAATCTTCAGTCTCCCCACTGCAAGCCAGCACAGTTGCCCTAAGGTTGTAGACATGGGTCAGCTATTATTTCTAGATGTCTATATTTATACAAAGTTGCCCCCCTTTTTCTACCTGATCCAATCCTTTCTTCTTCTCTGAGCCACTCATGATAATATTACTACCTCCATATATCCCTCTCCTTTTCTCCCTCTCTCTGGGTGCTGATGAAGCTGGAGTTCAAAGCTGTCTTATCTTCTTCCTCCTATCACATAACTCCCTGTTTTCAAAAGGACAAACTCATGTTTTTCTGCTATGTGGCATCTGTAAGCTTGTCAGAAGATGTTCCTGTGGTGGTCTCTTTCTTGGGATTTCACTAGATAAAAGCTTATCCTCGTATGCCTTTCAAAATGCACAGGTCTCCATGAGCAGATAATATACTCTTCTAAATCTGATACATCCCACCAGAATACTATATAAAAAGTCACTTTGGGAGTGGGGCAGTAGCACAGCGGGTTAAGCACAGGTGGCACAAAGCTCAAGAACCGGTTTAAGGATCCCAGTTTGAGCGAGGGCTCCCCACCACCAGGGGAATCACGTCACTTGTGGTGAAGCAGGTCTGCAGGTGTCTATCTTTCTTTCCCCCTCTCTGTCTTCCCCTCCTCTCTCCATTTCTCTCTGGCCTATCCAATAACGATGACAACAATAATAATCACAACCATAAAATAACAAGGGCCACAAAGGGAATAAATAAATAAATAAATATTTTTAAAAAATCACTTCATTTATTTTGACATATCATTTACCCTATGCATGGGCATAATGTTTTTAAACCAGCTAATCGAATACAATATTGTGAAAGATTGGGCACTATTACAACAAAAAAAAATGGGAAAGAAAGTATCTTCTTTGCCAGTCTTCCAAGGTAGAATTTCTAAGTGTTCACTTTGCTTTCAGTGGAGAAATTCTGATTTGTAGTCCAAATTGCTCATTGCTGAGCTAGGAAGAACACACACTTCCACAGACTGATGATAAGTGTGAGTTTACAAAAGAGGAACCACAGATTTGATCAATTGGTTGAAATTATTTCTCAAAAAGTCTAGCCTATTCTATGGTAGAGTTACATTTATGCAGAGATGATACGAAGCAACAAGTAGTTAAAGACATAGCTGGAACTTCAGCACAGCTGTCTTTCCCCCCAGGAAAATATCAACATAATGTTAATTTAAAGACATAACATCTCCCATATTTTAAGGATCACAGTCCTCTGCCAGCAAAACAGTATTAGCACATGGATTGCTGATATATATGTAATTATTTAGTAGCTGGATGTCTGAATCTATCTGAAATGTAAGAACTGTCATAATCATACCCTATGCAGACACAATAGAATACGTTAGGTAAAATAATGTCGGGCTGAAGAAAGACCTCACTTCATGGCGCATGGCTTTCTCATGTGGGACCAAGGCTTGAGCCTGACCCCCTCAGCATGGTTCTGTGGTCTCCCTCTCTCCTATTTTACTAGAAAATTTTAATTTTTATTAGAGCAGTTTATTAGAAAACATGCAAAGTTTTATTCTGAGGGAATTTCAATTAACATATGGAAATGAGAACGAGTCCAATGTACATGAATTCAAACATGACATCTGAAAAACACAAATGATATTCCACAATCATTAATAAACATCACTAGATTTATTCAATTTAATCTTAATCTGGAGACACCAGCTGATTAGTTCTTCCACTGGGATTTCAGGCTTAAATTATGAGGAGATTTATCTTACACATCACAGCGTAATTCCAGCTTCATCTCACCCCCAACACAGTCTTCAGTACTTACTGAGTGAAGCTGAAAGTAGATGCCCAGGTGAATATTCAGTGAGAGAGAGAGAGAGAGAGAGAGAGAGACCATGCATGTGAGGTTAGACCACAAGGAGTGGATATAGGAAAGGGGTGTCCTCAGCTCACCTGCTCAAAGCCAATGACTGTCATGTCACCTGTGGCAGCAGGACAGCTCCAGCTTGGGGACTGCTAGGAGAGGGAGACAGACAAAATCAAATAACCTAGTTCCTGGCAATAAGTGAGAAACACCTGGGCCCAAACAGTCCAACATTAAGATAATTTTCCCCAGGTAAATGTTGCCTAATGAGTTGTGTGTCAACAAATCAAGTCTCAACTGCAGCTGGGCTGAGGTGCAGCTGGCACAGGGCGTGCCTCACTGTGCGTGAGAACCCAGGGCCAAGTTCCCTGCTCTGTCTAGGGGGGAGTTTCATGTGCTGTGGGGTGCTACTGCATGTCGCTCTCTCTCCCATTCTGATTCTGTCTCTGTAAAAAAACCAACAAAACAAAGAAAAAGGGGAAAGTGGCCATAGGGAGGGGTATACTCCTCATGTGGGCACTGAGCCCCAGTGATAATCCTTGTGCTAAAAAAATTAATTAGTTAATCAATCAGTAATTACTCTAACTTCAGGTGAGTAGCAGAGCAGGTGAGACCATCCAATGCATGACTTGATTCAAAATTCCTTGGCAGACTCATCGATGTTCCAACTGCTCACAGTGTCACAGGACTGACAAAGTGTCCCCTCCAGCAGACCTGTTGATGTGAAGTCATCATTCCTACAGGGCAGTAGGACTGGCCTAGGACACCTGTCTGAGGAGAAGAGGGCAGGTTGCTTGAGAAACCCCATGGGACACAGTGCTCATCCAGGTGCACTGGCAGAGGACAGACTGGGCATCTTCATTCTGGCAGCACCGAGCATGGGGACATGCTACATCCTTCCCAGCACATTGTCTTTGACCTGGGGCTTGCAGCATCCTGTGTTCTATGAACTCCAACCTTCAGTCTCCTCATATTTGTGTTCTAATTGAGCTGTTCATGTCACACACTCAGCAGTTGGATTCCCACTGCTCTGACACTGCCAAACAGTATGCTTTTTGTTGATGACCACCAAATACAACGTTGTTCTTCCTAACCTAAACCATAACCATTACCATAACTGTCATGTTGCCAGTCCCCTTGTTTTATCAAGACCCTTCTTGATAAAGGTGTTAAAGTGGGATGTATTTTTGCTACATACCAGTCAATGTATTTTTCTACATACTGCAGGGGTCCATATATTTATGACTGTGAACAACAAAACCACAGTGAAAGTTAAAAAACAAATTAGTGACCACCAGAGGGTGGGTGGTGTGTGAATGAGGTGTATTTGGAATACAAAAAACATTGAGAACTATGAGAAAAACTCTGTATGATTACATAACATTGCCTGCCAGTCATCATGTATTTCACGGTCCCATAGAGCAAGCAACATCAAGAGTAAACCAGCTGGGGCCAGAAGATAGCTCAGCAGGTAGGGTGCACCCTTTCCTGTTCACCAAGGCCTCATTCAGAGCATCCAGCCACCAAATGTGAGCTTGACAAGTCGTGTAACAGTACTGTTTTGTTTCCCATTTGCTCTGTCACTACCCAATCCCAACCCCCCATCTCTCACCCTTTATTTGAAAAAAAGCAAAAAAAAAAAAAGCAAAAAAATAAAGAACCAACACAAAGCAATGGAATGGTGCAGAGTAGAAATTCAAACTAGATTTAGTTGCAAAATGAAAAAAATGTTAACCATAAGGCAAACTATATAATTTGGATAATTATTACATGTCATGGAGAGTTTATAAATTCTAACAAAGAGGTCTCGTAAGACAGCATAATTGTTATGTAGAAAACTTGCTTGCCTGAACTCAGAGGTCCTAGGTTCAATCCCCAGCACAAACATCAGTTAGGGCTGAGTGGTGTGTGTGTGTGTGTGTGTGTGTGTGTGTGTTACACAGTATCACTTTGTGGGAATGTTCTAATGGATGAGGCCACAAATAATAATAATAATAATAATAATAATAATAATAATAATAATAATAATAAAGAGTTCTCTGAACTCCACTTCTCTCAGGACATGGAGAAAGAGCAGGAAAGAAGAGTGGGAAATTTGGAGGTTGTAATAAGATTATATGTAGCTTGGAAAGGAAAAAAAAGTCAGGTTATTGGTGGAAAAACAGAAAAATTATAAACAAATCTAGGCAACTGTAGAAATAATAGTTCACCCTACAACCTTAGGAAAGCTTCTATAGCTTGCAGTATAGGGAGTGGGGACTTGGGATTCTCGTGGTGGGAACAGTATGGACTTACACTCCTGTGGACATGCAATTTTGTAAATCAATATTAAATTAGTAAGAATATAGAAAAACTTGAAAAAAGAATTAAACTCCTGTTATAATTTTGTCAATCAGTATTAAGTCACTAATAGAAGTATCTAGGAGTAAACCTAATGAAGAAAGAAGTAAATAAAATTGGTGAGGGAGGAGGGCATAGACAGAGGTGAGATTTACACTTCAGCTTTGAGTGCTCAAGGTCTCTTGTTCCACAGTTGTTATCTTACCAAATGACCCTCTCTGAACAATAATGAAGGAATGGTTTTGTTCCTATGAACAGTATAAAGAGGTAAAACACATGAACTGGTGGGGGGAGGGTGTGGGGGCGAAGTAGCCAAAGTGTTCGTAGCCTTTTTGAAAACTGGTGGTTGGGAGTCGGGCTGTAGCGCAGCGGGTTAAGCGCAGGTAGCGCAAAGCACAAGGACCAGCATAAGGACTCCTTCAGGGGAGTCGCTTCACAGGCGGTGAAGCACGTCTGCAGGTGTCTATCTTTCTCTCCTCCTCTCTGTCTTCCCCTCCTCTCTCCATTTCTCTCTGTCCTATCCAACAACAACAACAACAATAATAACTACAACAATAAAACAACAAGGGCAACAAAAGGTAATAAATAAAATAAATATAAAAAAATTTAAAAAAAAAAAAAGAAAGAAAACTGGTGGTTGTGTTTGGAGGGAGTGTGTGGGAGAAGCGCAGGATCGGAGGCAGAATCGCAGTGCTGGGTGAGGTATGAAACAATCCCTCTGAAATCTTATGATTGTGTAAGCAGTTATTAAATCACCAGTAAAAGTACATTTTACAATGCTAAATAAAAGTGTGTGGATTTATTTCTTCCATTTTTTTTTTTGTTAGTAGAGTCACGATAACACCAGTGTTGGCACCTGTCACATGCCTAGGGGTCTGCCTAGGGAAAGACTGGTCTGGAGGAGGGCAGTAGCATCCCCCCTCCACCTGCGCCCTGCTGGGAGCCAGGAAGGAGGGCCAGATGCACCAAGATGTCTGCCTCCTCACCTGCCTCTCTCTCCACCCCACTGCCAAGGGCCACACAGTGCAGATGAGCACAGAGGTGCACCTGGAGTCAGTGACTGAAGTGAGTCCCCTCAGAGTCCTGCTGGATCTCCAGATGCTGGATCTCCGGATGCTAGATTCACACGGCCATGGGGATGGTGGAATAAGGATGCATCTGATGGAGAAAAGGGCACTGGGACCATCTACGACGCTGCTAACATCTCAGATCCTTCTATTGTAGGGATGAGAATATTACTACAAGTGGTCCACATGTGCTTATACCTGTGATATGGCACATAACATATATATTCCATATAAGGTCTAGAATCTCTTTTTTAAAATTAGGGAAGGGGGGGCAGTGGCACACTCAGTTCAGTGCACATGTTTTCATGCAGAAGGACCTGGGTTCGAGACCACGTCCCCAAGTGCAGGGGTGAAGCCTCATTAGAGGTGAAGCAGGTCTTCAGGTGTCTCTCTCTCTCTCTCTTTCTATCTTCCCCTTCCCACTCAGTTTTGCTCTGTTTCATGAATTATTATAAAGGAAGAAGAAGAAGAAATAGAGAGAAAGAGGAGGAGAGAGAGAGACACAGAGAGAGAGAGAGAGAGGTCTACTGGGAGAGGTGTATTTATAGTGCAGGCACCGAGCCCGAGCTAAGCCTGGTGGCAGTGAAATTAAACAGAAAAACAAATGAACATTGGTGTCTGGTGGTGGAACACCCAGTTAGGCGCACATATCACCACCATGAGCAAGGTCTCACACTCGAGCCCCCATTCCCCACATGCAGGGACAACACTTCTCATGAGCCATGAAGCAGGTCAGCAGGTGTCTTATCTTTCTTGCTCCCATCTCTCCTCTCCTTTCAATTTCTCTCTGTTTTGTCTAATAGACAATAGATAGAAAAATATATTTAGGAAACCAGGCCATTTGATTTATATTTTATCAAGACACAACGTCAACCTACCTTTTCTTTTATGATAATAATTCAAGAAAGTTCTAAAATTAGTGACATAGTAAGGGAAATATAGTCTTGGAACTATGAAAACTCAATGGACTCAGCAATTTTCATGAACATTCACAATACCCTTTACTAAATAGTCTTTATTATGGCTTTAGACAATATTCGAACTATTTACACTTACATAAGCAATACAACGATTTTCATTGCAATGCAAAGATTCGCGCATATAAGACACTAAAATGTACATTTATTTCAAGTGGTATTAAGACAATCATACTGACAAAGTGTTCTACATCTATAACAAATGAACATAAAGAGTGGTCAGCAGGTTTATTAAGAAATTCGAGGAGCTAAAGGGACAAAGTGACAACCTCTCTGATCAGGAAAGCGAGGATGCACATTATTTTCAAATGCCAGAAAATTACTTCAAATAGCAAGAAGTTAAACTTGGGCCTTAAACTATCTTCATGAACAAAAAGATCCTACTACGCAATTTCTGCGTGCTATGAGATAACCAAAGGGATGGTCAGTTTAATTGGAACCACCAGATCATTTCTGTTCACAAGCATATTTCATTTCAGATCTATGTGACTGTTGGTTTGAATGAAAATTCACATGGGGATTTGGGATCACTCTACAAATTCATGGATGTGCTCAGGGAAAATTATGGTAAGTGGGGCCAGAGCATCTGAATTTACAAAACAGTCTGATCCAATATCAGCTCAACACCACAGAAACAAACAGTAATCCGTTGTCATATAAGACACAAACTAATGACATGAAACCTTGTGCAAAGCATAGAAATACAGCTGAGGGTGAAGAAAATAAGCATTTCCTATAGGTTATTTTATTTTGTGGTGGAGCTGAAGGTTCAGATAAATGAAGCTATAACTTCTCGTGCAATGCTGTTGTCAGCCACAAACACCTGTGTGAAATATTTTATTCATGTGCGCTCTATGGGTATGAGTGCTTTTACTAAAACAAACAAAAAGATAGATTTCCAAAACTCCATGAATCCAGATAAATGCAAATTGTCAAAGTTACAAGAATCCATATACTAGGGGCCAGGTGGTGGTGCACCTGGTTGAGTGCACGTGTTCCAATGCACAAGAACCTGGGTTCCAGCCCTCAGTCCCCACCTGCAACGGGAAAGCTTTATGAATGGTGAAGCAGGGCTGCAGGTGTCTCTCTGTTTCTCCCTCTCTACCCTCCCCTTCCTCCTCAATTCCTGACAGTCTCTACCCAATAAATGAATAGACAGAAAATAAATAAAAATATTTATCAAAAGATCCATAAGACATTCAGCAAAGCCTACAAGAAAACATAACAAAATCTCAGGACCTGAACTAACTCCAGGGCAGGATCTAGAAGAATAATCAGACTAAAAACTCAGTTCCTATTGGCTGAACACAGTGGCCTGAAGTCTGTGTCACTCACTCACTCTCCTCTCAGGGTGCCTCCTTAAACAAGAAATAAACTGACAGAAATATAAAAAAGCATTGTGGCATTTCCTACATGTGTGTGAGTTGAACTATAAAGAGTGAGCCACAAAAGGAAATATTCTAATGAAAAAGGATCAGAAAATATTGCATCCCATAAATAACATACTGATGACATGTTTAGGATATTTAAGGAAGACTGGAAAAAATTTGAAATGAAAGTAATTGGGAAAGAAATATTGATTTATGTACAATGCTTTGGTAAATAGTACATGAGACTGAGCTGAAGAGATGATTGACATGCTTGAATATTAAGCTGTATTTCAAGATCAAACACATAAGAGAGATAAACAATATTAACTTTATAAAGCTAGCTTTGACTCCATTGATCTCACTTCTCCCATTCCACACAGCTCCTTTTCCAAAATAAAATCTGCCTGTGCAATAAGGATGTTATGAAAGGGATGGTGGACAGAACCAATCAGAACTATCCCGCCTGCCCCATCCAAGAGCTCATCCAATAAAGGAAGTTCATCACCCAGGGATGGGGCAAAATAACAGTTGTTAATCCCAACTGATTTAACTGAACCAACGGTTTTGGCTTTCAGAATTTGAGACTGGGAATAAGAGTTGTGGGGTAGGTAGTGGTGCAGCCAGAGCATGCACTGGGTTAAAATGAACAAGAACCTGGGTTCAAGTCCCTCTGTCCTCACCTGCCAGGGGGAAGCAGCACCAGCAGTGAAGCTGTGCTGCAGGTATCTGTCTCCCTCATTCTTTCTCCCCTTTCCTCTCAATATCTCTAATCTGCCTCTTTGTATATGTGTACATTTATTTATCTTAAAAGATAGTAAGAATTGTTTGAATTAGTTGGATTGTAGTGATTTAAGAGTAAAGGTTTCAAGCTTCAAATAGGTGAGGCTGCCCCAATTTTTTTAATTCTGATTAAGAGGATAATGAGGTGAATAAAATGTGAAAGTTGATCCAACACTCATCACGTGGGAGGCAGATAAAGAGAAGTCATGAAGGCCCGGGTGCCACAAAGTGAAGCTCTAACAGTTCTCATCTGTCTCTGCTGTGTTGTTTCCCTTTCCCACTTGAATTAGGCACCTGGTCAACCTCTAAGGAGACAGAAAGCAGGCTCGAGGTGCCAGACTAGACTGTGATTGTGGATCACGTTGTGATACTGTGAGTGGCTTCTGGTGGGAAGGGGAAATGGGGACTACTGAAAGGTGATACGAAAGGAACTCATAACCGTTCAGAGTTGTAACACAGATACTATAGTAATTGTGCTATGGAAAAATCTGAGCTGGGGCTACCCTGGGTGCCAGGTGGGTCACTATGTCGGGGAACAGGTGGGGCTGCAGGGAAAGCATCTCCTAGACCTGACACTTTGACCTCCTCATCTGTGATTCTTGGAATTCGGGTATGGTGTCAGCCTTGTCTGCTATGTCTGAGCCCCATAACAAGGTCTACAGGCTGTCCCCGTATAGCTGGGAGTTCATGCGGGGCCACCTCATATTGCCACCACAGAAGGACAGATGGCCGGAAGAAGGTGCAGAGGAGACTCCAAGCTCTCTAATTAAGCGCTTTCACAGTCAAATAATTAATAATAATAACGGTTATTATTGTTAGCTTGACAGTGAAAACACTTTATTGTAACCCTCTATATTATTTCCACACTAAACTTTCTCCCCCTGTGTGTTACTAAGTGGGCCCAGAGTTCAAATAAATCATCAGTTCTCCCTTCAGGTAATGTTGCTGTCCATCCTCTGAGAGGTGGTAGTCTCCTATTTTAAGTCTTGCCTTTGGAGATGGGTGTACCTGGTAGAGTACACTTGTCAGCATTCATGAGGACCTGGGTTCAACCCCTTGGTCACCACCTGTAGGGAAAAATCTTCATAGGCAGTAGAGCAGGGCTGCGTCTCTCTCTCTCCTGTCTATCCTCTATCAAAAAAAAAAAAATGGCAGCAGGGAGCTATGGAGTTATGCAGACATGGTATCCCAGTGACAACCCTGCCTGTAAAATTTTTAAAAAAGAAGTGTTGCTTTTATATTTTGCAGCCTCTTGATTAAAATTCAGCACAGAGACCAACTGTAGTAATGATTCATAGTTGTATGTAGACTGGAAATGAAGTAACATTTAGGCTTAAAAATTAAGGGAAAATTAAATCTTAGTGAATATTTCATCCCTTAGTTTGACAGTGTTTCTTCCCTGCATTTCATGACCCCTTCCAGTATTTTAGTATAAAAATCATTATCTAGTATAATTATCTATCTAAACATCAATTTATTAGAAGACAGCTTCTCTCTGCAACCATCATTTCTTCATTTATAGAACAGATTCCCATTGAAGGATATAGGTATTTGGATGTGAACAGCTGGGCAGTGAATGGGACCCCTTCCTTCCTTCCTTCCTTCCTTCCTTCCTTCCTTCCTTCCTTCCTTCCCTCCTTCCTTCCTTCCTTCCTTCCTTCTTTTTTTTTTACTACAATATCACAAGCTATGTTTAGTCAACATAATACGGCTCTCAGAAAATTATATTTCATCACTGAGATTCCTTCTCCAAAGGCTCTATCTCAGGAGGGTATTGATAAGCCTCAGCTCCCACCATTCAGGAGGACAGACACACATGCCCCCCATGACGTCTGCAAATTTAGCTGAGAAAGGTTTAGAGTCTGAAGTATGTTACTTAGTCCAAGGATATTCACTTTGCCTTTAAAATACTTGGTCACCAACAGAACAGAATCCCTTTCCTCAAGATTGATAAGGATATTCCAATCTCAGGAAATGTTGTAATTTTTTTCTGAATAATTTTGCAAGTGTCTGTCAGCTTACTTACTCTGTATGAAGTCATGATTGTTTTATCCAGTGAATTTAATGAACAGTGACAAATTCCCACATAGTACTGCCACAAGCACAGTTTTCTTTTCTTTTCAGCTATTCTATTGGATGCCAAAGAGGAACCAGGATTATATTGGCTTGAAGGTTTAAATGTCTGCATCTTTTAAGAATCCCATTCAGAATCAGTAAAGCAATATTTGGGAGTGGACCACTAGCATTATTAATGAATTAATAATTGAATATCTGAGATTTTCTATGAGTATCAAGGGTAACAACAAGCTATTTTCATCCTACATTAAGGTATAGACTGAAAGACAACTCTAGAAGTAAAAAAAACAAAACTTAGGCTTCAGTTTTCTTATAAGCCATTTCAAGTTATGCTGATTATTTCCTCACTCTACTAATATAAGGTAGGAACTCTCTATGGAGATTTAATAAAGAAGAGAGGATCACCAAGAAAAAAATATTAGCATGGTGACATTTTTTATCTCAATATTTCCCAATATTGTAAAATTTTAAATGGTCTCATGTTTGTGGATATTCTGATTAAAATATACCATAAGTATTAGAGATAAACAAAAATATCACAAACCAAACTGTGAGAGTGCAACTCAGTCATAATGAGTCAATTCAGATTTATTGTACTTTAAAACAAGGTTTTGAAACAAGGTTTTACTTATTTATTTATTTATTTATTTAATTTTTATTTATAAAAAGGAAACACTGATAAAAACCATAGGATGAGAGGTATACAACTCCATACAATTCCCACCACCAGAACTCCATGTCTCATCCCCAGCCCCGATAGCTTTCCTATTCTTTATCTATTTATTTTTTAATGAAACCACAGCAACAGTATAATCTTTTTATGGAGTTTTTGATTTTAACAAAATTACTGTTATTCTGGAATACTGTGACTGTCCTTTAACTATGTTCTGCGATACCATTCAACATATGATTCAAAATTTTGAGACAAGAGCTCAACCATTATTGTCATAATTTTATCAAAATTTATTATTTCCCACATCAATTTTTTACTACAAGCAAGACTATTTTAGCAATAAATGTACAGAATTTAAAAATAAAGGATTTAGGAATTACCATTAATATCTAAAAATCTCTCGTTGACTAAAGCTGTTTGCATGTTTAGATTTAAACAAAACTACTCCTGTTAAGGTCCTAAAGAAGGAAAGGTTGGGTTCTTATTCAGTCAGAGAAAACACGATAAGTTCATTTTAAAAAATTATATTATTTTACTGGATTAAAGACTTGTCCATAGCCTTGAACTCATTTTACAACCTCAGGGTGGCCTGGACATGGAAAGCACTATTTGACAGGTGTCATGTGAGCAAGGGACTCTGCCCACAGGAAGTGAGGTCACTGTCCTTATGATGATGTCAGTAGAACATGGAACCCCTGTAACCCAGCAACTAAACTGCCCCTTACCCAGTTCATTTTACCCAACCCTTTTTCTGTGAAAACGTGGTGTGTGCGTTTTGTTGTTGTTATTTGCCTGTTTTGGGGAGAAATAATCGCCAGAACACATGAAACGTTGGCGGGAAATAAATTGTTGCTCAGGATGGAAATTATTTCCATCTTGCCGAGTCTTCCCTCAGGTAAAACAGTGAGTCCTAGGGCCATTCAGGCCAGGCCTCCTCGGACAGCTTCCCTTGCCCCTGCCTCTGCAGAGTGAGTGTGTGTGTGTGGGGGGGGGGGGGCTGTGTGGGGCTGTGGGGTGGAGAGGGACTTCCCAGGAGGGGTGTTGAGAGGAGGCTGAGTCAGGTGGTGGTTGATCCCTTTGGTCCTTCATGATCATTCCCCAAGACACATGGGCAGGATTGAAGCAGATGCTCTGGAGCCTCTAAGCTGAGCTCGTGGAGTCCAGGCCCTCAGACCGCCAATTCCCCTCCTTGGTGTGAGTGTGTCTGGAATGGAATGATGGGGCTCTGAGTGAGAACCAGCAGGGACAGCCAGGCGGCCCCCAGGCTTTGTGCCTGGCTGCCAGGCAGTGAAGTAGGAGCTGTTCTGTGGGGACCTCTAGTCCATTCTCCTCAGGTGGAGCAAGTACAGGTGCCTCTCACTCTCTTTCTTCCTCCCTATCTTATTCTCCCATATCAATTTCTCTGTTCTGTCAAACAAATAAACAAGAAATAGGAAAAAATAGGTGCGATGGATTGGTCATGCTGGTACCGAGCCCCACATGATAATCCTGGTGGCAATAATAAAAATCGAGAGAGAGAATGAAAGAATAACAGTGATTCCATCAGACTGATAGCCACGTGTCTGTATGTAGTTTATAATTGATAAGGAAATGTACCTGCTCTAATGTGCTGTCTGCCGTCCTTTTGTAGGAAGTGGAGGAGGAAGATGTGGTTGTCCCCTCCAGCCTGTGTGTGGCCGAGGGTGAGCCCAGAGCTCACATGGAGCAGCTGGTTATCCAAGATGCCCCCATACCCCAGGAGGTACCTGGTCTCTTCTCTGATCCTCACTGGGGATGTGATTTAGGTGGTGGTTTGTTCTGATCCCAGTTTGGCATAGTCTTATGTCTCTGCATTTTAGTTGAAGTTGTTTTGACTTGTGTTCAGAGCCATCTCCCCTTAGATTAGGAGGCTGCTGAAATGACACCCTCATTCATGGTTTTTAAATCCCTACATTAATTTTCCCTCTAGTTTGTCAGATGTTCACTGCTAGCCTCTGTCAGTGCTTTAAGCATTTAGTGCATGTCTGCATTTAGATTTTATTCACACTTATTAACAATGGAAATGTCAACAAGACCTGCTGCACTTTGATGTTTTGCTGTCAACAATTGTATAGTGTGAAGAACATCTCAAGAAACCTGTTTGCTTGCAGGTGGAGCAGCTGGAGCTTCTACACAGTGATCCTGAGGAGGGGAAGAGTGAGCAAGCTCAAAAGAATGAGGAGGATCACATGGAGGAAGAGGAGTTGCCCAAAGAGGCCAAGGAAGAAGAACACAATAATCTGAGAATGTTGGAGGCAGAGTCAGAGAAGGAAAAATCTTCAAAGGAGGAGGAAGTTGAGGAAGTTGAGGAGGTGAAGGAGGAGGAGGAGGAAGAAAAGAAGTCAGAGGAGCAAGAGGTGGAAGAGGAGAACATATTGGAAGAGGATGAGATTGAAGAGGAAGTGGTGATGTTGATGAACATAGAAGATGAGGAGGAGGAGGAGGAGGAGGAGGGGAATAAGAAGGAGGACAAGGAGGAAGAGAAGGAGGACAAGGAGGAAGAGAAGGAAAAAGAAGAGGAGGTAAAGGAGGAGGAGCAAGAGGAGGAAGAGCCAAAGGAGGGAGAGGAAGGAAAGGATGGGGAGAATGAGGTACAGGAGCAGGATGAGGAGGAGAAGCAGGGGCAGGAGGATGAGGAACTCACGGACACCAAGAAGGTGGAGCATCCTGTGGAACTGAAGGGGTTTGGAGAGACCCAGGAGGCTTCCAGAGAGGTGCAGCTGTGTCTCTCTGAGGAAGGGGAGCCCTCCAGGCAGGTGGGTGATGAGTTGGTTTTGAAGGAGGGACCCGGGATCCTGGTGGTGCCCTATTTTCTTTGGGGAGCTCCTGTGGGGTCTGGAGGGTGATTTGTTCTGTACCCCATTGAGAATTGTTCTCACCTCTCCACTTACTCAGTGCCTGAAGTATCAGGATTGTTCGCAGTGCTAATAGGCCTGAGATTGCCTGCTTCTGAAGTGTGCAACATTCACTTTTAAAAATCTCTAATTATTGCTTTCTAGATCAGTGAACTCTTTCCTGTTTTTACCAGTGTTCTTGATCCAAGAGTCACTGTGGTTTAGAAGGACTGACTTCTTTAGTCCAAGCAAGGGATAGACTCTGAGATTGAGGAGAGAGTAACATACAGAAACAGGATGGTGCCACTTATTTTATTTAAATATTTATTTATTGGATAGCAATAAGAGAAACTGAGAGGTAAGCAGGAGATAGAGAGGAAGAGACAAAGAGAGTCACCTGCAGCACTGCTTCACTGTGGTGCCGTGCTCCCTTGACCCAGGGTCCTTGCTCAGGGTGACCTGTGTGCTTTTCTGGATGTGCCATCACCTGGCCCCCAGCCAGGCTCTTTTAAGGTGATGAAAACCAACCTTCACCTGTGTCACACACAAGTGTTAGGGGATCTGAGCAGGACCTTGTGACTGCCCTAGCAGTGCTCACAGCCCATGGGGAAAAAGAGCAGACCAAGAGGCTGTGTGAGGTTGGGGTCCCAGGGGTGGGGGCAGAGGTCCTCACACAGCTGGAGCAGGAAACACATCTTCTGTCTCCATCTCACACCTCAGATCTGCCCATCTCCTGTGATCATTGCTCTGTCCTGAGTGGTTCTTGATGACCTTCCAGAACACGGTCTCAGATGCAACAGCTTGCCTTCCTCTTGCTTTCTCTCTTCCACTTGTGACATCATTGTTTTCCTAATGGACATAGTATTTCTGACGAGGAGAAATCAGTGTGGCCCGGGTTGAGCCCCAGCCTCCAGCACACTTGGAAGGGCCACAGTGCTGTGGTATCTTATCTTTCTATAAGTTCATGAAAGAGATGAAGCTCAATGATGACAATTAAACAAAAGTAGAAGTTACTGCAGCAAGTATTACATTGAAACTTTGTAGAAAACTCACACTAAAACCCTCAGCATGTACATTCAACAAGTTTATATTATAGCTGGCAGTGTCATGTGGTGGGTATTCTAGGCATCTTATCAGGTCTACTGATAATGACATTCCTGTGGGATTCAGACTGTGGTGACCCCCCATCACAGACATACAGAATCAACCCTATAGAAATCACATATGTGCCCCAGTGTATCAGGCTACTGTGGCATTTGCTGGACACGGATCTGATCTAGTTCTCAGAGGAGGTGAAAACTGCATTTCAGCTTCATGCAGTCTTCTGTGGGGCTGTTCTGTAAGTAATATTGCCTGCAGACAAAGACTATAAAGATTGTAGTGGGAGACAGGATAATGGTTACTCAAAAATGTCTAATGTCTGAGGCTCTTGAGTTCTCAGCTTCAATTCCCACAACCACTATAAGCCAAGGTTGAGCAGTGCTCTGATCATTTTCTCTCCCTCCCACCTACCCCATCTCTCTAATTAAAATAAGTAAATAATAGCGAATGGTCTCACTTATTAGCTGAACTTAATAAAGCAGGGAGGGGAAGGGAGAGCACAAAGTGAACATGAACTGGATATGGTGTATTGCAGCAAATCTTATGACTCTGGGGAAGGAGGGAGGGAGGGAGAGGGTGAATATGAAGAAAACTTTGGGAGCCTATTTCATACTGAAACTATAAGCATATGTCAGTGATTGCTCTGTAAAGCATCACCCCCTCGATACAAGTGAATACATAAAATTGGAACAAAGAAAGTGTAATGGTTTTTTAAATTAATTTCAAATTTTCTTTTTTCTTTTTTTCTTTTTTATTTAAGAAAGGAGACATTAACAAAATCATAGGATGGGGGGATACAACTCCACACAATTCCTGCCATCCAATCTCTATCTCCCATCCCATCCCCAATAGCTTTCCCATTCTCTATCCCTCTGGGAGCATGGACCCAGGGTCGTTGAGGGTTGCAGAAGCTGGAAGGTCTGGCTTCTGTAATTGCTTCCCCGCTGAACATGGGCGTTGACTGGTCGATCCATACTCCCAGTCTGCCTCTCTCTTTCCCTAGTAGGGTGGGTCTCTGGGGAAGCGGAGCTCCAGGACACATTGGTGGGGGAAGCCTGGCCGGCATCCTGATGGCATCTGGAACCTGGTGGCTGAAAAGAGCGTTAACATACAAAGCCAAACAAATTGTTGAAGAATAATGGACCCAAAGGTTGGAATAGTGGAGATGAAGTGTAGGGGGGGTACTCACTGCAAACTCTAGTGTACTACTGCTTTCAGGGTTATATTTTGCCCTAGGTTATGGATATGTGTGAACATATGCTCTATCTCCTGGAACCTGGTGTATATTTAGGTTTTGGGACTTTGTTAGGAAGTGAACCACCTGGGATGGAATTAGAGAATGCTATGAGAGGAAAGGTCTCACCCGTAATGAAGCTGAAGGGTTGTCATTCCACACCTGAAGTCTCTGGACGCAGTCTGAGCTGAAGCATGTTGAGGTGACACTTGTTGTGTTGATTAGGTTGCGATCGGCTGATGCAATATTATTTGATAAGAATTGGGAGAAGCATGCGGGAAGGTGGGCCCTACCCTAGGGTCCCAGGACTAAAGGACGTTTAGGCTCTATAGTGGAAATGTGAGGTTCCTGCTGTCTTAGGGTTCAAGAAGACAATGGATAGTTATTAACATCACATTATTTAGTAATTGGATTAACTTTGAAAAGTCCCTTTGTTAGACATACAATCAGGTTTTCCCCCTCTCATATTAATTAGTTATTTATATGATTACAATTTAATGGGAGTGTACACAAACACTATTCCCACCACCAAAAGATTGTGTCTCATCCCACCCACCCGCTAGATCAGGAAGCCGCATGTTCACCCTCCCCCTCACCACAGGGTTTTTACTTTGGTACCCTACTTTCAATTTAGTCAGATCCTGCTTTTAGTTTCCCTTTCTGATCTATCTTTTTTCTCAACTTCTGCTGATGAGTGGGATCATCCCATACTCATCTTTATTTTTCTGACTTAGCTCACTTAACATAATTCCTTCTAGCTCTGACCAAGATGGGTCAGAGAAGTTGAGTTCATTGTTCTTAGTAGCTGCCATAGTATTCCATTGTGTATATAGACCACAGCTTTCTCAGCCACTCATCTGTTGTTGGGCACCTGGGTTGCTTCCAGGTTTTAGCTATTATGAATTGTGCTGCTGTGAACATAGGAGTACACACCTCTTTTTGGTTGGGGGTTATGGAGTCCTTGGGGCATATCCCAGGAGAGGAGTTACTGGGTCATATGGAAGGTCCATGTCTAGCCTTGTGAGAGTTCTCCAGACTGCTCTCCACAGAGGCTGGACCAATTTACATTCCCAACAGCAGTGCAAAAGGGTTCCTCTGTCCACACAGCCTCTCCAGCATTTGTTGCTGCTGTCCTTTTTGATGTATGCCATTCTTACAGGAGTGAGGTGGTATCTTAGTGTTGTCTTTATTTGTATTTCTCTGACAATCAGTGACCTGGAGCAGTTTTTCATATGTTTGTTAGCTTTTGGATCTCCTCTGGAGTGAATGTTCTGTTCATAACCTCTGCCCATTTATGGATGGGGTCATTTGCTTCTTTGGTGCTAAGTTTGCTCAGCTCTTTGTATATTTTGGTGATTAGTCTCTTGTCTGATGTATGGCATGTGAAGATCTTCTCCCATTCTGTGAGTGGTCTCATTGTTGGTGTGATAGTTTCTTTGGCTGTGCAAAAGCTTTTCAATTTGATGTAGTCCCATTTGTTTGTTTCTGCTTTAGTCTTCCTTGCAATTAGGTTTGTTTTATCAAAGATGTCCTTGAGCTTTAGGTGGGAAACTGTTTTACCAATGTTTTCCTCTAAGTATTTGATTGTTTCTGGTCTAACATCCAGGTCTAGAAAGTGTGATTGTTAAAAGAAGTTACACTGATCCCTGCTTTGTCTAGAAGAATGAGCAATTTTCTGTGGAATTTAAAACTTCTTTTATGAAAAAACTTAAAACTTCTTTTTGCATTTGTTAGGATTTAGTTTTCTTTTTTCTTTTTTTTTTTTATATAAAAAGGAAACACTGACAAAAAATACAGGATAAGAGGGGTACAACTCCACACAATTCCCACCAGCAGAACTCTGTATCCCATCCCCTGCTTTGATAGCTCTCCTATTCTTTTACCCAATAGGCATATGGACCCAGGGTCATTATGGGGTGCAGAAAGTGGCAGGGCTCTGGGGAAGTGGGGCTCCTGGACACATTGGTGGGGTCATCTATCTGTCCAGGGAAGTCCGGTTGGCGTCATCTTAGCATCTGGAACCTGGTGGCTGAAAGAAGAGTTAATATATAAAGCCAAATGATAATGAACAAAGAAGTAGAGAATGAGAGGAAGAAGAGAGAGAGATCGTCAGTCATGAGCTTCTGTAGAATTCCAAGTTAATTGTTCAACTCCTCCCCACCCCCAAGAAATTATTGATGTTGATGCCTGGTCATCACTAATCAAGGCCAGATTTTTTCAGACAAGAAAAGACTGCCCCACTAGGGAAAGAGAGAGACGGGCTGAGAGTATGGGTCCACCTGCCAATGCCCAAGTTCAATGGAGAAGCAATTACAGAAGCCAGACCTTCCACTTTCTGCAACCCACAAAGATCCTGGGTCCGTACTCCCAGAGGGGTAAAGAATCGGGAAGCTATTAAGGGAGGAGATTGGATATGGAGCTCTGGGGGTGAATATTGTGTGTGAAAATATACCCTTCTTACCCTATAGTCTTGTCAATATTTCCATTTTATAAATAAAAAAAGATGGACAGTTGTATAGTGAGGGCAGCATCATAACAGTGAGGCTTTCCTCAGTGTGGGGGAGGCTGGGCTGGAAACTGGGTTCTTGTGCAGCAAAGTAAACACCCTCCTACGTGAGCTATCTTGCTGCCATGGGCTGACATTTCCTGACAGAGGAAGACTGGGAGGGGAAGAGACACCCCATACCAAGCGTTTCTCAATGCCATCACACACCCATGTGGTGTTCCAGGACTTCAAGCCTAGGTCATGTGTTTGGCATAGCAGGTGTCTCCCCAGATATCACCACCCTCAGACTTTTTGTTTTCTTTTAGAAGATTCTTTGACTATAGTTTCTGATTTAGCATCAAAGTATTTGATCCACTTGGAATTTACTTTTCTGTTTGGTGAAATATAATGGTTCAGTTTCATTCTTCTTAATGTTTCAGCCCATTTTTTCCAACACCATTTGTTGAAGAGACTCCCCTTTCCCCATTTAATAAGTTTGGGCACCTTTGTCAAAGATTAGATGTCCGTAGGTGTGGGGGCTTCCTTCTGGGCTCTCAATTCTCTTGCACTGGTCAGTGTGTCTATTCATGTTCCAGTACCAAGCAGTTTTGATGACAATGGCTCTATAATATCATTTGAGATCTGGGAGTGTGATGCCTCCAGTTCTCTTCTTGATTCTCAAGACTGTTTTGGCAATTCTAGGTCTTTTCTGGTTCCAGATAAACATTTGTAGCATTTGTTCTATTCTCCTGAAAAATGTGGTTGGGATCTTGATTGGGATAGCATTAAATTTGTAGATGGCTCTGGGTAGTATATACATTTTGAGAATGTTAATTCCTCCAACCCATGAACATGGAATATCTTTCCACTTCTTTGTGTCTTTTTCTATTTCCTTGAGTAGTGACTCATAATTTTCAGTATACAAGTCTTTCACTTCTTTGGCTAGGTTTATTCCTAGATATTTTGTTGTTTTAGTTGCTATAGTAAAAGGAATTGATTTCTGGATTTCAACTTCTTCCAACCTAGTGTTTGCATAAAGGATTGCCACTGATTTTGGTATGTTAATTTTGTAGACTGACACGTTATTATATTGCCTGATAATTACCAAAAGCTTCCTGCTGGCTTCTTTAGGTTTTTCTATATATACTATCATATCATCAGAAAATAGGGAGAGTTTGACGTCTTCTCTTCCAATCTGTATCCCTTTAATCCTTGCTCCTGCCTGATTACTATGGCAAGAACTTCCAACACTATGTTGAATAGTAATGGTGATAGTGGGCAGCCCTGTCTAGTTCCTGATCTGAGGGGAAATGCTTCCAGTTTTTCACCATTGAGTATGATGTTAGCTGTAGGTTTCCTATATATGGTTGTTTTTGTTTTTATATAAGAACACTGCTCAGCTCTGGCTTCTGATGATGCTGAAGATTGAACATTGGACTTTGGGCCTTAGTATTTAAAGCAAATACTTCCTTAGAGGAGGTGCACAGTATTTATTCTGTTTGGAGAGAAACATCTGTCTGAACTTCCAGCTTCCCCAACATTTATGCTTCATCAAAATGAATTAGTAGACTTCTGCAGTTAGAATTTACTTTAGTTTATTAAGCATAGCACCAGCTAGGTGATCTGATTGATGCTGATGCTTTTCTCTGTCTGTAGGTGGACAACGAAGACTGTAAATCTTCTCAAACTCTGCAGAACGAAGAGCCCCGAATGAGGGTCTTTCATGTCCAGGTGGAGATAGATGACCCTCTGGATGAAATTGCGCTGACAGTGAATTTGAACTTAAGATCCAAGGTGGTGCCTGGGGTACTTCTGGTGTCTTATATGTGGATTTTAATTTAGTAATACCATGTTCCTATACCTTGTCTATACCTGTGCACTGAAGCTCACAAGACAGTGCAGAGGGTGCTGGATGGTGGTGCACCAGGTTGAGCACACATGTTACTAAGCACAAGAACCCAGGTTCAAGCCCCTAGTCCCCACCTGCAGGGGGAAAGCTTCGCAAGCAGTGAAGCAGTGTTGCAGGTATCTCTGTCTCTCCCCCTCTCTACCTCTCCCTACCCTCTCAATTTCTGGCTGTCTCTCCAATAAATAAAGATAATTAAATTTTTTAAAAGAATGTAGAATTTTCCTTAGAGATATTGAGTAACTTTTCCAAATTTTTTAAATTTGTTTTTTTGAAGGGGATATAGATATCTTGCATTATTTATTTATTTATTTATTATTATCTTTATTTATTTATTGGCTATACAGGGTTAGAAATTGAGAGGAAGGGGAGACAGAGAGAGAGCGAGCGATAGACACCTGCAGCCTTGCTTCACCACTTGCAAAGCTTTCCCCTGCAGGTGGGTAACAGGGGCCTGAACCCGGCTCCTTGCACACTGCAATGTGTGCACTCAGCCAGGTGCACCACCATCCGGCTCCAATATCTTGCATTTTGATGTAATTTAATGAATTTATTTACTGAATAGAGACAGAAATCAAGAGTGAAGAAGGTTATGGAGAAGGAGAGAGAGAGACACCAGTAAGTCTGCTTTACCACTCATAAAGCTGCCATCTTGCATATGGGGATCAGGGGCCTGAACCTGAGTCCTGGAATGTGATAATGTGTGGGCTCTCACTGCTATGCCACCATCCAGTGGTCTGTTCTTCCATCATGTTTTCTTTTATCCCTCAATCACTTCCCTCCTATTTTTTCAGCTATTGAGTCTTATACCCCAGTGTCTTTGATCTAGAAGTCACTGCTTCTTGCAATGATTGTCCACAACTCCCAGTGGGAGTTAGTATCCTTTTGTAAAAGAGGAGAGAATTTCCCCCAGAAATTAGAGTGTCATTCCCTTTTAGAGACAACAAGAACTGATTTGTGATGAGCATTTACTGCAATCCATTCACCTCTTTCATAAGTATTGGGTGGGCTTGATTTGAGCCTGCTATTACCCCTGCGCACGCAGAGGCCCCAGACCTGAGGGAGGCAGCCGGCCCAGAGGCAGTGTCAGAACATGGTCACAGGTGTGTAAACAGGGTCCACACTGGGATGAGGAAGCACATCCCCTCCACCTCACACCTTATATCTGTTCTGACATTCTGTGTTTAATATATTGGCCAGTACTGATGTTTGCATTTTTAGACCTATTATCTGTCCATTTTCAGTACATGCATCTCTCCTCCTAGAGTTTTAAGGAAACATAGGAAGGTAACACATTTATCAGTTTACTAACTCTTTTATTTTCTATGGAATATTAAAAAGCAGTGAACCCTATATGTTATGTGGTAGAAAAAAATGGTAGGGAGTCAGGCGGTAGCGCAATGAGTTAAGCGAACCTGGTGCGAAGCACAAAGACCGGCATAAGGATCCCGGTTCGAGCCCCTGTCTCCCCACCTGCAGGGGAGTCACTTCACAAGCGGTGAAGCAGGTCAGCAGGTGTCTGTCATTCTCTCCCCGTCTGTGTCTTCCCCTTTCTCTCCATTTCTCTCTGTCCTATCCAACAACAATGACATCAGTAACAACAACAATAACTACAAGAATAAAACAAGGGCAACAAAAGGGAATAAGTACATAAATAAAAGAAAAAAATGGTCATTGTAATATAGGTGTTGAAACTCAACGGACACTTCTCGTGTGAGGATAGTTCTCGCAGAAACATCACTGGTGGCTTTCATAGAACCACGAGACTTAATCATGAGCTTGTCTTTCATTTTTGATATCTGATAATTGCACTCTTTTTAATTGTCAAGTGTTTTTAATACTGAGAAATGATTGACACCAGGCCACAGAGTATACATCTCTGGAGGGAATCCATATCATCTACCTTCATCAAAAGCTCTGTGTAGCCCCCACTCTCTACCTGGCACTGCACTGTGAGCTCCAGGTGTCTGTTGTGTCCATTACTCTCATAGACGTCCTGTGGGTTTAGACTGAGATTGTCACCCCATCTCACAGACAAGTAAAATCAGGCCTAGAGGTCATGCACTGCACCAGGCTGGCATGGGGTAGCAGCTACTAGGTGCACAGGCTGGATCTACGTCTCAAAGGTGGTGAGACTGTATTTTGGCTCCCAACAGAATTCCATTATGATGTTCTGTAAATATCCCCTTTATTGAGCATGGCTGATTATATGTTAAAGTTAGTATTAAATCTTTTTTAAAATTATTCTGCCAATAAGAATTTAAAAGGTTTTGACACAAAGTATTTTCTTTGATGTATAGTAAGTTTTATAAATTTACATTTAGAGTATTTTCTTTTTTTGGTTCCTTAGACTGAGTGATCGAAACTCACCTCTGAGCCCTCTCAAAAGACATGTCCAAACTGAGCTTGATGCCTCAGAAATCCCATATGCCATTACTGGACTAAGTCTTTAGCAGAAATTTTATTTATTTAAAAAATTTCCAGGGAGACTTAGGTAAAGCATACAAGTTTAATCAGAAGTGCTAGGTATAAATCAAACTAGAAATAGTACTCTCCTCTGGAAGAAAACTTGCATTCATAACAGCTGGCAAAGCAATAATTCTTCCATTTTGGACTGACTCAGTAGAGGACTGTGATTTGATTTTACTTTTCTTTTTGAAATGAGACCGGCTAGAAGATCTCTAACATCTTGATGCTCTGCTCTGATCTTGTAGAGGGAAGCTGAAGACCAAGGGACATCATCAGAAAGGCAACAGGAAGCTGAGTCCAGACAACTGATCTTTATGACCGTCAAGGACAAGTGTACTGGGAGGAAAGTAGAGCTGATTCTGAAAGTGACCATCGTTTCTGATAGGGTGCGTTGGTTTCTTTGGAGAACTATGGGTGTGTGTTAATGTTGATGGTGATTTAGTTCCTGTATCTGGTTTAACATTGACCATAACGCTGTGAATCCATGTCCACAGAATAGCTCAGATTCTTTTTAGTGCTATTTTGCAGAGATTAGAATGCTTCTGATATGTCACACTTCCCCAACATTCATGAATACCTAAGTCAAATACATCTTCTAATAATCTTCCACTTTAATGTGTTGCATTGTAAAATTTCTTCAAATTTTGGTTTGATGATTAAGAAAATTTAGTACTAGCTGGGGGATATAGCAAAATGGTTATATAAAGAGCTCTCTGACCTTAGGCTCCCAGCTGTTAGGTTCAATCCCACAAACTGGTAAGGAAAGATAAAGAGAAAGAAGGGAGGGTGGTCTGGGAGGTGGTGCCATGGATGAAGCATTGGACTCTCAAGTATGGGGTCTTGACTTGATTGCTAGCAGCATATGTACTAGAATGATGCCTGGCTCTTTCTCTCTTTCCTCCTGACTTTCTTATTAATAAATAGATACGATATATAAAAAGAGTGGAGGAAAGAGTAGCTTAGTCTAAACCCTTCTTTAATTGTTCTCTGAAAGAATAAACAAGCTTCTGCAGAAAATTAATTTTATTCTGTTATAGTACCTTTTATCTGTAGTGGTCTTTTTGTGGCTAAACCTCAGAGCAGGAAGTGGTATTTCTCAGCTGGCAAACTCCCAGACAAGCATTAACCATGGCTGAGTACTGTCTTTTAGTCCCAGGAATTTCTTCCCTCAGCTCCTTTCTGTCCAAGAGCCACACATGTTTGGACTCACCTGTAGCTCGTTGAGTTTTTGAAGAGATCCCCGGTAGTCAGTTGCTGAGTTTCCAGGTGACTATTGTTGCTTTTCCTAGTTGATTAGGAGAGCAAAAGCCAGCTGCTGCCATGCCTCCAGAAGTCCCACCTTGTATCTTTATAAAGATTGAGAGGTTTCTGTTTACATAGAGAGTGAGCACTGCTCACAGCTTTTGAATGGTACCATGGTTAGAACTTTGAACTTTGAAGTATGTGAGTTTTTTGCCCCAGCTCTGGTCTATTGTCTTAGCAGAAAATTGATTGTAAGAGACTCCTTTGAAGAAATTAATGTAAAGAGGCCTGTGATATTTGCACATTGACATCAAGATGAAGAAATAGTCATGCATTCTTAGGAAGAAAAGTTGCTAAAACAGTTGTACTTCCACCAGAAATGCCTTCACGTCTGCAGCATTGATTTGTATTTTATTAAAATGGGAATGACTGGAAAATGCCACATTTTGACTTTTGTTCTCATTTTGTAGGTTGAGAGTGTACAGCATATTGTCATGGAAGAAGCAAGAAAGGAGGAGGAAACAACATGGCGTTGGGACCTGAGCGTCCATCAGCCAGGAAATCAGAGCAGCCCTCCTCCAGATATGGCACTGAACCCACTCATGTCACCAAGAGTGGCGAGTCTCAGGGCAGACGTGGCCAAGGTGCTGTCTTAGTGTCTCTGGGGATGTTCTGAGAGGATTTTCATCTGGATTTGTTCTGTACCCGGTTGAACTCTGCTCTCATGTTTCTTCTGCCCATGAGTCCACAAAATAGTTTGGATTCTCTTTCCATGCTATGCCAAGAGATTGGAATACTTAAATGTGAAGCCTTTCAAACTTTTCAAATTCCTCAATCCACTTCCCTCTAGTTTTTTTCAGCTGTTCACTGTTATTCCCCAATAACAGTGTGTTTGTTCCAAGAGTCACTGCTCCTTACAGTCATAGAAACCCACAGCTTCAAGAAATTATAGATTCTCTGAGCAAAGGAGAGAATTTTCTTCATAGACAGCAGGAAAGTGCCATTCTCTTTCAAAGACTTGACAACTTAGAGTGGAACAAGTCTTCCTATAATTTGTTTATTCAGCTGTTCAACTGGTATTGTGTGACATGAGCTTGATGAGTTCTGGCATCACAGTGCTCACAGTTCATGGGGGCCAGCAGATCAGGAGGCCAGATCACTATATGTGTGGGGCTCGGGGGGTCCACACAACTGGAGGAGGAAGCAGATATCTGTGTGTGTGTGTGTGTGTGTGTGTTTGTGTCTCATATCTGTCCTGTGTCCTCTTTTTGATATATTTGTATGTACTCAAGCTTGCATTACTTTGCCTAATGATTGAAGTAAATATCATTGGAAGGTAAAATATTTAGTATGTTCACATTCCTTTTTACAATAAGCTATTACAGAATTACAATAAGACTAAATTACAATAATAACAAATTACAATAAGCTATTACAGAATTACAATATGCTATTACAGAATAGCTATTTGTAACTATCAATGACCGTGACAAGTCATTAATAATGAGAACTGCCATTGTAATAGTGGTGGTGAAATTCACCTGAAATATCCAGTGTGACCATGGATGGGTCACTTTCATAGAGCCCTGAGTTGAATGTTTCAATTTTGATTATTTCCCCCTTTTTAACTGGATGTACTATTTCTAGAAAGAGATTTGATTGAACCATCAAGGTAGTTCACCTGGGAAGGTGCCTACTTTGCCATGTGTGTGATTCAGGTGTGAGCCTGGTCCTCCTTGCACTTGGGGCAAGCTGTGGTCTCCCTCCCTCTCTCTCTCTCTCTCTCTCTCCCTTTCTTTCTATCTGAATAGTTAGCCATGATTGGATAACAAGATAGATTATTGAACCACCAGTAGCTTCTTGTTTTAGTGATAATATATATATTGTAATTAACTTGCTAGTAAAAGGGAAATTGAGAGACTGAGAGATAAGAAGAGATTGAGAGAGGGAGATGAAGAGAGATACCTATAGCACTGCTTTTCCACTAGTAAAGTTTCCCCCCAGCAGGCTTCAACCAGGATCTTTGCAAGTGGTCAAGTGTTTGCTCAACTGAGGGCACCACAATCCAGCCCAAGTAAACTATTTTTTTTCCTCCAGGGTTATCGCTGGGGCTTGGTGCCTGCACTATGAATCCACTGCTCCTGGAGGCCATTTTTCCCATTTTGTTGCCCTTGTTGTGGTCCTTATTGTTATTTTTGCTGTTGAAGTTGTTGTTGCATAGGACAGAGAGAAATTGAGAAAGGAGGGGAGACAGAGAGGAGGAGAGGAAGATAAGACACCTGCAAACCCGCTTCACTGCTTGTGAAGCAACTCCCCTGCAGGTGGGGAACCCGGGGCTTGAACTGGGATCCTTATGCCTGTCCTTGCACTTTACACCACGTGCACTTAACCCGTTGCACTACTGCCCGACCTCCAAGGATACTATTCTTTAACAACCCTAAGCAGCAGCTTTGAAAAGCTCTTCCTGTCTCCAGGTGCACTGAGCTGAGCTCTCAGAATCTGTCCCATCATCAGAAGCTCACAGATGTTCCTGTGACTATTCTTTTACTGTATCACAGGCAAGCCCAGTCAGACAAGAGACACATCTTTTACACCCAAGGTGGCACAGCCATGAAACCCTGAAGTTTAGTTACTCTCATATAAAATCTTAGCCACTTGGGTCTCTTGATAGCTGGTATTTCTCTTTTCACTTTTTATTAGGGATTTCATACTGACTCATAAAACTGAGTTAGTAGGGGAATGATTCCACACCATTCCCACCACCAGAGTTCTGTGTCCCCATTCCCTCCACAGAAAACTATGTTACCTCTCCCAAGATCACAGATCTGGGTTGACTGTTATCTATAATTATATTTTTATATATTTTCCCATTTTTCCTATGGTTCTGCCTTCTCTTTTCTGAGTCACACCTACAGCTATTCCTACTTTGTAATGTCTTTCTTTTTCCTCTTCTCTCTCTGGGTCCTGATGGAAAAGGAGTCAGAGCCCTCTGGTCATCTTCTTCTGATATTTCTCCCCCTCTTGGTGTGTGGACCAACTTTTTATTTTATGTGCAGCAGGTGGAAGCTCTAGCTTCTGTAATTGTTTCTCTGCTGGATATTATATCTTTCCCTAGTGGGTCAGGGCTCAGGAGAGGTTATGTCCCGGGTACACTGGTGAGGTCTTTTCCCAAGAAAGTCAGATGGAAGCATAGTAGCATCTGCAACTTCATGCCAGCTGATATTTCTGAGATGATCTGAGTCTGTTGTTAAGTCACAAAACATGTATCTTCTCCTTTCAGGCTGTAGCCAGAATGGAAGCCGATGCAGAGGCAGGTGGCAACAGCTCAGGGCATCCCACTCGGCATTATTTTATAAAAGGACAAAGTGCTCAGGAACTGATGGACATGCAAGAGTAAGGAGCGGGGACTCCCATACACCACCAATTAGAAACATGCTTGTCTTGCAGTTTTCACATTCTGACATCCAGGACTCCTCTCTTGGGGGAGGGTGGAGGGTGAGAAGTGAGAATACTGGTTTTCCAGAAATGCCAGAACATTCCTCTGAATCTGTTGAAATGACGCTGTCATTGCGCCTGCCGTTGCTGCAGGGTTGACAGTGAGCTGGTGAGTTCCAGTGGAAGATTTCTGTCAGTTTTAGCAAAACATCCTGTCCTCAGCTTGTAGACCTCGAATGGCTGAGAGCTTCCTTTTGTTCTTGGCCCATTTGCCATGTTCCCAGCATGTTTGGGATGTTCTATCCCTGGGGGGCAGTGAGTCTTCCTGGTGCCTTGTGCTGTTTATACGGCCAGAGCTCCAGGTGCTCGTGGGGGCTTCCTCTCTGCTTCCATCTGTTCTGCTCCCAGTGAACTCTTTCTGGAAGCATTGCCTGTAGAATGTCTGTTATCTGCCAGGCTGTGCTCCATGAAGGACATAGTGCTCTCTGACACTCAGTCCGTGACTGGTCTGCATTGCTTTCCATTCAGGGCCCAGTCACACTCAGAGAGCTTATTGGAGCTGGTTAGAGGATTGGAGTCTCTGCTCCCAGTGAGGAAGTGGTCCTGCCATGGGGGTGAGATGCTGTCTGCTCTAGATTGTTTGCAGCCCAGGTCTTCCTTAGATGGAGACTCCACATCAGAGAGGCTCTCAGCTTCCCACAGGGCTGTCCACTGGAGCATCCTGGGGAGCCTCCCTGCCTTCTGCTTCATGCATTTTGCACAGAGGGCCTGATAATGCATTTTGTGTAGTGGGAAGTATTCTAGTTTGTGTGTATAGAATGTTAACTGTGATGAGGCACTTTTTTAAAGTTTCTTTTTCTCTCCTGAAAGCTTGCCAAGCTTCCCACTAGGTCGGCTCCAGTTTTCAGGCCAGTGTGTAGCTGTGAAGACACCTCGGAGGAAGAAGAACTTTTGGACACGGTTACGGAATGTTTTTAGGAAAGTAAGTACAAGATCATCCTGAGTCCTTCACAAATAGTGGTTCCATTGCAGTGCATATTCCCAGCAACTGTTTTGTCCATTGGTCTGGGGGGTTTCCATATGTATCTGCTTTGTACTTTATCCTTATTCCCAGGGTGGGGGGTGGTTCTTCAGGGAGCAAATTTGAGGAGATCCATGTTTCATCAGTGAGTGCAAACGTGGACTTTAGAGTCATTCACCAAACTGAATACAGAGTGTCAACTCTCCTGAGGAACTTGGAGACCATGGAAGTTATAAGTCCTATTAAGGATGCAATCAAAGGTCCAATAAATTATTTAGATCATTTAAGTCATTGTTCAAAAACTTGGCCAATAATACAAGACACAGGAGTGTCCTCCCAGGTATGGTCTTATTTACCAGTAACCAGACACCCAGTTGAGCCTTCAGAAGTATCAAGGAGTCAGATGAGACATTCAAAGTCACAGAATAATGTAGACAGGTATATAGACAGTAGTTCAAACACTCTATACTTTTGAGGGTATCATTATATAATAATTCTGCCAATAGCTATAACATACGGTAAGCTGACACAAGTTTGGATATAATGTGTGGAATTATACAAAAGCATATATTTAGCCATATTTTGGGAGGTTCCTGAAAAATTTCCTGTCCAAGTGGTTATTTTACAGATGGCTGCAGGCAACTCTCATAAGTCCCATTGTTCAGGTCCTGCTTGTAAAGGGGAAATTAATAGATGAGGTCAAGGAGGAGCCAATCCCTCCTCATTCATGCCAGGCCATTAAACCAGAATGATTGGTAGAGAATCTGTGAAAGGTGTGGGTTCCATACTACCTGAGAGATAGAGTCACAAGCAGTGGCATTATACTTGTCAGAATAATTATTTTAAAAATTCCCATGAAGAACCCAGTCCACCAATCCCTATTTTTTACCTAGAATCATGATTTTCCCATGAGGCACCCAACATTGAGTCCAGTAAGTAAGAGAGAAAACATAAGTAGGAGAGAAAACATATGATATGGTGCCACAAAGAGTGTCAAGAGATTTCCCTTCCCTGTCAGTGGTGTTGAACTCGTGGTAACAGACACAATCACCATCATGGCCAGAAACAGGTTTTTTGCTGTCTTATGACAGCCTATATCATGAAGGACTTTTTCACCTTTTTGGGTGAAAAAGTGTCCTGGGCTTCCAATGTTTATTGTCATCTTTATACCAAAGTGGTTAATTAAGTTCAATCATCTTTGAATTGGAATAGTGTTGATCAGCTCTAGTACATATATCTCTGTGTGGCAAATTAAAAAATTTAAAGTAAATAATGTTATAGATAGTTGTCTTTGTACAAGTGATACATTTCCCCTTTTAATTTTTTAATAACTTTTTTTCAAAGTACCATGGACATGTTCAATTATGGCTTCTCTTGAAGATTATAAGGAATACCAGTAAAATGTCTAATTTTCCAGGAATCCCCAAATTTCTTAAAGCTGTGACTGGTATAGGCCGTACCATTGTCTATTCTAATTATGGCAGGTATTCCCATAACAGTGAACCAAGCTAATCAGTGAGATCTAACACAACCCACTTTTTCTCCTGACTGTACAGTAGCCCAGATAAAGAAGGAGAACATATCAATGATGACATGAACATAAGAATTTCAGCTGAAAAAAGGCACATGAGTTATATCCATCTGCCACACATCACTGGAACACAGTCCGCGTGGATTGATGCCAGAGACATGTGTGGTCACGTGAAGTGGCTGACACATAGGACAAGAAGTCACTTCATCTCCAGCAACCCTCAAAGGAATTTTATAATGAATATGCAAGCGGTGGAATGAAGGCCAGTATGTTCCTTGTCTGGATAAATAAAGATAGGATGATTAAGAAAATCTGCCTTGTCATTTCCCCAGGTCAAATGTCCTGGGAGATTTGTGTGACCTCTTATGTGGGTGATAAAAAAAGAGGTGAGTTCATGCACGAATCATTTCTTGGATCCCAGTCAGCAGAGGAAAAATTACAGTGTGAGCAGAAGAGAGTAAACCTGTCTCCAAAGGTTTGGCATGGTTGACAGTGTAAGCTTAATCTGAAATAATATTTATGGGACTCTGTACAAATTTCAGGAGTGCAGCAAGTACAAATTCTGTCTGTTGAACAGATGTTAAAGGTGTCTGAATGCTTTTATTTATATGGGGCCTCAAGATACCTGCTTTTCCATTAGCAGATCCATCAGTGAAATATGTTTCAGTCTTATGGAAAGGGATATCATGGACTGTGGAATTTATAATCCAAGACGTGCATTTCAGAAAATCCCAACATTTCCCTTTAGAGTATTGACAATTTATTTTCCCTACATTATCTGCTAAATTCTAGAGAGGTGGGTTTCAAGGGCTTATTGGTGAGGTTGTCTGCCCAGTGAAATCAGGTTGGCATCATGGTAGCATCTGCTCTTGATGGCTGAAAAGCATTAAGATATAAAGCAGAACAAATTGTTTAATAATCAGGAATCTAAAGGTAAGAATATAGCAGATGAGATTTGGGATATCCATTTTGGGAAATGTTAGGAAGTCTATTTTAGGTATATTCCAAGTGGCCCATGACTCCAATTTCTGCCTGAGGAAGACAGCTAATATGCAGGTGAGCTAAAGGTATTGTCTAGGGGAGATGGTTTCAGAGTTGGTAATAAAACAAGAAAGCTGCACTCATTACAGGAAGAGACTGCACTCATTACAGGACCAATATTCCATGAGTGGCAAAGTATGTTGACCCAGCCTCCCTACAGAAAGTGGGACAGCCCTTACCACTGTTGTTCCACATTGAGAGCAAGATCCTAGGAAAGGCCCACAGAGGGTCCAAGATGCTCTTCCTGATGAAGATGACCAGTGATGATGGAGAGAGGGGTCTGTAAAAAGTCTAGGTCCCATCCCATCTATATGGGAATCCCAGGATAATGAGGAGGGCCCCAGATGATGGGGAAGCCAGGTAATGACCAAGAGAGCTATTGTTGGATTAAGCTGGTCTCTTGACCTTATGCAGCTTTTGTAGTCCTTATTCTGTCTGACAAGGTTAGCCTTAGAATGAGTGAAGGAAGTGAAATAGGAAGTAGGTGAGGTGGGTATCTAGGTCTAAGTGGAAAATATTTGATTAAGTACTTGATGGTGCCTTTTTTAAAATTTAGGTCTTTCTACTTGCTTGCTGCATTTATTGAGTCCCTGTAGACTACTCTGCACTCTTACTTTAAGGTATATATTTTTCCATAACTTCTGGGTGCATGTGCACATGTGCCTTATCTCATGGGCCCTGGTGTATATCTAGGTTCTAAATCTTTGGTAGGAAGTGCGCCACCTGGCGTGGAATTAAGTGTCCTATGAGCTAAGATGAATGGAGCTAAAGGGTCGGCATTCCAGACCAGGCAGCTCTAGACCTGTCCTAAATGACAAAAGATAATTCTTGTTATAAACAAGTTAATTTGGAAGTTTGGCTGACTTTGAAATTTACTGTAGAAATTGGTAGAAATTGTACTCATGGGTAAAATTTACTGTACCATACAAGACCTTACCATGATTTGAGTCATTTAACCCTATTTACAAATAACTATACCTTCTATACTGACAAGACGAGTTGTTTCTGGTCTCCCTGGTCTAAGATTATAGGTGATTTAATATTTCAAAGAAAATGTCATTATTATAAATTTATTAATAATTTAATCCTACTGTTGAAATTCAATCAGGTTACCATTTTGAAACCTTCAGTGCTTATATTGAAGGAATATAATATACTCAGAACTGGCGTCTATGCAACAAAACATTTGAAACATTCGATTTAATTTTCCTTTCTATATTGGTTAGTGATTTGTAAGACTATAAGTAAATAAGATTGTATATTAACACCATTTCCACCACCATAGGTCTGTGTCCCTACACCTGCCACCCTTTAATGAAGTTGAAAATCCACGCTTACCCTTCCCTCAGAGTTTTTTACTTTGGTGCGATACTCCAAACTCAGTGTCACAGCTACTTTGTACAGTATATTTGTGGGAATGAGAAAATGTCCCCTCCAGCAGACCTGTTGATGTGAAGTCATCATTCCTACAGGGCAGTATCACTGGCCTAGGACACCTGTCTGAGGAGCAGAGAGCAGGTTGCTTGAGAAACCCCGTGGGACACAGTGCTCATCCAGGTGCACTGGCAGAGGACAGACTGGGCACCTCCATTCAGACAGCACCAAGCATGGGGATGTGCTACGTTCTTCTCAGCACATTGTCTTTGACCTGGGACTTGCAGCATCCTGTGTTCTATGAACTCCAACCTTCAGTCTCCTCATATTTGTGTTATAATTGAGCTGTTCATGCCACATACTCAGCAGTGGGAGACCCACTGCTTTGACACTGAACCAAACAGTAATCCATTGTCATAAAGACACTAATTAATGAAGCCTTGTGCAAAAACAAGTTGGCTGTAAAAATAAGCATTTCCTATAGGTTATTTTATTTTGTGTTGGAGCTGAAGGTTCAGATAAATGAAGCTATAACTTCTCGTGCAATGCTGTTGTCAGCCACAAACACCTGTGTGAAATATTTTCTTCATGTATGCTCTATGGTATGGGTGCTTTTACTAAAACAAACAAAAAGATAGATTCCCAAAGCTCCATGAACCCAGATAAATGCAAATTGTCAAAGTTACAAGAATCCATATAATAGGGGCCAGGTGGTGGTGCACCTGGTTGAGTGCACGTGTTTCAAGCCTACCCCCTTGATCAGCGGAGTTCCTAGGTCCAGAAGGCTTCTTCGTCCCACATCCGGGCGCCAGATGCCCCGACCAGTGGGGCGGTGATCAGGGGCTAGGAACCTAATGACCTGGAATGACAGGAACAAGAGACATGAAGAATGAGAGCAAGACAGGTTTCTGATCAAGCTCTGAAAGTTTTATTTTACAGCCGCATTTTAAGCACACACCATGAGGAAGTTCTGCTAAGGTAGTGCGGGGAGGAGGTGGGTGAGCAACTTTCCAAACAGTTAGATGGTAATCGCAGTTCCAATGATCGGAATGTCTGTTCACCGGTTATGTGAGAGACTTAGCTAAGGTTTTGGCTCCTGGCATGTCCTCCCTTTTTACAATTTAAGTGAGGCAGAAATTGAGGGTAAAAGCTAGGAATCTTATCAAGAGATAAGTGGGCATTAACCAGAGGGGAGAAGTATTGACCTGATTTCTCCCGCGGGGTAAATATAGAACTGATCTTCCCACATCTTACACGGCTCTTGGTGTCTTTTTGGGGAGAGAGTGAGAGCCACTATTTCTAAGGTGAGGAAAACTCAGGGCAAAGAGCTCTGCTGACCGACACCTACCTCCATGCAAATCAGGTTTGCTTCACAGAGGACTCAGAGGCGGATTATAGGGTCCTCCCCCTGCAGTGCTTTGCCTTGCACCCCTTACCAGTGCCCACACCACGCCAAGGCTGTCGTGCATAAGTCTGAGTTTTATGCAGCTCCTAAAAGAGGTCTGTCACCCTCAGGTTCATCCAAGCCTCTGTCAACCAAATCAAGTCTGTGGTAATATATTTGTAAGGGTTTCGATGCCAAGGAGTCAATTTGTTGTTTTGTAAAGCCAATAATCTTATTAAAAATAAAGGGTCCCACGGTAATCATTAACAAAATACTAATCAGGGGTCCCATAAGGGGCATCAAAATGTCTTAGCGCGCCACCAGCAAGTCTAAGGGAAGCAGTCAGTGGATGTGATGTCCAGGGGAAGAAACACAGCACGTCTGGTCTGGTCAGTGCCAACTGATGAAATTTTTCTTCTTCATAGAGGGTCAGCTGTGGAACAAGCAAAACTAGGAGGCAAGGACCAGATAGAGAAGAATTGACATGAAAATATAGGGTGGTGTTGTACCAAAACACAGAGGAGGTGCATATACATTAGAAGTCAAGGTGAGGTTCCTTGAACATGAGGAATATTTTGAGAAAAGTGAGCAGTCAATAAACATGCAAAGATGAAGTCAGCAGTGGTAGGTCAGCAGAAAGAGAAGACTTGGATAGGCTGGTGCAGTTAGCTGGAGTATATACTGCCATGGCATCCTTTGTTGTAAGGACTTGCCAACAGGGACTCTGTGGATTTTGCAAGAGCAATGTCATCCACCATAATAAAAGGAAAACAAACATGGACATACATTGTTGAAAAAGAGAAAAACGGAATATGTCTCTGTGACTGGAAAAGTGGGTGGCTTTGTCAATGAGATACAATAAATGGACAATTCGAATTTTTGTAAATATAAAAAAGGTTTAGTATAGTTACTTCATTGACACTTTAGCCAACTGAATACTGGGGGGTGCATTCCCCTTTTTTTAATTGAGCTTTTAATGTTCTAAAGGAAACAAAAATACATGGGTTGGATGTCTACTGAAGCAAAACAGAGCATATGGCTCCTAAGGTTTTTGAGCTTCTTCTTGTTTGAGCTGTAGCCCACATAAATTTAGAAAAAATACCAACTGAGAAAAAAAAATGTTTTTGTTTACTACATGGGTAGGTGAATTACATCAATCTGCCAGAGAGCATTGGCTTTTATCAATGGAGATTAATCTTAAAAGTCTGAATAGCAGTATCTTAATTAAACAATACAGGAGCCAGTAAAGTGCTCTCACTATGGCAGGTCAAGCATTACAATTTTAAGAGGTTTGTAAAAAAATGAGAAAAATTTTAGGATATGAGTGACTTTAGGAGTCATCACACACCCATAAATAAAAAATTTTAAATGTTTAGTTTTAAATCTTACCATATGATCAGTCAGTTCTTCATGTGCAGATGTACCTATAATTATTTACTTAAGGAGAGAACTTGTACCAACTTAATTGATGAGCTAATGGCTAGAATTGGCTTGAGTTCTTTCATATGATTTTAGAAGGCTCTTAATTAAAATATACCAATATGTTATAGAAAGTTAATACCTAATGTGTTGACATGAAAAAATGTTTATTATTTTTTAGCATTATTTTAAACTGATTAGACAGTTTAAGCACACTATTATAACTTTAGTTTACTAAGATCTTTACTCATCACAAGGCTATCATGAGTAAGCGTAGATATAAAACTCTTAATAGATTTTGCTCCTTAGAACCCTAATATGGCAACTTAAAAGGCTAAAATAAAACCTCATAGTTTAAATGTTCAAAATAATAATTTTGTTAAATCAGGATTTGCCAAAAAAAATCTTCTATCAGACCAAAAACACCATTTGTCAAGAATAAATCTCTGACAGCGTCTTAAAACAAACCAGATAATTTTTAAAAGCAGAAAGATATAAAGAGGAAAACCAGAGCAAAATCCTCTGGCATGTAAATAATTAACATAACCATTGTGTTATCTTTTACTAACCCAAGCCAGTCTTAAACAATTTTAAGTAAAATGTTAAACTTTGTTTGTTAGGATCTTTGTTTATCACAAAGCTATCACAGCCTTAGGGCAGCTATGAACAAGGGTTGGTACACAACTTAATTGATCTTTCACTTTGATTTGGATAGGTAACTTAAAAAGCTAAGATAAACCTTATAGCTGAAATGTTAAAATAAATTTTTACTGTTAACATTTCCTTTAGATGACCATTTTACATTAAATAATTTTGTTGAATCACATCTGTTGAATAAAAATTTTTAATCAGGCCAGGAATATCATGTTTAACCCTTTTTTTCTTCGCAAGGCCACTGCTCTACACTGACTGGGTTATTAGAAAGCCAGTTCAAGCATGGAATTAACAAATTAACAAACAGTGGCAGTTGGTATTGGGGTGCTGGTAATATTTACAATTCTCACAAGAGTGAGAGAGACTGTAGAGGCATTTTACCATGCCTAGATATCTCAGAAAATCTTTTAACTAATGAATTGATGCTGATATTAGCTATCAGAAGGACAAAACTGTCCTATATTTTACTTTGGTAAAGGTGTGCCAACTCTATGAGTCGGGATCTTTAAAACCACATTTAGCTTAACTAAATATTATTTAAAACTTAAAACAAACTTTAGTTACTTAGGGGTTAACACACATTAATGAAAACAAGGTTAGCAGACAGACTTAAAACAGACATTTTTGGTGAAAAAAATTTTCCCTTTGAAAAGTGGCTTTTGGATTTTTAACTCACAGCCTCCCAGGAGGGGTGTTTGTGGCTAAGAATGATTAACTGAAGTTTTTGCCAATCTGTGGAGCAGGAGCTCTGTGCCGTGATTGGCTGCGCGGACGGAACAGGCGGGCTTAGTTTACCATGCGCGGAGAAAAATCTTTGAAAGTTCTTTTTCTAGGCTAAGGTACATTTTACAGTTTTAAAGAAACAATTCATTAAATTTTTATCAAAAGTGTGTACTGGTTCTCTGATTAATAGCTTTTAAGTTAAAGAGAACGTCTTGTTTGATTGATTTCATTCTTTCTCTAAATAGCTTGCTAGCCAGATAAGATCTCACTCATAATTGATTTAACACTTTATGAGAGCTCTGGGTGAAGCCAGAGGGAAAAACCTGGATCTTTTTGGCTGACTGGTTTTAAGATAATGCCAAATCAAGATCCCACAGTTCTTTAACTAATTTTAAATGCTCTCATTTTTCTTCTACTAATTTTCTAAGGGAAGCTGTTTTTTGTGCTAGTTGAGTTTTAGCCTTGGTGGTCTAATCAGTATTATTGGCCAAGTCAAGGACCAGAGCACAAAACAGAGGGGCGGTGGTGTAGGGAGGCAGTCTGGACAAGGAAGAGCATAGGGGTTAGGGTTAGCCAGTTTGAGCCTGGCTACGAGTAACAGGGAAAGCCAAAACCGGTTTTGATTTGGATGGTTTAGTTTTAGTTTTAGGGATTGGGTTTAGGTTTTTTGGTGAGGCTAAAAATGTAAGTTCTTCTGTAACTGCAGCTATTTCTTTCATTAATTGAAGCTGCTCTTTTTGGTCAGCAAGGACCTTGCGGAGGGTGGAAATTCCTGTAAGGGCTCCTGAGCATGCCCGCCTGACGGAAGGATTGTCAAGGAGAGGGTCAGGCTGGAGAGCGGGGGCATGAATGTAGGGAGGGGGATTAAAGGGAGGAGGACACCAATCAGGATTGTGGTATTTGACAGCCTCTTTTTCTAGCAAAGCCTCATCCTCCGCGGGAAGTGCTTCAGGAGAGGGGGGTTTTTGTAAAACTGGATAGAGGCGGGGGAACGAATGCTGGGTTTTATCCTCATGTGAATTAGCAATAGGAGGGTCAATGGAGGGAACTTTAATGGGTGAGGTGGGACCTGTAGGGAGGGGGACAGGGCTTTTACTTTCATCGGGTGCTGGGAGGCTTTTATTTTGACTGGGTACTGGGGGATCAAGATCAATAATCACAGAAGGGCATGGGGATGGGGTCTTTGTCCTGGACGGCGGACGAGAAAGTTGCTGGAGGACCTTTTCACCCTCTGTAATAAGGTTTTTAATATCAGGGTGATTTTTATAGTTTTTTTAAGATATCATTAATTAAATTCCAGTAGCAAAAGGCAGAAACAGGTACACATTCAGGACCAAAAGACTGATAGTAATCATTAAGACAGTCACCAATTCTCCTCCAATGTTTCTCATCTATAGTGCCTTCCTGGGGGGACCAGGGGAAAATATTTCCAATATAGTCTAAACACTTCTTTAATTCTTTCTTTTTAACCCTAGTTCCTTGTGTCTTGAGTGACCCCTTGAGTCCTTTAATGAATAAATCTTGTTTGCTAAATTCATGTCCCATGGTTTTACTTACCTCAGCCGCTGTGACACTCCTCCAGATGCGACTCACGGTCAGGTAGTTACGTGGCGATCTATGCGAGTCTTTGCATTACCCCTTCGGCCGTGGTGACTCAGTGAATTCGGGTAGGCATACCCCCTCAATCAGCGGAGTTCCTAGGTCCAGAAGGCTTCTTTGCCCCATGTCCGGGCGCCAGATGCCCTGACCAGTGGGGTGGTGAACAGGGGCTAGGAACCCAAGGACCTGGAATGACAGGGACAAGAGACACGAAGAACGAGAGCAAGACAGGTTTCTGATCAAGCTCTGAAAATTTTATTTTACAGCCGCATTTTAAGCACACACCATGAGGAAGTTCTGCTAAGGTAGTGGGGGGAGGGAGGTGGGTGAGCAACTTTCCAAACAGTTAGATGGTAATCGCAGTTCCAATGATCAGAATGTCTGTTCACCGGTTATGTGAGAGACTTAGCTAAGGTTTTGGGCTCCTGGCAGGTTCCAGCCCTCAGTCCCCACCTGCAACAGGAAAGCTTTATGAATGGTGAAGCAGGGCTGCAGGTGTCTCTCTGTTTCTCCCTCTCTACCATCCCCCTTCCCTCTAGATTTCTGACATTCTATACCCAGTAAATAAATAGACAGAAAATAAATAAAAATATTTATCAAAAGATCCATAAGATGTTCAGCTAAGCCTACAAGAAAACATAAAAAAATCTCCGGGCCTGAACTAACTCCAGAGCGTGATTTAGAAGAATAATCAGACTAAAACTCAGTTCCTACTGGCTGAACACAGTGGCCTGAAGTCTGTGTCACTCACTCACTCTCCTCTCAGGGTGCCTCCTTAAACAGGAAAGAAACTGACAGAAGAATAAACATTGTGACATTTCCCACATGTGTGTGAGTTGGACTATAAAGAGTGAGGCACACAAGGAAATATTCTAATGAAAAAGGATCAGAAAATATTGCATTCCATAAATAACATACTGATAACATGTTTAAGCTATTTAAGGAAGACTGGAAAAAATAGGAAATCAAAGTAATAAGGGAAATAGTACACTTGAAAAGTATTTTTAAAGTAAGTCCAAAGTCATTAACGTAATTAAGCCTAACCCAGCAAAAATAAAGATGAAAAATAAATATATTAACAATGCTTTGGTAAATAGTACATGAGACTGAGCTGAAGGATGATAGATAGGCTTGACTATTAAGCTGTATTTCAAGATCAAACACATAACAGAGATAAATAGTATTGACTTTATAAAGCTAGCTTTGAATCCATGGATTTCCTTACTTATACAAATCAGCCTGTTCAATAAGGACTTTATGATAGGGATGGTGGACAGACCCAATCAGAACTGTCCAGCCTGCCCCACCCAATGGCTCATCCAATAAAGGTAGTTCATCACCCAGGGATGGGGCAAAATTACAGTTGTTAATCCCAACTGATTTAACTGAACCAATGGTTTTGCCTTTCAGAATTTGACTGGGAATAAGTTGTGGGCTAGGTAGTGGTGCAGCCAAAGCATGCACTGGGTTACAATGAACAAGAACCTGGATTTGAGTCCCCCTGTCCTCACCCGCAAGGGGGAAACTGCACTAGAGGTGAAGCTGTGCTGCAGGTATGTGTCTCCCTCATTCTCTTCCTTCCCTTTCCTTTCAATCTATCTGTGTGTATAAGTACATTTATTTATCTTAAAAGATAGCAAGAATTATTTGAATTAGTTGGATTATGGTGATTTAAGAGTACAGGTTTCAAGCTTCAAATCGATGAGACCACTCCTTTTTTTTTAAATTCATATACTCATTTCAGTTGCTGATTTGATATTTGGTATATGACCTTCATATAAGTCTTGTGGCTCTGAACACTGAATGGATGGACCGTGAGAGGAGGAGGGTAAGCCCCTCAGTGCATTGGTCCATGCAGACATACAGTGATGCTGAGCATTCAAAAAGCTCCAAAGGATGTCATTTACATGTGTTGGTTTTCAGGTAGGGAAAATAATATAATGATTCTGCAAAAGGCGTTCGTGCCTGCGGCTCTGAGGTCCCAGATCCAACCCTCTGTACCACTATATGGCAGAGTTAAGCAATGCTCTGATAACAATAGTAATGTAATAATAAATAAAGGGTAGAGAGCATTATGGCTATGCAGAGAGTCTCTTATTTATGCCTGAGGCTCCAAAGTCCCAGGTTCAGTCCCCTAAGCCACCAAGAACCAAGGCTGAATAGTGTTCTGGTAAAATATGTAAATAAATAAATGTATGTATGTTTTGGTTATTTTTTTAAATTTACTTTTAGAGAATTTATTCACTTTAATGACAGAGAAATACAGAAAGAAAGATACAAAGCAGGAGAAAGACCAGAGCAATTCTCAATTCTGGCTGATGATGGATCCTGTGAGAATGTCACACATCAGAAAAGGTAACAGCAGCAAATGCTGGAGAGGTTGTGGGGTCAAAGGAACCCTCCTGCATTGCTGGTGGGAATGTCAGTTGGTCCAGTCTCTGTGGAGAACAGTCTGGAAAATTCTCAGAAGGCAAGAAATGGACCTACCCTATAATCCTGCCATTCCTCTCCTGGGGATATATCCTAAGGAACCCAACACACCCATCCAAAAAGATCTGTGTACATGTATGTTCTTGGCAGCACAATTTGTAATAGCCAAAACCTGGAAGCAACCCAGGTGTCTAACAACAGATGAGTGGCTGAGCAAGTTGTGGTATATATATATACATATATATATATATATATATATATATATATATATATATATATATATATATACAATGGGATACTACTCAGCTATAAAAAATGGTGACTTCACTGTTTCCAGCCGATCTTGGATGGACCTTGAAAAATTCATGTTAAGTAGAATAAGTCAGAAACAGAAGGATGAATATGGGATGATCTCACTCTCAGGCAGAAGTTGAAAAACAAGATCAGAAAAGAAAACACAGGTAGAACCTGAACTGGAATTGGCGTATTGCACCAAAGTAAAAGACTCTGGGGTGGGTGGGTCGGAGAATACAGGTCCATGAAGGATGACAGAGGACCTAGTGGGGGTTGTATTGTTATATGGAAAACTGGGAAATATTATGCATGTACAAACTAATGTATTTACTGTAAAATGTAAAACATTAATTCCCCAATAAAGAAATTTAAAAAAGAGAGAAGGAAAATAGTGAATACCTAGCACCTCACTTAAGCATTGGCGCCCTCCCAAGAACCTGTTGCTATTAGCAGAAGACTGCCCCCACCCTCTCTAAAACAAGAGAAGAAACCAGAGACAGGCCTGGTGCAAATCCCTACACCTACTTCAAGCATGTGAAAGACCCAAGATCATAGAACAAGCACCAGCACCTTTAGCTGTGCACAAATGATAAGTGTTTGTGTTGGCTATTCTCCACCACTCTCTACCCTTCTACAAGAGGAAAAGGAGCACTGCCTTTATGCAGAGATAGCATAATGGTTATTCAAAAATATTTTTTTATGCCTGAGATACCAAAGATTCGTGGTTTGGTCCTTAGCACCATCATTGAGCGAGAACTGAGAAATGCATTTGGAAAAAAAAAAACCAACTTATATGAGTTGGCAGGTTACTTAAACAGAAGAACACACACCTTACCATGCATGAGGTCCTGTGTTTGAGTCCCCAGGCTACCAAATGGAAACACTTGTAAGGTGTGTGTGGAGGGGAGGGTTCTTCATAAGGGTGGAATAGTAGTGTAGTGTATTTCTTTCTCTGTTTCTTTTTCTCCTTATCTCTTTCTCTCTCTCTCTCTCTCTCCTCTTTCTCTCTCTCCCTCTCCCCTTACCCTACCCCTTTCTCTATTTTTCTCCCCTCCACCTACTCCCCTCTTTAAAAAATGTAGGAGTTTTGGGGTGTCTCTCTCCTCAGGCAGGGTGGCCTCCAGGGGAAAGGTAACGGGCTGGTTCTTTCTCACTCACGACAGGGGTGACACGAAGTCAAATACACCAGGGGACTCTTAGCATGCCTAGAATCTGAGTCCTAGAATCTCAGAATCCTAGAGTCCATTTATTAGCAAAGTGGACATGAGTTAAATAGAAAAGCAATGAAGTTAATTATTGTTGAAATATGACAGAAATTATAGGTTTCTTAACAGTCAGTATGCCCCTAAGGTAGGGGGTTGGTATGACAGGAATTGATGAGATACAAGACAGTTATTCTCCATAACACAAGCAACTTAATTATCCAAAGGTATTTGAGAGAAGCATAGGGGTTAAACCCGTAGGGTGAGACAGAGAGAAGATGAATATCAAAAGGCCATATAGTTTGGAATTTCTCTTGTCTGGGGTCTGAGGTGTGTGATGAAGTGTGTTCTTCTGTGATCAGAAGGTGACTTTGAATAAGTGAATCTGTGGCCATGTGGCCTGTGGTTAATGGAGGGAAGTACTGGAGTTACTGTGGGCCTGAGAGTCAAGAAGGAAAGAACCAAGTCTGAGTTTCCCCCCTTATGCTCACCTTGGTTGAGAGAGACTTACCAAGAGGTTATCTTCTCAGACCTCCATCCAAAGATGGGGGTGGTTCTCCCTAAGCTCTATCAGGCTTACACATGTTCCCAATATAGGAGAATGTGGACCAGGGTGGTCACTCGGAGATATCATATATAAAGCTCAGAACTTTTTTTTTCTGTCATCACCTGTGCTTCCACACTTCAGCCTCAATTTCTTAAATAAAATAAAGAGAAATAGAGGGAAAGACACAACAACAAACCTTCCTTCAACAGTGTGGTGGCCAGGCTTCAACTTGGCTGACATCCATGGAAAATCAGATGCACTCTCTGGGTGAACCATTTTGCCAGTAGTGCACACCTCAGACATTTTTTTCATGTCTATGAATAAAGATGAAAGACATTTGGGTTGGTGATGGGAGTGTCATGCAGACACCTATCATGGGGAGATGAACTATATTCATGAATCAACAACTGTCCTATAAACCATTCAGTTCCCAATAAAATGTTGTGGGGGGACAATAATGCATTCTCCCTATTCAATTTTACTTCTGATTTAACTATTGGAATTAAATTATTCACTGAAATTAAAGTCATAGTTTTTTGCTTTGCCCATATTTTTCTTACAAACACATGCATTTTAGAACTTGCCATCCGTGAACATAGAGTGCAGATAACTTTTTTCTTTTCGTTTTTAGTGAAAAACAGGGGTATAATTCCACACTGTTGCCACCACCAGAGTTCTGTAACCCCCCTTCCCCTCCATTTGGAAACTGTATTAGTTGTCCCAAGTTGACAGGTATGACTTGGGTATTCAGTAATTGTCTACCTATACTTATATACTGATCTTTTTTACCCCTTTGGCCCTTTAATCCTTTCTAAATCACACCTACTACTTCCAAGTGTCCTTTATTTCCTTCCCCCTTATTACTCTGGGTGTTAATGGGGTTGGAAAAACTGACTCTTAAGACATTCAGTTACAGCTCTGATAACAGAGTCAGAAGTTCAGAGTCAACATCAATTTAAACATCAGAACTCCAGAGAAATCTACTCAAAGACCAGTGTTTATCAGTCCATTTAATTCAAGAATGAATTTTAGTAATATACTGGGGTAGATAAGTAAGCAAAGACTGTCTTCATAGAGTAAACAACTCAGACACATCTCCTGAGGATTATAAAATAGACGTAGAGAAGATTCGTCTTGTGATCAAGTGATACTGTTGACTTTACATGAAATGCAAACATCGGGGGCAAAGCATGGGAAGTCCAGGGGGTGCTGCTCCAAGTCTCACTACTTTTATTACAGCAAATATGCAGATGGGAAAGAAAACAGAGCAGCAAAATCTAAGACTGACATTTTCCAATCATGGTTTCAGAAGCCTACTTACTTCTGATACTCAGCTCAAGGACAGTAGTAACATTCAAATCACATCATCTGGTTGATAAGTGGTTTCTATATACTGTCACTGACACTGAACCCCCAAAAAAAAAAAAAAGCTTCCACACAGAACCCACCACCTTGCTCTGTCTCAAGGTCAACATCACCATCCATCATCTGCTTCATTCTTCTCCATTCTCAAGTGCAATACGTACCTCTTAGGCTCAAAAGATCTCTTTAATATAGAAGAGGTACACACTTATTATTTTTTTCCCTGTCTTCACCAAGGCTCTAGCAGTCCAGGTCAATTTTTTTCAGATAGAGACACAGAGAAAGAGAAAAACACTGCAGTACTGAAACCTCGGCGCAGGGCGCAGGCTGGAAGCTGGTTCATGTGCACGGCAGAGCAGGCACACTAGCCAGGTGAGCATCTAGCCAGCCCCAGTCATCGTATTTTCTAATTGTTAATGTACTGGAATAATGTCTCACCCATCTGGTTCATGTGCTTGACAGAATTTGGAGAATGATCAGCAAACCCAACCTGTCCTGGAACAGGAAAGGTCCAGAATAGAATGTCTGCTCTTCTTTTTCACCTAATTCTAGCAAATCATGGGTGGCACTTGAGGTCCTTAGAAGGGATCTGCTCCTGCTACTATTAGCTATTTTCAGAATCAAAATAGTTAAGAATTGAAAGGTGACACAGATCACAAATGGGGTTTATTAATAATTTTTAAAAAATGAAGACTCTAGAGGAGGAAAGAAGGGCAACATAGTGAATATGGATGCTTTCAGTTCACAGTATGAACAGTCAATTCTGAATGCTGGAAAGGAGTCACCATCACGTCTCATGACAGTTAAAGGCATTTTATTTGGCACTGTATATATATATATATATATATATATATATATATATATATATATATGTATATATTTACTCATTAAACCAAGGTTGGATAGATGACTAGTCTTAAAAACTAGGCCAAAGGCATGGGGGTGAGTTTCCATTGCCCCAGAGCTAATCTGTGCAAGAACCAGAATTCAGATTCAAATGCTCTGAGGTCAAAACCCGACGTGGTACCACGACACTTGCTGCAGAGACAATCAGCGAGTTTAAAATTCTATCTTTCCAGAAGTTCATGCATGTTCTCTGATCTCCAGAAAATAGTTTAGTGGATGGTCTCAGTTACTCTTTCAACAAATAATGTACATGCAGAGTTATATGCAATATTGTTCTTTATTTAAACATTAGATTAATTACAAGCCACCTGTTAGATGGGCTATTCTTGATCAAACAGCCTTCTGAGCCTCCACATGGGAGGGTTTTGCAAATATCTGACCCTCATACTCTGTAAGAAGCTCTGGATGGAAGGCCAGAGTCACTTCTTTAAATGGAGTCTGTGGATATGCCTTGAGTTGCCAGGAAAGCAGAGACAGCTCAGGGGATGTTTTGGCTGTGAGGATATACAAAGCATCTTTAAAACTAGACTTATGACAGATAGCATTCCATCCACACAAACTTAAATACTCCCCACTATGGGTACTGACTTAAATTCACAAAAAGCATTTCTCGTCCCTTCTGTGCAAAATACATGAAGCAGAAGGCAGGGAGGCTCCCCAGGATGCTCCAGTGGACAGCCCTGTGGGAAGCTGAGAGCCTCTCTGGTGTGGAGTCTCCATCCAAGGAAGATCTGGGCTGCAAACAATCTAGAGCAGACAGCATCTCACCCCCATGGCAGGACCCCTTCCTCACTGGGAGCAGAGACACCAGTCCTCTGAGCAGCTCCAATAAGCTCTCTGAGTGTGGCTGGGCCCTGAGTGGAGAGCAATGGAGACCAGTCACAGACTGAGTGTCAGTGAGCACTGTGTCTTTCATGGAGCACTACCTGGCAGAGAACAAACACTCTACAGGCAATGCTTCCAGAAAGAGTTCACTGGGAGCAGAACAGATGGAAGCTGAGAGGAAGCCCCCAGGAGCACCTGGAGCTCTGGCCGTATAAACAGCACAAGGCACCAGGAAGACTCACTGCTGTCCAGGGATAGAACATCCCAAACATGTCGGGGACATGGCAAATGGGCCAAGAACAAAAGGGAGCTCTCAACCAGTCGAGGTCCACAAGCCGAGGACAGGAAGTTTTGCTAACACTGACAGAAATCTTCCACTGGAGCTCACCAGCTCACCATCAACCCTGCAGCAACGGCAGGTGCAATGACAGCATCATTTCAACAGATTCAGAGGAATATTCTGGCGTTTCTGGAAAACCAGTATTCTCACTTCTCACCCTCCACCCTCCCCAAGAGAGGACTCCTGGATGTCAGATTCTGAAAACTGCAAGACAAGCATGTTTCTAATTGGTGGTGTATGGGAGTACCCGCTTCTTACTATTTCAAGTCCATGAATTCATCAGAGGTCTGTGCTTCTAGAGAGAAGAAATCTGTGGAGAAAGTGATGGCTTAAGAGCTGTCTCTGCATTCTCTGTTTTGATTCTGGCTACAACCTGAAAGGAGAAGATATGAGTTATATGAGTAACAACACGCAGATCATCTCAGAAATGCCAGCTGGCAGGAGACCTGAGTGGCTAGGATTTTATATGATATAAACTGAACCTCACTGTGTCATGGCTGTGCAATCTTGAGTGTAACAGATGTGTCTCTTGTCTGATTGGGTTTGTCTATGACATAGTAAAACAATAGTCAGATTCCACAGGAACATCTGAGAGCTTCTGATGATGGGACAGATTCTGAGAGCTCAGCTCAGTGCATCTGGCAGACAGGAAGAGCTTTTCAAAGCTGCTGCTTACGGTTGTTAAAGAATATATCCTGGGGATGGGGGGTAGTGTGCCCAGTTGAGCAAACACTTTACCTCCTGCAAAGATCCAGGTTCAAGGCCCCTATCTGCACCAGCAGCAGGGAAGCTTCACTAGTGGTGAAGCAGTGTTGGAGGTGTCTCTCTCCCTCTCTCAATCTCCCTCTTTCTTATTAAGCCTATATCACCTGATACCTGTTGAATAAGTGAACAAACATGTTACCACACTATCATCCCTTGTGTGAAGTTGTGGGCTCCTCTGACTCTTAAGATGCTGTAACTCATGCAACAAGCACATTGGGGAATAACAGTGAACAGTTGACAAAACAAGTAGGAAGTTAATCCAGGAATCTTAAAAAGTTACATAAATTTGACAGAAAGTTACAGAAATTTGACAGAAAGTTACAGAAATTTGACATTTCAGAAGTTCTCTGACAAGAACACTGAAAACAAATCCAAACTATTTTGTGGACTCATGTGCAGAAACATGAGAGCAGAGTTCAGGTGGGTATGGAAAAAAAATCACCATCCAGATGAAAATACTGGTGGTGGGAAAGGTGTAGAACCCTATCCCTTTTATCTCATAGTTCTGTATATCAGTATGAAATCAATATTAAAGTATCAAACCAAAATTATTCAGGATATCCCCTGAGACACCAAGGCAGCACCTTGGCCAACTCTGCCCTGTGTCTCAGCATGAGTGTTTCCATCACTGGGTTGACCTCCTCTTCTGGAAGAGGGGTGCTCTGCTCTTGTTCCTGGTATTCCCTCAGGGCCATCTTGGTCCCTCCTCCTCCTCCTCATCATCTTCTGTTTCTTCTATGATCAGGTGATCTGCACTGTCAACCTATAAAATGAGGGCAAAAGTCAAAATATAGCATATCACAGTCATTTACATTTTAATAAAATTTTAAAAAGAAACATGCTGTAGACATTAAATCTTTCTGGTGGAAGCACTACCATTTTTTGCAACTCTTCTTTCTAAGAAATGCATGCTCACTTTCTTCATCTTGATTTCAATGCGCAGATATCACATGGCACAGTATTTGCTTTACCTTAATATCTTTAGTCTTTTAAAATGAATTTTGGTTTAAAATTTTAATATTAATGTAAAAAACTATGAGATAATAAGGCTATAATTCCACACTTTTCCCACCACCAGACATCTGTGTCCCATTCCCTTCACTGGAATCTGCATTAGTTCTCCCAAGACCACAAATATGGATTGATTATCATTTCTTTTTTTTCTGCTCTTTTCCCTGTGTTTTATTTTTTTATTTCTTTACTGGGGAATTAATGTTTTACATTCCACAGTAAATACAATAGTTTGTACATGCATAACATTTCCCAGTTTTCCATATAACAATACAGTTCCCACTAGGTCCTCTATCATCCTTCTTGGACCTATGTTCTCCCCCCTACCCACCCTAGAGCCTTTTACTTTGGTGCAATACACCAACTCCAGTTCAGGTTCTACTTGTGTTTTCTCTCCTGATCTTGTTTTCAACTTCTGCCTGAAAGTGAGATCATCCCATATTCATCCTTCTGGTTCTGACTTATTTCACTTAACATGATTTTTTTTCAAGTTCCAGGATTATCATTTCTATAACTATCTAGCTATATATATATATATATATATATATATATATATATATATATATGGTTATAAATATATATAACCATTTATATATAACCATATATAATGGTTATATATATATAACCATTTTTCTATGGTTCTGCCTTCTCCTATCTAGGCAGCACATACTGCTACTGAGAGTTCTTCCTTTTTTTTTTTCTTAAAATAAGTTTTATTTTAAAAGATTGAGATCCTTATTGTTGAGGGAATCCCCAAAAAAATAATAATAAATGATGAGAATGAGCAAGAGAGGAGACTGAGGGTTGGAGCTGAAATAACGTGCAGCCACAGAGGCCTGTCAGCCCACACTAAATAAGACTCTCGGGGAAGACACTGCATGTTCCAGCCTTCAGTGCTGCTGGACTGGAGGTGCCCATGCTGCCCTCCATCAGTGCACCTGGACAAACAGGTATCTCACTGAGGGGTCTTGATTTCTCCTCCCCAGAAACCTAGACACCTGGATCAGTGTAAATCCCCTGGAAGGAAAGTCCCCTTCACCTGAGCAGATGCTATTCCCCTAAGTCCTCACCCACATACAGTAGTTATGGCCTTTATATAGTAGTTATACTCTTATGACCAGAGAGCTGTCAAGGAGGCTGCCACAGGTTGTCACTGACTGCCTACTTTTTATTGATTTCACTGGTTTACAATGTTATACAATTAATTTTTAGAACATATTCTTTCTTTTATATAGAGACAGAAGTTGAAAGGGAAAGGAAGGGAAGTGGGGAAAGAGAGACACCTGCAGCAATGCTTCAACACTCATGAAGCTTCCTTCCTGTATGGGGGCCAGGGCTTAAGCCTAGGTCCTTGTGCACTGTGAAGTGTGTGCTCAACCAGGTGCATCCCACCCAGCCTCTTATTATAAGATTTTAAAAGTTTATTTTCACACACATGTGTATACAACTAACCATATATACCACCAGTTCCACGACACCACAGAGAGTATCTTGAATCAAGACACAGATGAGGCCAGTTTCCCTGGTGTTGTATTCATTATTGGAAGACTTGTGACTTGTTCACAAGTACTGAGATCACACAAGTTGACCCAGGAAAGATGATCCTACCGAGAGATGAGTTTGGACCCAGGTGCTCCTCCCTTATTGTTAGGCAGTGAGGTGACAGTAGGCCCCCACCTTCCTAGCAGTCCCCCAGCTGGGGCTCTTCTGCTGCTACAGGTGACATGACAGGCACTGGCTTTGAGGGGGGTGAGCTGAGGACACCCCATTCCTATATCCTATATTCCTGTATCACCCCATTCCTTGTGGTCTCACCTCTCTCACACAAGGTCTCCTTCCTGAGGACTCAGCTGAATGTCTGCTTCTCAGTTTCACTCTCAGCAAGGACTGAAGACTGATGGGTGGTGGGAGGGATGAGGCAGGAATCAGAAGGGAGATGTTCACTTTAACTCAGAGCTTCCCACTTGTCTTAATGAATCTTAAGCTACCTTTGGGTGATGGTTCAGATTAAAGATGAAGTTAGTTAGTCAGGTGAATGTACTCAGGCAGAGTTGTGCAATTTACACATTTGCTTTTGTGAATTCCATTTGAATTCTATGTATTTTATTTTCATTGCTTAAGTGAAATGCAACTCAATTGATGCATTTTGGGTGAGACTTTATCATTTATGTATATGAAAAATGTTTTTGTTAGTTTCATATAAGACAGAAGCAGATTCATATGTGAGAAAGAGGGAGAGAGAGAGATGGACCCAGGATTATTATGGGGTGCAGAAGGTGGAAGGTTTGGCTTCTATAATTGCTTCTCCACTGGACATGGGTGTTGGCAGGTCAGTCCTTAATCCCAGCCTGTCTCTGATCATTCCATAGTGGGGCAGGGCTCTGGAGAGGTGTTACAGGGCTATGGAGAGGTGGGGTTCCAAGACATACTAGTGAGGTTGTCTGCCCAGAGAAGTCAGGTTGGTGTCATGGTGGCATTTGTACCTTTGTCACTGAACAAAGCAGAACAAATTGTTTAATAATCAGGAATGTAAAGGTGAGACTATAGCAGATGAGATTTGGGGTCTCCATTTTGGAAAAATCTAGTAGGTCTATTTTAGGTATATTCCATGGCTTTATTGAATTTTGCCTGAGCCTGACAGCTAACATACAAGTGGAGCTAAAGGAATTGTCTGGGGAGATGGTGTCAGAGTTGGAAATAGGACTAGAAGGCTGGATCAAGATAGAGAGTATCTCCCAAATATGGGGAAAGTATATAAGTACCATTAACTAATCTCCTTCAAACTGACCTGGGGCCCATGTCTATTCATAGTCAGCGCAGGAGCCTGTGCAACCTCTGCATCCCTATAGGCCTGAGCTCACATTCCAGGAGGCACTCATTTGGGATCCATCTTCCTTGACTCGAAGAGTATATTGACCCAGCCTCCCTTTGGAGTGTGGGGCAATCCCTACCATGTTGTTCCACATTGAGGAAAGGTCCTGTAGAGGCCTACAAGAGGGTCCACTATGCTGTCCCTGATGGAGATGATCAGTGACAGTGGAACGAGGGAACTGTTAAAAGATCTCAGACCATCATATCTATGTGGGAATCCCAGGATTCCCTGACTAGGGCCCCACATGATGGGATGGCCTGTTAAGGGACCAAAGGGGCCATCACTGGAGTGTGCCAGTCTTTTGACCTTATTTTATCTGACAAGGTTAGCCCTAGAGTGATTAAGGGAAGTGAAATAGGAAGTAGGTGAGTAGGGTAACTAGGTCTAAGTGGAAAATATTTGATTAAGTACTTTTTGGTGTCGTTTTTTGTTTGTTTGTTTGTTTGTTTTGGTGTTTTTCTACTTGCTTACTCCACTTACTGAGTCATTGTAGACTATTGTGCACTTTCACTTTAAGGTCTGTGTTTTCCCCTAATTTGCAGATATTTATGCACATGTGCCCTATCTCATGAGCCCTGGTCTATGTCTAGGTTCTGTGGCTTTGTTAGGAAGTTTGCCACCCAAAATGGACCTAAAGATTCCTATGAGGTAGGAAAGGTCTCACCAGGGTAATAGAGCTGAAGGGCTGACATCCCATGCCTAGCATCTCTGGACACTGTCTGAGTGGTTGAGTTCAGCAGACGCAGTATTAAATGGTCTGGATCAAGAGAAGCATGAAGGAAAATGAGCAAAGCCCACAAGGTTCTAGGACCGAGAGAAACATGGGTTTTCTAGGGAATGAAGAAGATTCCTTGCTGTCTTTGAGTTTAACAAGGCAATAGGTAACTACTGTTACAACCAAGTTATTTGGGAACTTGGTTTACTTTGAAAATCCATGGTTAAGATTTACTGTACCATACCAGGCCTCACCATGATTTATGTCCTTTAACACCTTTAATGCCATTTACATATAACTGTATCATATATACTGACAAGACCAGTTGTTTCTGGTGTCCAATGTCTAAGATTATAGGTGACTGAATATTTCCAGAAAATATTTTAATAAATGTGATAAAAAATTTTTATTTATAAAATGGAAATATTGACAAGACTACAGGATAAGGGTACATTTCCACACAATGCTCACCCCCAGAGCTCCATATTCAGTCCCCTCCCTTGATAGCTTCCCTATTCTTTATCCCTCTGGGAGCACAAACCCAGGATCTTTGTGGGGTGCAAAAGGTGGAAGGTCTGGCTTCTGTAGTTGTTTCTCCACTGAACTTTTTAAAAAGTTTTGTCTGTCCTCAAAGCTTATCAAGGATTCTGCAGAACTGGGTCAGGTTTTCCTGCAACTGCATGAGACCTAATAATAGCCACCAGCCAAGGAAGTGTTTCTGGACATCGTTATGGGAATTCATTCAGAATCTGAGTTTTCCATTCACCAGAATCCTGCATAGGAGCCAAGTCCAGCACAGTGGGTAGCCCCAGCAAATGTGCTGCCCACTGGACTAGGGGGTTGACATATGTGTCTTCTTTGTGTTTCACCTCTTTCCCTGGGGGATTTCTCCAGGGAGCAAATCTGAGGAGATCCATGCTTATCCAGAGAGTGCAAACACAGACCAAAGAGTCATTCACCAAATATTTTTCTGCTACAATAGCTCAGTTCTCAGGGACAGAAAGGATTCTCTCTCTTGTGTATTTTTGTGTTTTGTTTTCACCTTCAGTTTTTAGAAGTTTTTCTCTACCTGCAGATGTCCTTTCAGTTATTCACAGTGCACTAAATTTGCTCTGTAATTTTTTCTCACGTTACTCACAGATGATAGTTTGGACAGAGAACTAAGGAAGACTTAATTTACACTAAGGAAGACTTGGGGATAATTCACATAAAAAAATCACCAGCCTTAAAAACAAAAGGATGGGGAAAAAAAAGGATGATGTATGGAGCCAGGCACAGCAGTAGCATGCCTGGTTAAGTGCACATATTATTACATTGCACAAGGATCTATGTTCAAGCCCCTGCTCCCTACCTGCAGAGGGAAAGCTACACAAGTGTTGAAGTATGACTGCAGGTGTCTGTCTCTCTCCCTTTCTCTACCTTCCTCTCCCCTCTCAATTACTCTTTGTATATAATAAATAAATATTTTTTAAGTAAGATTATATTGTTTATCTCACTGATAGTTTTTTAATTTCTTTATTGGGGAATTAATGTTTTACATTCAACAGTAAATACAATAGTTTGTACATGCATAACATTTCCCAGTTTTCCATATAACAATACAACCCCCACTAGATCCTCTGTCATCCTTCTTGGATCTGTATTTTCCCCACCCACCCACCCCAGAGCCTTTTACTTTGGTGCAATATGCCATTTTTAAAAGATTTTATTTATTTATTCATGAGAAATGATAGGAGAGAGATAAAGAACCAGACATCACACTGGTACATGTACTGATGGGGATTGAACTTGGGACCTCATGCTTGAGAGTCCAAAGCCTTATCCACTGTGCCACCTCCCGGACCACTCACTGGTAGTTTATAATGAATGTGATGTTTATTAAATAAAGTTTAATTAAATATAATATCTAACTCTGCATGTACCTTATTTCTTGAAAAAGTAACTGAAAGCATTTACTAAACTGTATTTTCTGGAGGTCAGAGAACATTCATGAAATTCTGCAAAGATGGGAGTCTAAACTCCCTGATTGTCTCTGTTTGCAGCAAGTGTCCTAGTACTGAGTTGGGTTTTGACATCTGAGTATGTGAATTCTGGTTCTTGCACAGATTAGTTTGGGGACAATGGGAAATCACCCTCATTCCTTTGGCTGAGTTTTAAAAACTAGTCATCCATCTACATGGGCTTTAATGAATATTCAATGTGCATATCTATGTCACCATCGCTAACATGAATTAAACAATGCTAGGTAAAGTGCCTGGAACTTCCACTAGACATCATGATGATTTCCTTCCAGCATTCCAAATGGACTAGTCATACTGGGAACTGACAGCATCTAGATTCACTATGTTGTCCGTCTGTTGGGTCAAGAACAGAATTAGCAAACGGCTATTTTTATCATGAGAAATAGCACTCTATTGCAACAGTTTCTATTTTGATATTATCACAAGATACTTAGAATAAAAGCTCTGCTGTAAAAAATCTTTGCAGTGGTCTGGGAGGTGGCACAGTGGATAAGGCATTGGACTCTCAAGCATGAAGTCCTGAGCTCAACACCCGGCAGCACATGTACTAGAATGATGTCTTTTTTTTCTCTCTCTCTCTCTCGTCATTTCTCATGAATAAATAAATTTAAAAAGTCTTTGCAGACTTAATGGATAACTGTGGGAAAAGTGTAAGGCAACCCCCAATGTGGTTCACAATATTGCCTTAATTTACATTTTTTCAAGGAGAATGTAAATGTTGCTTGATTTTCTACAGAGACATTTTTGTCTGGACCTTTACTGATCCAAGACAGTTTGCTTTTGCTGACCTTACCCCCCTTATCACTGTCAAGCACATGAACCAGATGGATGAAACATTATTCCAGTGCACTGACAATTAGAAAATACCGGGGGTCGGGTGGTAGCGCAGTGGGTTAAGCGCACATGGCGCAAAGCGCAAGGACCGGCATAAGGATCCCGGTTAGAGCCCCCGGCTCCCCACCTGCAGGGGAGTCACTTCACAGGCGGTGAAGCAGGTCTGCAGGTGTCTATCTTTCTCTCCCCCTCTGTCTTCCCCTCCTCTCTCCATTTCTCTCTGTCCTATCCAACAACGAATGACATCAACAACAGCAATAATAACCACAACAAGGCTACAACAACAAAGGCAACAAAAGGGAGGGGGGGAGAAAGAAAATACCATGACTGGGGCTGGCCAGATGCTCACCCGGATAGTATGCCTGCTTGGCTGTGCACACAAACCAGATTCCAGCCTGGGCCCTGCTGTACTGGAGAAGGCTTCAGTGCTGTGGTGTCTTTTTTTTTTAATATTTATTTATTCCCTTTTGTTGTCCTTGTTTTATTGTTGTAAGTTATTGTTGTTGTTGGATAGGATAGAGAGAAATGGAGATAGGAGGGGGAGACAGAGAGGGGGAAAGAAAGACAGACAGACCTGCTTCATTGCTTGTGAAGCAACTCCCCTACAGGTGGGGAGCCAGGGGCTGGAACCAGGATCCTTCTGCCAGTCCTTGTGCTTTGTGCCACATGCACTTAACTGAGCTACCGCCCGACTCCCTGTGCTGTGGTGTCTTTCCCTTACTCTCTGTCTCTATCAGAAAAAAAAAAAACTGACCTGTAGTGGTGGAACCTTGATGAAAACAGAAAAAAAAAATTAAGGGACCACCACATCTATATTAAGGTAAGTGTTGAACTTGAGAGATGGAATAAAAGAAAGAAAAAAAAAAAAAAGAAAGAGAAAAGAAATAGTGGAAAACATCAAACACTCAAGAAAAAGAAATAAGACATTTTGGATAACATCAGCTCTGGCTATTGGTGGTGCCAGGGTTTGGACCTGGGGCAGCTCATATGCAAGTCCTATGCCCTCCTGCTACACTATCTCCCCAGCCTCATTTGCTTCATCTGTTAATTAATGCCACACAGTAGTTCCATGAAATACCTGACAGTGCTGCCACTTAATACACCATGTGTGTTAGTGTGATTTTTTTCAGGGTTCACCAGGCTCAGTAGTGAATGTCCCTTAATAACCACACATTGGGCTGGGGAGATAGCATAATGCTTTACAAAAGACTTTTGTGCTTGAGGCTCTGAGGTTCAGGTTCAATATCCAGCACCATCATCAGCCAGAACTGAGCATTGCTCTGGTCTTTCTCCTGCTTTATATCTTTCTTTCTGTATTTCTCTGTCATTAAAGTGAATAAATTCTCTAAAAGTAAATTTAAAAAAATAACCAAAACATACATACATTTATTTATTTACATATTTTACCAGAACACTGTTCAGCCTTGGTTCTTGGTGGCTTAGGGGATTGAACCTGGGACTCTGGAGCCTCAGGCATAAATAAGAGACTCTCTGCATAACCATAATGCTGTCTACCCTTTATTTATTATTACATTACTATTCTTATCAGAGCATTGCTTAACTCTGCCATATAGTGGTACAGAGGGTTGGATCTGGGACCTCAGAGCCGCAGGCACGAACGCCTTTTGCAGAATCATTATATTATTTTCCCTACCTGAAAACCAACACATGTAAATGACGTCCTTTGGAGCTTTTCGAATGCCCAGCATCACTGTATCTCTGCATGGACCAATGCACAGAGGGGCTTACCCTCCTCCTCTCACGGTCCATCCATTCAGTGTTCAGAGCCACAAGACTTATATGAAGGTCATATACCAAATATCAAATCAGCAACTGAAATGAATATTCCTGCATACTTCCCGGAATCTGTACACTTCTGGTGAACTTAGATTGTAACCAACCCACTTGTGTCTTTCCATTTTGTACCCACGCACGCACCTTTGAGTCTGTACACTTCTGGCGGACTGTGATTATAACCAACCAGCTTGCGCCTTTGATTCAGTACATCTGATAGCCAATTAGCCTGTGCCCTTTTCAAGCCCACTCTATAATCAACCAGCTCCCGGCTAAACCCAGTTTATAAAAAGGATAAAAGCTGTAGGCCAGAGCAGAACAGGCAGTCAGGTGTGGCACGTATCCACTGGGATCTGCTGGGGAGAAATTAACTTTCCTGCCCTGGATGCGGCCTCAGTCTAGTTCTTGAATACTCTAGACTTGTAACACTCCAGAATTGTAACACTCTACAGCTGTAACACTTCAGAGCTGCACCCCACATTTTTCATGGTATCTGTTACAACTCTGAACGGTTATGAGTTCCTTTCATAGCACCTTTCAGGAGTCCCATTTCTGTTCACAGTGTCATAATGCAATCCCGTCACAGTGTAGTCTGGCACCTGGCGCCTGCTGTCTTGGCTGCTTAGAGGTTGACCAGGTGCCTAATTCAAGTGGGAAAGGGAAACAACACAGAGGAGACAGATGAGAACTGTTAAGAGCTTGACTTTGTGGCACAAAGGCCTTTATGATTTCTCTTTATCCGCCTTCCACATGATGAGCGTTGTTGGATCAACTTTCTAATTTTTACTTACCCCATTATCCTCTTAATATGAATTTAAAAATAAGGAGTGGTCTCATCGATTTGAAGCTTGAAACCTGTACTCTTAAATCACCATAATCCAACTAATTCAAATAATTCTTGCTATCTTTTAAGATAAATAAATGTACTTATACACACAGATAGATTGAAAGGAAAGGGAAGGAAGAGAATGAGGGAGACACATACCTGCAGCACAGCTTCACCTCTAGTGCAGTTTCCCCCTTGCGGGTGAGGACAGGGGGACTCAAATCCAGGTTCTTGTTCATTGTAACCCAGTGCATGCTTTGGCTGCACCACTACCTAGCCCACAACTTATTCCCAGTCAAATTCTGAAAGGCAAAACCATTGGTTCAGTTAAATCAGTTGGGATTAACAACTGTAATTTTGCCCCATCCCTGGGTGATGAACTTCCTTTATTGAATGAGCCATTGGGTGGGGCAGGCTGGACAGTTCTGATTGGGTCTGTCCACCATCCCTATCATAAAGTCCTTATTGAACAGGCTGATTTGTATAAGTAAGGAAATCCATGGATTCAAAGCTAGCTTTATAAAGTCAATACTATTTATCTCTGTTATGTGTTTGATCTTGAAATACAACTTAATAGTCAAGCCTATCTATCATCCTTCAGCTCATTCTCATGTACTATTTACCAAAGCATTGTTAATATATTTATTTTTCATCTTTATTTTTGCTGGGTTAGGCTTAATTACGTTAACGACTTTGGACTTACTTTAAAAATACTTTTCAAGTGTACTATTTCCCTTATTACTTTGATTTCCTATTTTTTCCAGTCTTCCTTAAATAGCTAAAACATGTTATCAGTATGTTATTTATGGGATGCAATACTTTCTGATCCTTTTTAATTAGAATATTTTCCTTGTGTGCCTCACTCTTTATAGTTGTCACACACATGTGGGAAATGTCACATGTTTATTCTTCTGTCAGTTTCTTTCTTGTTTAAGGAGGCACCCTGAGAGGAGAGTGAGTGAGTGACACAGACTTCAGGCCACTGTGTTAAGCCAATAGGAACTGAGTTTTAGTCTGATTATTCTTCTAAATCATGCTCTGGAGTTAGTTCAGGTCCAGAGATTTTGTTATGTTTTCTTGTAGGCTTTGCTGAACGTCTTATGGATCTTTTGATAAATATTTTTATTTATTTTCTGTCTATTTATTTACTGGGTATAGAATGTCAGAAATCTAGAAGGAAGGGGGAGATAGAGAGGGAGAAACAGAGAGACACCTGCAGCCCTGCTTCACCATTCATAAAGCTTTTCCCGTTGCAGGTGGGGACTGAGGGCTGGAACCCAGGTTCTTGTGCATTGGAACACGTGCACTCAACCAGGTGCACCACCACCTGGCCCCTATTATATGGATTCTTGTAACTTTGACAATTTGTATTTATCTGGGTTCATGGAGCTTTGGGAATCTATCTTGTTTGTAAAAGCACTCATACCCATAGAGTGTATGAATAAAATATTTCACACAGGTGTTTGTGGCTGACAACAGCATTGCACGAGAAGTTATAGCTTCATTTATCTGAACCTTCAGCTCCAACACAAAATAAAATAACCTATAGGAAATGCTTATTTTTACAGTCAACTAGTTTTTGCACAAGGCTTCATTAGTTAGGGTCTTATATGACAATGGATTACTGTTTGGTTCAGTGTCAAAGCAGTGGGTCTCCCACTGCTGAGTATGTGGCATGAACAACTCAATTAGAACACAAATATGAGGAGACTGAAGGTTGGAGTTCATAGAACACAGGATGCTGCAAGCCCCAGGTCAAAGACAATGTGCTGAGAAGAACGTAGCATGTCCCCATGCTTGGTGCTGTCTGAATGGAGGTGCCCAGTCTGTCCTCTGCCAGTGCACCTGGATGAGCACTGTGTCCCACGGGGTTTCTCAAGCAACCTGCCCTCTTCTCCTCAGACAGGTATCCTATCCAGTGATACTGCCCTGTAGGAATGATGACTTCACATCAACAGGTCTGCTGGAGGGGACATTTTCTCATTCCCACAAATACACTCTACAAAGTAGCTGTGACACTGAGTTTGGAGTATTGCACCAAAGTAAAAAACTCTGAGGGAAGGGTGAGGGTGGATTTTCAACTTTATTAAAGGGTGGCAGGTGTAGGGACACAGACGTATGGTGGTGGAAATTGTGTTAATATACAATCTTATTTACTTATAGTCTTACAAATCACTAACCAATATAGAAAGGAAAATTAAATCGAATGTTTCAAATATTTTGTTGCATAGAGTTCTGAGTATATTATATTCCTTCAATTTAAGCACTGAAGGTTTCAAATTGGTAACCTGATTGAATTTCCACAGTGGGATTAAATGATTAATAAATTTCTAATAATGACATTTTCTTTGAAATATTAAATCACCTATAATCTTAGACCAGGGAGACCAGAAACAACTCGTCTTGTCAGTATAGAAGGTATAGTTATTTGTAAATAGGGTTAAATGACTCAAATCATGGTAAGGTCTTGTATGGTACAGTAAATTCTACCCATGGGTACAATTTCTACCAATTTCTCCAACAATAGCTCTCTTGGTCATTACCTGGCTTCCCCATCATCTGGGGCCCTCCTCATTATCCTGGGATTCCCATATAGATGGGATGGGGCCTAGACTTCTTACAGACCCCTCTCTCCATCATCACTGGTCATCTTCATCAGGAAGAACATCTTGGACCCTCTGTGGGCCTTTCCTAGGATCTTGCTCTCAATGTGGAACAACAGTGGTAGGGGCTGTCCCACTTTCTGTAGGGAGGCTGGGTCAACACACTTTGCCATTCATGGAATATTGGTCCTGTAATGAGTGCAGTCTCTTCCTGTAATGAGTGCAGCTTTCTTGTTTTATTACCAACTCTGAAACCATCTCCCCTAGACAATACCTTTAGCTCACCTGCATATTAGCTGTCTTCCTCAGGCAGAAATTGGAGTCATGGGCCACTTGGAATATACCTAAAATAGACTTCCTAACATTTCCCAAAGTGGATATCCCAAATCTCATCTGCTATATTCTTACCTTTAGATTCCTGATTATTAAACAATTTGTTCTGCTTTATATCTTAATGCTTTTCAGCCATCAAGAGCAGATGCTACCATGATGCCAACCTGATATCACTGGGCAGACAACTGCCAAGAGCCATTCTATGCTTGATAGAAAATAAGCCATTGAAACAATGAAAGCCCTCGAGATAAGTTTCTATTTCTCCGCAGGTAGGCCACTTACCAGAAAACAAGTGACACACTTATAAGTTAACTATAACATAGTTATAGTTAATAGACATAGTTTCAGCTATGTATGTTGCAAGCGATATTCCACCCTGATAATTACTCCCCCTCCTCCTCCTCCTCCTGCACTCCCCCTTTCCCAAAGCCTTATAATGCCTGTAAACACAATAAAATTTGGCAGCTTGCTCAGAATCCTGTCTTGCTGTCATTCTTTGTGTCTCCTGTCCCTTTCATTCCAGGTCCCAGGGTTCCTAGCCCCTGTTCTCGCCCCGTTGGCCGGGGCAGAAAACCTCACCAATAAGCCATCGAAACCCACCTCTCTAGAATTTAGCAGATAATGTAGGGAAAATAAATTGTCAATACTCTAAAGGGAAATGTTGGGATTTTCTGAAATGCACGTCTTGGATTATAAATTCCACAGTCCATGATATCCCTTTGCATAAGACTGAAACATATTTCATTGAAGGATCCGCTAATGGAAAAGCAGGTATCTTGGGGCCCCATGTAAATAAAAGCATTCAGACACCTTTAACTTCTGTTCAACAGACAGAATTTGTACTTGCTGCACTCCTGGAATTTGTACAGAGTCCCATAAATATTATTTCAGATTAAGCTTACACTGTCAACCATGCCAAACCTTTGGAGACAGGTTTACTCTCTTCTGCTCACACTGTAATTTTTCCTCTGCTGACTGGGATCCAAGAAATGATTTGTGCATGAACTCACCTCTTTTTTTATCACCCACATAAGAGGTCACACAAATCTCCCAGGAAATTTGACCTGGGGAAATGACAAGGCAGATTTTCTTAATCATCCTATCTTTATTTATCCAGACAAGGAACATACTGGCCTTCATTCCACCGCTTGCATATTCATTATAAAATTCCTTTGAGGGTTGCTGGAGATGTAGTGACTTCTTGTCCTATGTGTCAGCCACTTCACGTGGCCACACATGTCTCTGGCATCAATCCACGCAGACTGTGTTCCAGTTATGTGTGGCAGATGGATATAACTCATGTGCCTTTTTTCAGCTGAAATTCTTATCTTCATGTCATCATTGATATGTTCTCCTTTATCTGGGCTACTGTACAGTCAGGAGAAAAAGTGGGTCGTGTTAGATCTCACTGATTAGCTTGGTTCACTGTTATGGGAATACCTGCCATAATTAGAATAGACAATGGTACGGCCTATACCAGTCACAGCTTTAAGAAATTTGGGGATTCCTGGAAAATTAGACATCTTACTGGTATTCCTTATAATCTTCAAGAGAAGCCATAATTGAACATGTCCATGGTACTTTGAAAAAAAGTTATTAAAAAATTAAAAGGGGAAATGTATCACTTGTACAAAGACAACTATCTATAACATTATTTACTTTAAATTTTTTGAATTTGCCACGAAGAGAGATATGTACTAGAGCTGATCAACACTATTCCAATTCAACAATGATTGAACTTAATTAACCACTTTGGTATAAAGATGACAATAAACATTGGAAGTCCAGGACACTTTTTCACCCAAAAAGGTGAAAAAGTCCTTCATGATATAGGCTGTCATAAGACAGCAGAAAACCTGTTTCTGGACATGATGGTGATTGTGTCCGTCACCACGAGTTCAAAACCACTGACAGGGAAAGGAAATCTCTTGACACTCTTTGTGGCACCATATCATATGTTTTCTCTCCTACTTATGTTTTCTCTCTTACTTACTGGACTCAATGTTGGGTGCCTCATGGGAAAATCATGATTCTAGGTAAAAAATAGGGATTGGTGGACTGGGTTCTTCATGGGAATTTTTTAAATAATTATTCTGACAAGTATAATGCCACTGCTTGTGACTCTATCTCTCAGGTAGTCTGGAACCCACACCTTTCACAGATTCTCTACCAATCATTCTGGTTTAATGGCCTGGCATGAATGAGGAGGGATTGGCTCCTCCATGACCTCATCTATTAATTTCCCCTTTACAAGCAGGACCTGAATAATGGGACTTATGAGAGTTGCCTGCAGCCATCTGTAAAATAACCACTTGGACAGGAAATTTTTCAGGAACCTCCCAAAATATGGCTAAATATATGCTTTTGTATAATTCCACACATTATATTCAAACTTGTGTCAGTTATAGCTACATGTTATAGCTATTGGCAGAATTATTATATAATGATACCCTCAAAAGTATAGAGTGTTTGAACTACTGTCTATATACCTGTCTACATTATTCTGTGACTTTGAGTGTCTCATCTGACTCCTTGATACTTCTCAAGGCTCAACTGGGTGTCTGGATACTGGTAAATAAGACCATATCCTGGAAGGACACTCCTGTGTCTTGTATTATTGGCCAAGTTTTTGAACAATGACTTAAATGATCTAAATGATTTATTGGACCTTTGATTGCATCCTTAATAGGACTTATAACTTCCAAGGTCTCCAAGTTCCTCAGGAGAGTTGACACTCTGTATTCAGTTTGGTGAATGACTCTAAAGTCCACGTTTGCACTCACTGACGAAACATGGATCTCCTCAAATTTGCACCCTGAAGAACCACCCCCCCACCCCGGGAATAAGGACAAAGTACAAAGCAGACACATATGGAAACCCCCCAGGCCAATGGACAAAACAGTTGCTGGGAGTACGCACTGCAATGGAACCACCATTTGTGAAGGACTCAGGATGATCTTGTACTTACTTTCCTAAAAACATTCCGTAACCGTGTCCAAAAGTTCTTCTTCCTCCGAGGTGTCTTCACAGCTACACACTGGCCTGAAAACTGGAGCCTACCTAATGGAAAGCTTGGCAAGCTTTCAGGAGAGACAAAAAAAACTTTTAAAAAGTGCCTCATCACAGTTAACAGTCCATACACACAAACCAGAATACTTCCCACTACACAAAATGCATTGTCAGGCCCTCTGTGCAAAATGCATGAAGCAGAAGGCAGGAAGGCTCCCCAGGATGCTCCAGTGGACAGCCCTGTGGGAAGCTGAGAGCCTCTCTGATGTGGAGTCTCCATCTAAGGAAGACGTGGGCTGCAAACAGTCTAGAGAAGACAGCATCTCACCCCCATGGCAGGACCCCTTCCTCACTGGGAGCAGAGACACCAGTCCTCTAACCAGCTCCAATAAGCTCTCTGAGTGTGACTGGGCCCTGAATGGAAAACAATGCAGACCAGTCACGGACTGAGTGTCAGAGAGCACTATGTCCTTCATGGAGCACAGCCTGGCAGAGAACAGACACTCTACAGGCAATGCTTCCAGAAAGAGTTCACTGGGAGCAGAACAGATGGAAGCTGAGAGGAAGCCCCCACGAGCACCTGGAGCTCTGGCCATACAAAGAACACAAGGCACCAGGAAGACTCACTGCCCCCCAGGGATAGAACATCCCAAACATGCTGGGAACATGGCAAATGGGCCAAGAAGAAAAGGAAGCTCTCAACCAGTCGAGGTCTACAAGCTGAGGACAGGATGTTTTGCTAAAACTGACAGAAATCTTCCACTGGAACTCACCAGCTCACTGTCAACCCTGCAGCAACGGCAGGCGCAATGACAGCGTCATTTCAACAGATTCAGAGGAATGTTCCGGCATTTCTGTAAAACCAGTATTCTCACTTCTCACCCTCCACCCTCCCCCAAGAGAGGAGTCCTGGATGTCAGAATGTGAAAACTGCAAGACAAGCATGTTTCTAATTGGTGGTGTATGGGAGTCCCCGCTCCTTACTCTTGCATGTCCATCCATTCCTGAGCACTTTGTCCTTTTATAAAATAATGCCGAGTGGGATGCCCTGAGCTGTTGCCACCTGCCTCTGCATCGGCTTCCATTCTGGCTACAGCCTGAAAGGAGAAGATACATGTTTTGTGACTTAACAACAGACTCAGATCATCTCAGAAATAACAGCTGGCATGAAGTTGCAGATGCTACTATGCTTCCATCTGACTTTCTTGGGAAAAGACCTCACCAGTGTACCCGGGACATAACCTCTCCTGAGCCCTGACCCACTAGAGAAAGATATAATATCCAGCAGAGAAACAATTACAGAAGCTAGAGCTTCCACCTGCTGCACATAAAATAAAAAGTTGGTCCACACACCAAGAGGGGGAGAAATATCAGAGGAAGATGACCAGAGGGCTCTGACTCCTTTTCCATCAGGACCCAGAGAGAGAAGAGGAAAAAGAAAGACATTACAAAGTAGGAATAGCTGTAGGTGTGACTCAGAAAAGAGAAGGTAGAACCATAGGAAAAATGGGAAAATATATAAAAATATAATTACAGATAACAGTCAACCCAGATCTGTGATCTTGGGAGAGGTAACATAGTTTTCTGTGGAGGGATGGGGACACAGAACTCTGGTGGTGGGAATGGTGTGGAATCATTCCCCTACTAACTCAGTTTTATGAGTCAGTATGAAATCCCTAATAAAAAGTGAAAAGAGAAATACCAGCTATCAAGAGACCCAAGTGGCTAAGATTTTATATGAGAGTAACTAAACTTCAGGGTTTCATGGCTGTGCCACCTTGGGTGTAAAAGATGTGTCTCTTGTCTGACTGGGCTTGCCTGTGATACAGTAAAAGAATAGTCACAGGAACATCTGTGAGCTTCTGATGATGGGACAGATTCTGAGAGCTCAGCTCAGTGCACCTGGAGACAGGAAGAGCTTTTCAAAGCTGCTGCTTAGGGTTGTTAAAGAATAGTATCCTTGGAGGTCGGGCAGTAGTGCAACGGGTTAAGTGCACGTGGTGTAAAGTGCAAGGACAGGCATAAGGATCCCAGTTCAAGCCCCGGGTTCCCCACCTGCAGGGGAGTTGCTTCACAAGCAGTGAAGCGGGTTTGCAGGTGTCTTATCTTCCTCTCCTCCTCTCTGTCTCCCCTCCTTTCTCAATTTCTCTCTGTCCTATGCAACAACAACTTCAACAGCAAAAATAACAATAAGGACCACAACAAGGGCAACAAAATGGGAAAAATGGCCTCCAGGAGCAGTGGATTCATAGTGCAGGCACCAAGCCCCAGCGATAACCCTGGAGGAAAAAAAATAGTTTACTTGGGCTGGATTGTGGTGCCCTCAGTTGAGCAAACACTTGACCACTTGCAAAGATCCTGGTTGAAGCCTGCTGGGGGGAAACTTTACTAGTGGAAAAGCAGTGCTATAGGTATCTCTCTTCATCTCCCTCTCTCAATCTCTTCTTATCTCTCAGTCTCTCAATTTCCCTTTTACTAGCAAGTTAATTACAATATATATATTATCACTAAAACAAGAAGCTACTGGTGGTTCAATAATCTATCTTGTTATCCAATCATGGCTAACTATTCAGATAGAAAGAAAGGGAGAGAGAGAGAGAGAGAGAGAGAGAAAGAGAGAGGGAGGGAGACCACAGCTTGCCCCAAGTGCAAGGAGGACCAGGCTCACACCTGAATCACACACATGGCAAAGTAGGCACCTTCCCAGGTGAACTACCTTGATGGTTCAATCAAATCTCTTTCTAGAAATAGTACATCCAGTTAAAAAGGGGGAAATAATCAAAATTGAAACATTCAACTCAGGGCTCTATGAAAGTGACCCATCCATGGTCACACTGGATATTTCAGGTGAATTTCACCACCACTATTACAATGGCAGTTCTCATTATTAATGACTTGTCACGGTCATTGATAGTTACAAATAGCTATTCTGTAATAGCATATTGTAATTCTGTAATAGCTTATTGTAATTTGTTATTATTGTAATTTAGTCTTATTGTAATTCTGTAATAGCTTATTGTAAAAAGGAATGTGAACATACTAAATATTTTACCTTCCAATGATATTTACTTCAATCATTAGGCAAAGTAATGCAGGCTTGAGTACAGACAAATATATCAAAAAGAGGACACAGGACAGATATGAGACACAAACACACACACACACACACAGATATCTGCTTCCTCCTCCAGTTGTGTGGACCCCCCGAGCCCCACACATATAGTGATCTGGCCTCCTGATCTGCTGGCCCCCATGAACTGTGAGCACTGTGATGCCAGAACTCATCAAGCTCATGTCACACAATACCAGTTGAACAGCTGAATAAACAAATTATAGGAAGACTTGTTCCACTCTAAGTTGTCAAGTCTTTGAAAGAGAATGGCACTTTCCTGCTGTCTATGAAGAAAATTCTCTCCTTTGCTCAGAGAATCTATAATTTCTTGAAGCTGTGGGTTTCTATGACTGTAAGGAGCAGTGACTCTTGGAACAAACACACTGTTATTGGGGAATAACAGTGAACAGCTGAAAAAAACTAGAGGGAAGTGGATTGAGGAATTTGAAAAGATTGAAAGGCTTCACATTTAAGTATTCCAATCTCTTGGCATAGCATGGAAAGAGAATCCAAACTATTTTGTGGACTCATGGGCAGAAGAAACATGAGAGCAGAGTTCAACTGGGTACAGAACAAATCCAGATGAAAATCCTCTCAGAACATCCCCAGAGACACTAAGACAGCACCTTGGCCACGTCTGCCCTGAGACTCGCCACTCTTGGTGACATGAGTGGGTTCAGTGCCATATCTGGAGGAGGGCTGCTCTGATTTCCTGGCTGATGGACGCTCAGGTCCCAACGCCATGTTGTTTCCTCCTCCTTTCTTGCTTCTTCCATGACAATATGCTGTACACTCTCAACCTACAAAATGAGAACAAAAGTCAAAATGTGGCATTTTCCAGTCATTCCCATTTTAATAAAATACAAATCAATGCTGCAGACGTGAAGGCATTTCTGGTGGAAGTACAACTGTTTTAGCAACTTTTCTTCCTAAGAATGCATGATTATTTCTTCATCTTGATGTCAATGTGCAAATATCACAGGCCTCTTTACATTAATTTCTTCAAAGGAGTCTCTTACAATCAATTTTCTGCTAAGACAATAGACCAGAGCTGGGGCAAAAAACTCACATACTTCAAAGTTCAAAGTTCTAACCATGGTACCATTCAAAAGCTGTGAGCAGTGCTCACTCTCTATGTAAACAGAAACCTCTCAATCTTTATAAAGATACAAGGTGGGACTTCTGGAGGCATGGCAGCAGCTGGCTTTTGCTCTCCTAATCAACTAGGAAAAGCAACAATAGTCACCTGGAAACTCAGCAACTGACTACCGGGGATCTCTTCAAAAACTCAACGAGCTACAGGTGAGTCCAAACATGTGTGGCTCTTGGACAGAAAGGAGCTGAGGGAAGAAATTCCTGGGACTAAAAGACAGTACTCAGCCATGGTTAATGCTTGTCTGGGAGTTTGCCAGCTGAGAAATACCACTTCCTGCTCTGAGGTTTAGCCACAAAAAGACCACTACAGATAAAAGGTACTATAACAGAATAAAATTAATTTTCTGCAGAAGCTTGTTTATTCTTTCAGAGAACAATTAAAGAAGGGTTTAGACTAAGCTACTCTTTCCTCCACTCTTTTTATATATCGTATCTATTTATTAATAAGAAAGTCAGGAGGAAAGAGAGAAAGAGCCAGGCATCATTCTAGTACATATGCTGCTAGCAATCAAGTCAAGACCCCATACTTGAGAGTCCAATGCTTCATCCATGGCACCACCTCCCAGACCACCCTCCCTTCTTTCTCTTTATCTTTCCTTACCAGTTTGTGGGATTGAACCTAACAGCTGGGAGCCTAAGGTCAGAGAGCTCTTTATATAACCATTTTGCTATATCCCCCAGCTAGTACTAAATTTTCTTAATCATCAAACCAAAATTTGAAGAAATTTTACAATGCAACACATTAAAGTGGAAGATTATTAGAAGATGTATTTGACTTAGGTATTCATGAATGTTGGGGAAGTGTGACATATCAGAAGCATTCTAATCTCTGCAAAATAGCACTAAAAAGAATCTGAGCTATTCTGTGGACATGGATTCACAGCGTTATGGTCAATGTTAAACCAGATACAGGAACTAAATCACCATCAACATTAACACACACCCATAGTTCTCCAAAGAAACCAACGCACCCTATCAGAAACGATGGTCACTTTCAGAATCAGCTCTACTTTCCTCCCAGTACACTTGACCTTGACGGTCATAAAGATCAGTTGTCTGGACTCAGCTTCCTGTTGCCTTTCTGATGATGTCCCTTGGTCTTCAGCTTCCCTCTACAAGATCAGAGCAGAGCATCAAGATGTTAGAGATCTTCTAGCCGGTCTCATTTCAAAAAGAAAAGTAAAATCAAATCACAGTCCTCTACTGAGTCAGTCCAAAATGGAAGAATTATTGCTTTGCCAGCTGTTATGAATGCAAGTTTTCTTCCAGAGGAGAGTACTATTTCTAGTTTGATTTATACCTAGCACTTCTGATTAAACTTGTATGCTTTACCTAAGTCTCCCTGGAAATTTTTTAAATAAATAAAATTTCTGCTAAAGACTTAGTCCAGTAATGGCATATAGGATTTCTGAGGCATCAAGCTCAGTTTGGACATGTCTTTTGAGAGGGCTCAGAGGTGAGTTTCGATCACTCAGTCTAAGGAACCAAAAAAAGAAAATACTCTAAATGTAAATTTATAAAACTTACTATACATCAAAGAAAATACTTTGTGTCAAAACCTTTTAAATTCTTATTGGCAGAATAATTTTAAAAAAGATTTAATACTAACTTTAACATATAATCAGCCATGCTCAATAAAGGGAATATTTACAGAACATCATAATGGAATTCTGTTGGGAGCCAAAATACAGTCTCACCACCTTTGAGACGTAGATCCAGCCTGTGCACCTAGTAGCTGCTACCCCATGCCAGCCTGGTGCAGTGCATGACCTCTAGGCCTGATTTTATTTGTCTGTGAGATGGGGCGACAATCTCAGTCTAAACCCACAGGACGTCTATGAGAGTAATGGACACAACAGACACCTGGAGCTCACAGTGCAGTGCCAGGTAGAGAGTGGGGGCTACACAGAGCTTTTGATGAAGGTAGATGATATGGATTCCCTCCAGAGATGTATACTCTGTGGCCTGGTGTCAATCATTTCTCAGTATTAAAAACACTTGACAATTAAAAAGAGTGCAATTATCAGATATCAAAAATGAAAGACAAGCTCATGATTAAGTCTCGTGGTTCTATGAAAGCCACCAGTGATGTTTCTGCGAGAACTATCCTCACACGAGAAGTGTCCGTTGAGTTTCAACACCTATATTACAATGACCATTTTTTTCTTTTATTTATGTACTTATTCCCTTTTGTTGCCCTTGTTTTATTCTTGTAGTTATTGTTGTTGTTACTGATGTCGTTGTTGTTGGATAGGACAGAGAGAAATGGAGAGAAAGGGGAAGACACAGACGGGGAGAGAATGACAGACACCTGCTGACCTGCTTCACCGCTTGTGAAGTGACTCCCCTGCAGATGGGGAGACAGGGGCTCGAACCGGGATCCTTATGCCGGTCTTTGTGCTTCGCACCAGGTTCGCTTAACTCATTGCGCTACCGCCTGACTCCCTACCATTTTTTTCTACCACATAACATATAGGGTTCACTGCTTTTTAAAATATTCCATAGAAAATAAAAGATTTAGTAAACTGATAAATGTGTTACCTTCCTATGTTTCCTTAAAACTCTAGGAGGAGAGATGCATGTACTGAAATGGACAGATAATAGGTCTAAAAATGCAAACATCAGTACTGGCCAATATATTAAACGCAGAATGTCAGAACAGATATAAGGTGTGAGGTGAAGGGGATGTGCTTCCTCATCCCAGTGTGGACCCTGTTTACACACCTGTGACCATGTTGTGACACTGCCTCTGGGCCGGCTGCCTCCCTCAGGTCTGGGGCCTCTGTGTGCGCAGGGGTAATAGCAGGCTCAAATCAAGCCCACCCAATACTTATGAAAGAGGTGAATGGATTGCAGTAAATGCTCATCACAAATCAGTTCTTGTTGTCTCTAAAAGGGAATGACACTCTAATTTCTGGGGGAAATTCTCTCCTCTTTTACAAAAGGATACTAACTCCCACTGGGAGTTGTGGACAATCATTGCAAGAAGCAGTGACTTCTAGATCAAAGACACTGGGGTATAAGACTCAATAGCTGAAAAAATAGGAGGGAAGTGATTGAGGGATAAAAGAAAACATGATGGAAGAACAGACCACTGGATGGTGGCATAGCAGTGAGAGCCCACACATTATCACATTCCAGGACTCAGGTTCAGGCCCCTGATCCCCATATGCAAGATGGCAGCTTTATGAGTGGTAAAGCAGACTTACTGGTGTCTCTCTCTCTCCTTCTCCATAACCTTCTTCACTCTTGATTTCTGTCTCTATTCAGTAAATAAATTCATTAAATTACATCAAAATGCAAGATATTGGAGCCGGATGGTGGTGCACCTGGCTGAGTGCACACATTGCAGTGTGCAAGGAGCCGGGTTCAGGCCCCTGTTACCCACCTGCAGGGGAAAGCTTTGCAAGTGGTGAAGCAAGGCTGCAGGTGTCTATCGCTCGCTCTCTCTCTGTCTCCCCTTCCTCTCAATTTCTAACCCTGTATAGCCAATAAATAAATAAAGATAATAATAAATAAATAAATAAATAATGCAAGATATCTATATCCCCTTCAAAAAAACAAATTTAAAAAATTTGGAAAAGTTACTCAATATCTCTAAGGAAAATTCTACATTCTTTTAAAAAATTTAATTATCTTTATTTATTGGAGAGACAGCCAGAAATTGAGAGGGTAGGGAGAGGTAGAGAGGGGGAGAGACAGAGATACCTGCAACACTGCTTCACTGCTTGCGAAGCTTTCCCCCTGCAGGTGGGGACTAGGGGCTTGAACCTGGGTTCTTGTGCTTAGTAACATGTGTGCTCAACCTGGTGCACCACCATCCAGCACCCTCTGCACTGTCTTGTGAGCTTCAGTGCACAGGTATAGACAAGGTATAGGAACATGGTATTATTAAATTAAAATCCACATATAAGACACCAGAAGTACCCCAGGCACCACCTTGGATCTTAAGTTCAAATTCACTGTCAGCGCAATTTCATCCAGAGGGTCATCTATCTCCACCTGGACATGAAAGACCCTCATTCGGGGCTCTTCGTTCTGCAGAGTTTGAGAAGATTTACAGTCTTCGTTGTCCACCTACAGACAGAGAAAAGCATCAGCATCAATCAGATCACCTAGCTGGTGCTATGCTTAATAAACTAAAGTAAATTCTAACTGCAGAAGTCTACTAATTCATTTTGATGAAGCATAAATGTTGGGGAAGCTGGAAGTTCAGACAGATGTTTCTCTCCAAACGGAATAAATACTGTGCACCTCCTCTAAGGAAGTATTTGCTTTAAATACTAAGGCCCAAAGTCCAATGTTCAATCTTCAGCATCATCAGAAGCCAGAGCTGAGCAGTGTTCTTATATAAAAACAAAAACAACCATATATAGGAAACCTACAGCTAACATCATACTCAATGGTGAAAAACTGGAAGCATTTCCCCTCAGATCAGGAACTAGACAGGGCTGCCCACTATCACCATTACTATTCAACATAGTGTTGGAAGTTCTTGCCATAGCAATCAGGCAGGAGCAAGGATTAAAGGGATACAGATTGGAAGAGAAGACGTCAAACTCTCCCTATTTTCTGATGATATGATAGTATATATAGAAAAACCTAAAGAAGCCAGCAGGAAGCTTTTGGTAATTATCAGGCAATATAATAACGTGTCAGTCTACAAAATTAACATACCAAAATCAGTGGCAATCCTTTATGCAAACACTAGGTTGGAAGAAGTTGAAATCCAGAAATCAATTCCTTTTACTATAGCAACTAAAACAACAAAATATCTAGGAATAAACCTAGCCAAAGAAGTGAAAGACTTGTATACTGAAAATTATGAGTCACTATTCAAGGAAATAGAAAAAGACACAAAGAAGTGGAAAGATATTCCATGTTCATGGGTTGGAAGAATTAACATTCTCAAAATGTATATACTACCCAGAGCCATCTACAAATTTAATGCTATCCCAATCAAGATCCCAACCACATTTTTCAGGAGAATAGAACAAATGCTACAAATGTTTATCTGGAACCAGAAAAGACCTAGAATTGCCAAAACAGTCTAGAGAATCAAGAAGAGAACTGGAGGCATCACACTCCCAGATCTCAAATGATATTATAGAGCCATTGTCATCAAAACTGCTTGGTACTGGAACATGAATAGACACACTGACCAGTGCAAGAGAATTGAGAGCCCAGAAGGAAGCCCCCACACCTACGGACATCTAATCTTTGACAAAGGTGCCCAAACTTATTAAATGGGGAAAGGGGAGTCTCTTCAACAAATGGTGTTGGAAAAAATGGGCTGAAACATTAAGAAGAATGAAACTGAACCATTATATTTCACCAAACAGAAAAGTAAATTCCAAGTGGATCAAATACTTTGATGCTAAATCAGAAACTATAGTCAAAGAATCTTCTAAAAGAAAACAAAAAGTCTGAGGGTGGTGATATCTGGGGAGACACCTGCTATGCCAAACACATGACCTAGGCTTGAAGTCCTGGAACACCACATGGGTGTGTGATGGCATTGAGAAACGCTTGGTATGGGGTGTCTCTTCCCCTCCCAGTCTTCCTCTGTCAGGAAATGTCAGCCCATGCCAGCAAGATAGCTCACGTAGGAGGGTGTTTACTTTGCTGCACAAGAACCCAGTTTCCAGCCCAGCCTCCCCCACACTGAGGAAAGCCTCACTGTTATGATGCTGCCCTCACTATACAACTGTCCATCTTTTTTTATTTATAAAATGGAAATATTGACAAGACTATAGGGTAAGAAGGGTATATTTTCACACACAATATTCACCCCCAGAGCTCCATATCCAATCTCCTCCCTTAATAGCTTCCCGATTCTTTACCCCTCTGGGAGTACGGACCCAGGATCTTTGTGGGTTGCAGAAAGTGGAAGGTCTGGCTTCTGTAATTGCTTCTCCATTGAACTTGGGCATTGGCAGGTGGACCCATACTCTCAGCCCGTCTCTCTCTTTCCCTAGTGGGGCAGTCTTTTCTTGTCTGAAAAAATCTGGCCTTGATTAGTGATGACCAGGCATCAACATCAATAATTTCTTGGGGGTGGGGAGGAGTTGAACAATTAACTTGGAATTCTACAGAAGCTCATGACTGACGATCTCTCTCTCTTCTTCCTCTCATTCTCTACTTCTTTGTTCATTATCATTTGGCTTTATATATTAACTCTTCTTTCAGCCACCAGGTTCCAGATGCTAAGATGACGCCAACCGGACTTCCCTGGACAGATAGATGACCCCACCAATGTGTCCAGGAGCCCCACTTCCCCAGAGCCCTGCCACTTTCTGCACCCCATAATGACCCTGGGTCCATATGCCTATTGGGTAAAAGAATAGGAGAGCTATCAAAGCAGGGGATGGGATACAGAGTTCTGGTGGTGGGAATTGTGTGGAGTTGTACCCCTCTTATCCTGTATTTTTTGTCAGTGTTTCCTTTTTATATAAAAAAAAAAGAAAAAAGAAAACTAAATCCTAACAAATGCAAAAAGAAGTTTTAAGTTTTTTCATAAAAGAAGTTTTAAATTCCACAGAAAATTGCTCATTCTTCTAGACAAAGCAGGGATCAGTGTAACTTCTTTTAACAATCACACTTTCTAGACCTGGATGTTAGACCAGAAACAATCAAATACTTAGAGGAAAACATTGGTAAAACAGTTTCCCACCTAAAGCTCAGGGACATCTTTGATAAAACAAACCTAATTGCAAGGAAGACTAAAGCAGAAACAAACAAATGGGACTACATCAAATTGAAAAGCTTTTGCACAGCCAAAGAAACTATCACACCAACAATGAGACCACTCACAGAATGGGAGAAGATCTTCACATGCCATACATCAGACAAGAGACTAATCACCAAAATATACAAAGAGCTGAGCAAACTTAGCACCAAAGAAGCAAATGACCCCATCCATAAATGGGCAGAGGTTATGAACAGAACATTCACTCCAGAGGAGATCCAAAAGCTAACAAACATATGAAAAACTGCTCCAGGTCACTGATTGTCAGAGAAATACAAATAAAGACAACACTAAGATACCACCTCACTCCTGTAAGAATGGCATACATCAAAAAGGACAGCAGCAACAAATGCTGGAGAGGCTGTGTGGACAGAGGAACCCTTTTGCACTGCTGTTGGGAATGTAAATTGGTCCAGCCTCTGTGGAGAGCAGTCTGGAGAACTCTCACAAGGCTAGACATGGACCTTCCATATGACCTAGTAACTCCTCTCCTGGGGATATATCCCAAGGACTCCATAACCCCCAACCAAAAAGAGGTGTGTACTCCTATGTTCACAGCAGCACAATTCATAATAGCTAAAACCTGGAAGCAACCCAGGTGCCCAACAACAGATGAGTGGCTGAGAAAGCTGTGGTCTATATACACAATGGAATACTATGGCAGCTACTAAGAACAATGAACTCAACTTCTCTGACCCATCTTGGTCAGAGCTAGAAGGAATTATGTTAAGTGAGCTAAGTCAGAAAGATAAAGATGAGTATGGGATGATCCCACTCATCAGCAGAAGTTGAGAAAGAAGATAGATCAGAAAGGGAAACTAAAAGCAGGATCTGACTAAATTGAAAGTAGGGTACCAAAGTAAAAACCCTGTGGTGAGGGGGAGGGTGAACATGCGGCTTCCTGATCTAGCGGGAGGGTGGGATGAGACACAATCTTTTGGTGGTGGGAATAGTGTTTGTGTACACTCCCATTAAATTGTAATCATATAAATAACTAATTAATATGAGAGGGGGAAAACCTGATTGTATGTCTAACAAAGGGACTTTTCAAAGTTAATCCAATTACTAAATAATGTGATGTTAATAACTATCCATTGTCTTCTTGAACCCTAAGACAGCAGGAACCTCACATTTCCACTATAGAGCCTAAACGTCCTTTAGTCCTGGGACCCTAGGGTAGGGCCCACCTTCCCGCATGCTTCTCCCAATTCTTATCAAATAATATTGCATCAGCCGATCGCAACCTAATCAACACAACAAGTGCCACCTCAACATGCTTCAGCTCAGACTGCGTCCAGAGACTTCAGGTGTGGAATGACAACCCTTCAGCTTCATTACGGGTGAGACCTTTCCTCTCATAGCATTCTCTAATTCCATCCCAGGTGGTTCACTTCCTAACAAAGTCCCAAAACCTAAATATACACCAGGTTCCAGGAGATAGAGCATATGTTCACACATATCCATAACCTAGGGCAAAATATAACCCTGAAAGCAGTAGTACACTAGAGTTTGCAGTGAGTACCCCCCCTACACTTCATCTCCACTATTCCAACCTTTGGGTCCATTATTCTTCAACAATTTGTTTGGCTTTGTATGTTAACGCTCTTTTCAGCCACCAGGTTCCAGATGCCATCAGGATGCCGGTCAGGCTTCCCCCACCAATGTGTCCTGGAGCTCCGCTTCCCCAGAGACCCACCCTACTAGGGAAAGAGAGAGGCAGACTGGGAGTATGGATCGACCAGTCAACGCCCATGTTCAGCGGGGAAGCAATTACAGAAGCCAGACCTTCCAGCTTCTGCAACCCTCAACGACCCTGGGTCCATGCTCCCAGAGGGATAGAGAATGGGAAAGCTATTGGGGATGGGATGGGAGATAGAGATTGGATGGCAGGAATTGTGTGGAGTTGTATCCCCCCATCCTATGATTTTGTTAATGTCTCCTTTCTTAAATAAAAAAGAAAAAAAGAAAAAAGAAAATTTGAAATTAATTTAAAAAACCATTACACTTTCTTTGTTCCAATTTTATGTATTCACTTGTATCGAGGGGGTGATGCTTTACAGAGCAATCACTGACATATGCTTATAGTTTCAGTATGAAATAGGCTCCCAAAGTTTTCTTCATATTCACCCTCTCCCTCCCTCCCTCCTTCCCCAGAGTCATAAGATTTGCTGCAATACACCATATCCAGTTCATGTTCACTTTGTGCTCTCCCTTCCCCTCCCTGCTTTATTAAGTTCAGCTAATAAGTGAGACCATTCGCTATTATTTACTTATTTTAATTAGAGAGATGGGGTAGGTGGGAGGGAGAGAAAATGATCAGAGCACTGCTCAACCTTGGCTTATAGTGGTTGTGGGAATTGAAGCTGAGAACTCAAGAGCCTCAGACATTAGACATTTTTGAGTAACCATTATCCTGTCTCCCACTACAATCTTTATAGTCTTTGTCTGCAGGCAATATTACTTACAGAACAGCCCCACAGAAGACTGCATGAAGCTGAAATGCAGTTTTCACCTCCTCTGAGAACTAGATCAGATCCGTGTCCAGCAAATGCCACAGTAGCCTGATACACTGGGGCACATATGTGATTTCTATAGGGTTGATTCTGTATGTCTGTGATGGGGGGTCACCACAGTCTGAATCCCACAGGAATGTCATTATCAGTAGACCTGATAAGATGCCTAGAATACCCACCACATGACACTGCCAGCTATAATATAAACTTGTTGAATGTACATGCTGAGGGTTTTAGTGTGAGTTTTCTACAAAGTTTCAATGTAATACTTGCTGCAGTAACTTCTACTTTTGTTTAATTGTCATCATTGAGCTTCATCTCTTTCATGAACTTATAGAAAGATAAGATACCACAGCACTGTGGCCCTTCCAAGTGTGCTGGAGGCTGGGGCTCAACCCGGGCCACACTGATTTCTCCTCGTCAGAAATACTATGTCCATTAGGAAAACAATGATGTCACAAGTGGAAGAGAGAAAGCAAGAGGAAGGCAAGCTGTTGCATCTGAGACCGTGTTCTGGAAGGTCATCAAGAACCACTCAGGACAGAGCAATGATCACAGGAGATGGGCAGATCTGAGGTGTGAGATGGAGACAGAAGATGTGTTTCCTGCTCCAGCTGTGTGAGGACCTCTGCCCCCACCCCTGGGACCCCAACCTCACACAGCCTCTTGGTCTGCTCTTTTTCCCCATGGGCTGTGAGCACTGCTAGGGCAGTCACAAGGTCCTGCTCAGATCCCCTAACACTTGTGTGTGACACAGGTGAAGGTTGGTTTTCATCACCTTAAAAGAGCCTGGCTGGGGGCCAGGTGATGGCACATCCAGAAAAGCACACAGGTCACCCTGAGCAAGGACCCTGGGTCAAGGGAGCACGGCACCACAGTGAAGCAGTGCTGCAGGTGACTCTCTTTGTCTCTTCCTCTCTATCTCCTGCTTACCTCTCAGTTTCTCTTATTGCTATCCAATAAATAAATATTTAAATAAAATAAGTGGCACCATCCTGTTTCTGTATGTTACTCTCTCCTCAATCTCAGAGTCTATCCCTTGCTTGGACTAAAGAAGTCAGTCCTTCTAAACCACAGTGACTCTTGGATCAAGAACACTGGTAAAAACAGGAAAGAGTTCACTGATCTAGAAAGCAATAATTAGAGATTTTTAAAAGTGAATGTTGCACACTTCAGAAGCAGGCAATCTCAGGCCTATTAGCACTGCGAACAATCCTGATACTTCAGGCACTGAGTAAGTGGAGAGGTGAGAACAATTCTCAATGGGGTACAGAACAAATCACCCTCCAGACCCCACAGGAGCTCCCCAAAGAAAATAGGGCACCACCAGGATCCCGGGTCCCTCCTTCAAAACCAACTCATCACCCACCTGCCTGGAGGGCTCCCCTTCCTCAGAGAGACACAGCTGCACCTCTCTGGAAGCCTCCTGGGTCTCTCCAAACCCCTTCAGTTCCACAGGATGCTCCACCTTCTTGGTGTCCGTGAGTTCCTCATCCTCCTGTCCCTGCTTCTCCTCCTCATCCTGCTCCTGTACCTCATTCTCCCCATCCTTTCCTTCCTCTCCCTCCTTTGGCTCTTCCTCCTCTTGCTCCTCCTCCTTTACCTCCTCTTCTTTTTCCTTCTCTTCCTCCTTGTCCTCCTTCTCTTCCTCCTTGTCCTCCTTCTTATTCCCCTCCTCCTCCTCCTCCTTCTCCTCCTCCTCCTCCTCCTCCTCCTCCTCATCTTCTATGTTCATCAACATCACCACTTCCTCTTCAATCTCATCCTCTTCCAATATGTTCTCCTCTTCCACCTCTTGCTCCTCTGATTTCTTTTCTTCCTCCTCCTCCTCCTTCACCTCCTCAACTTCCTCAACTTCCTCCTCCTTTGAAGATTTTTCCTTCTCTGACTCTGCCTCCAACATTCTCAGATTATTGTGTTCTTCTTCCTTGGCCTCTTTGGGCAACTCCTCTTCCTCCATGTGATCCTCCTCATTCGTTTGAGCTTGCTCACTCTTCCCCTCCTCAGGATCACTGTGTAGAAGCTCCAGCTGCTCCACCTGCAAGCAAACAGGTTTCTTGAGATGTTCTTCACACTACACAATTGTTGACAGCAAAACATCAAAGTGCAGCAGGTCTTGTTGACATTTCCATTGTTAATAAGTGTGAATAAAATCTAAATGCAGACATGCACTAAATGCTTAAAGCACTGACAGAGGCTAGCAGTGAACATCTGACAAACTAGAGGGAAAATTAATGTAGGGATTTAAAAACCATGAATGAGGGTGTCATTTCAGCAGCCTCCTAATCTAAGGGGAGATGGCTCTGAACACAAGTCAAAACAACTTCAACTAAAATGCAGAGACATAAGACTATGCCAAACTGGGATCAGAACAAACCACCACCTAAATCACATCCCCAGTGAGGATCAGAGAAGAGACCAGGTACCTCCTGGGGTATGGGGGCATCTTGGATAACCAGCTGCTCCATGTGAGCTCTGGGCTCACCCTCGGCCACACACAGGCTGGAGGGGACAACCACATCTTCCTCCTCCACTTCCTACAAAAGGATGGCAGACAGCACATTAGAGCAGGTACATTTCCTTATCAATTACAAACTACATACAGACACGTGGCTATCAGTCTGATGGAATCACTGTTATTCTTTCATTCTCTCTCTCGATTTTTATTATTGCCACCAGGATTATCATGTGGGGCTCGGTACCAGCATGACCAATCCATCGCACCTATTTTTTCCTATTTCTTGTTTATTTGTTTGAAAGAACAGAGAAATTGATATGGGAGAATAAGATAGGGAGGAAGAAAGAGAGTGAGAGGCACCTGTACTTGCTCCACCTGAGGAGAATGGACTAGAGGTCCCCACAGAACAGCTCCTACTTCACTGCCTGGCAGCCAGGCACAAAGCCTGGGGGCCGCCTGGCTGTCCCTGCTGGTTCTCACTCAGAGCCCCATCATTCCACTCCAGACACACTCACACCAAGGAGGGGAATTGGCGGTCTGAGGGCCTGGACTCCACGAGCTCAGCTTAGAGGCTCCAGAGCATCTGCTTCAATCCTGCCCATGTGTCTTGGGGAATGATCATGAAGGACCAAAGGGATCAACCACCACCTGACTCAGCCTCCTCTCAACACCCCTCCTGGGAAGTCCCTCTCCACCCCACAGCCCCACACCGCCCCACACAGCCACACACACACACACACACACACACACACACTCACTCTGCAGAGGCAGGGGCAAGGGAAGCTGTCCATGGAGGCCTCAGAGAGGAGGCCTGGCCTGAATGGCCCTAGGACTCACTGTTTTACCTGAGGGAAGACTCGGCAAGATGGAAATAATTTCCATCCTGAGCAACAATTTATTTCCCGCCAACGTTTCATGTGTCCTGGCGATTATTTCTCCCCAAAACAGGAAAATAACAACAACAAAACGCACACACCACGTTTTCACAGAAAAAGGGTTGGGTAAAATGAACTGGGTAAGGGGCAGTTTAGTTGCTGGGTTACAGGGGTTCCATGTTCTACTGACATCATCATAAGGACAGTGACCTCACTTCCTGTGGGCAGAGTCCCTTGCTCACATGACACCTGTCAAATAGTGCTTTCCATGTCCAGGCCACCCTGAGGTTGTAAAATGAGTTCAAGGCTATGGACAAGTCTTTAATCCAGTAAAATAATATAATTTTTTAAAATGAACTTATCGTGTTTTCTCTGACTGAATAAGAACCCAACCTTTCCTTCTTTAGGACCTTACACAGGAGTAGTTTTGTTTAAATCTAAATATGCAAACAGCTTTAGTCAACGAGAGATTTTTAGATATTAATGGTAATTCCTAAATCCTTTATTTTTTAATTCTGTACATTTATTGCTAAAATAGTCTTGCCTGTAGTAAAAAAAAATTGATGTGGGAAATAATAAATTTTGAGAAAATTATGACAATAATGGTTGAGCTCTTGTCTCAAAATTTTGAATCATATGTTGAATGGTATCGCAGAACATAGCTAAAGGACAGTCACAGTATTCCAGAATAACAGTAATTTTGTTAAAATCAAAAACTCCATAAAAAGATTATACTGTTGCTGTGGTTTCTTTAAAAAAATAAATAGATAAAGAAAGGAAAGCTATCAGGATTGGGGATGAGACATGGAGTTCTGGTGGTGGGAATTGTATGGAGTTGTATACCTCTCATCCTATGGTTTTTATCAGTGTTTCCTTTTTATAAATAAAAATTAAATAAATAAATAAATAAAACCTTGTTTCAAAACCTTGTTTTAAAGTACAATAAATCTGAATTGACTCATTATGACTGGGTTGCACTCTCACAGTTTGGTTTGTGATATTTTTGTTTATCTCTAATACTTATGGTATATTTTAATCAGAATATCCACAAACATGAGACCATTTAAAATTTTACAATATTGGGAAATATTGAGATAAAAAATGTCACCATGCTAATATTTTTTTCTTGGTGATCCTCTGTTCTTTATTAAATCTCCATAGAGAGTTCCTACCTTATATTAGTAGAGTGAGGAAATAATCAGCATAACTTGAAATGGCTTATAAGAAAACTGAAGCCTAAGTTTTGTTTTTTTTACTTCTAGAGTTGTCTTTCAGTCTATACCTTAATGTAGGATGAAAATAGCTTGTTGTTACCCTTGATACTCATAGAAAATCTCAGATATTCAATTATTAATTCATTAATAATGCTAGTGGTCCACTCCCAAATATTGCTTTACTGATTCTGAATGGGATTCTTAAAAGATGCAGACATTTAAACCTTCAAGCCAATATAATCCTGGTTCCTCTTTGGCATCCAATAGAATAGCTGAAAAGAAAAGAAAACTGTGCTTGTGGCAGTACTATGTGGGAATTTGTCACTGTTCATTAAATTCACTGGATAAAACAATCATGACTTCATACAGAGTAAGTAAGCTGACAGACACTTGCAAAATTATTCAGAAAAAAATTACAACATTTCCTGAGATTGGAATATCCTTATCAATCTTGAGGAAAGGGATTCTGTTCTGTTGGTGACCAAGTATTTTAAAGGCAAAGTGAATATCCTTGGACTAAGTGACATACTTCAGACTCTAAACCTTTCTCAGCTAAATTTGCAGACGTCATGGGGGACATGTGTGTCTGTCCTCCTGAATGGTGGGAGCTGAGGCTTATCAATACCCCCCTGAGACAGAGCCTTTGGAGAAGGAATCTCAGTGATGAAATATAATTTTCTGAGAGCCGTATTATGTTGACTAAACATAGCTTGTGATATTGTAGTAAAAAAAAAAGAAGGAAGGAAGGAAGGAAGGAAGGAGGGAAGGAAGGAAGGAAGGAAGGAAGGAAGGAAGGAAGGAAGGAAGGAAGGGGTCCCATTCACTGCCCAGCTGTTCACATCCAAATACCTATATCCTTCAATGGGAATCTGTTCTATAAATGAAGAAATGATGGTTACAGAGAGAAGCTGTCTTCTAATAAATTGACGTTTAGATAGATAATTATACTAGATAATGATTTTTATACTAAAATACTGGAAGGGGTCATGAAATGCAGGGAAGAAACATTGTCAAACTAAGGGATGAAATATTCACTAAGATTTAATTTTCCCTTAATTTTTAAGCCTAAATGTTACTTCATTTCCAGTCTACATACAACTATGAATCATTACTACAGTTGGTCTCTGTGCTGAATTTTAATCAAGAGGCTGCAAAATATAAAAGCAACACTTCTTTTTTAAAAATTTTACAGGCAGGGTTGTCACTGGGATACCATGTCTGCATAACTCCATAGCTCCCTGCTGCCATTTTTTTTTTTGATAGAGGATAGACAGGAGAGAGAGAGAGACGCAGCCCTGCTCTACTGCCTATGAAGATTTTTCCCTACAGGTGGTGACCAAGGGGTTGAACCCAGGTCCTCATGAATGCTGACAAGTGTACTCTACCAGGTACACCCATCTCCAAAGGCAAGACTTAAAATAGGAGACTACCACCTCTCAGAGGATGGACAGCAACATTACCTGAAGGGAGAACTGATGATTTATTTGAACTCTGGGCCCACTTAGTAACACACAGGGGGAGAAAGTTTAGTGTGGAAATAATATAGAGGGTTACAATAAAGTGTTTTCACTGTCAAGCTAACAATAATAACCGTTATTATTATTATTTGACTGTGAAAGCGCTTAATTAGAGAGCTTGGAGTCTCCTCTGCACCTTCTTCCGGCCATCTGTCCTTCTGTGGTGGCAATATGAGGTGGCCCCGCATGAACTCCCAGCTATATGGGGACAGCCTGTAGACCTTGTTATGGGGCTCAGACATAGCAGACAAGGCTGACACCATGCCCGAATTCCAAGAATCACAGATGAGGAGGTCAAAGTGTCAGGTCTAGGAGATGCTTTCCCTGCAGCCCCACCTGTTCCCCGACATAGTGACCCAGCTGGCACCCAGGGTAGCCCCAGCTCAGATTTTTCCATAGCACAATTACTATAGTATCTGTGTTACAACTCTGAACGGTTATGAGTTCCTTTCGTATCACCTTTCAGTAGTCCCCATTTCCCCTTCCCACCAGAAGCCACTCACAGTATCACAACGTGATCCACAATCACAGTCTAGTCTGGCACCTCGAGCCTGCTTTCTGTCTCCTTAGAGGTTGACCAGGTGCCTAATTCAAGTGGGAAAGGGAAACAACACAGCAGAGACAGATGAGAACTGTTAGAGCTTCACTTTGTGGCACCCGGGCCTTCATGACTTCTCTTTATCTGCCTCCCACGTGATGAGTGTTGGATCAACTTTCACATTTTATTCACCTCATTATCCTCTTAATCAGAATTAAAAAAATTGGGGCAGCCTCACCTATTTGAAGCTTGAAACCTTTACTCTTAAATCACTACAATCCAACTAATTCAAACAATTCTTACTATCTTTTAAGATAAATAAATGTACACATATACAAAGAGGCAGATTAGAGATATTGAGAGGAAAGGGGAGAAAGAATGAGGGAGACAGATACCTGCAGCACAGCTTCACTGCTGGTGCTGCTTCCCCCTGGCAGGTGAGGACAGAGGGACTTGAACCCAGGTTCTTGTTCATTTTAACCCAGTGCATGCTCTGGCTGCACCACTACCTACCCCACAACTCTTATTCCCAGTCTCAAATTCTGAAAGCCAAAACCGTTGGTTCAGTTAAATCAGTTGGGATTAACAACTGTTATTTTGCCCCATCCCTGGGTGATGAACTTCCTTTATTGGATGAGCTCTTGGATGGGGCAGGCGGGATAGTTCTGATTGGTTCTGTCCACCATCCCTTTCATAACATCCTTATTGCACAGGCAGATTTTATTTTGGAAAAGGAGCTGTGTGGAATGGGAGAAGTGAGATCAATGGAGTCAAAGCTAGCTTTATAAAGTTAATATTGTTTATCTCTCTTATGTGTTTGATCTTGAAATACAGCTTAATATTCAAGCATGTCAATCATCTCTTCAGCTCAGTCTCATGTACTATTTACCAAAGCATTGTACATAAATCAGTATTTCTTTCCCAATTACTTTCATTTCAAATTTTTTCCAGTCTTCCTTAAATATCCTAAACATGTCATCAGTATGTGATTTATGGGATGCAATATTTTCTGATCCTTTTTCATTAGAATATTTCCTTTTGTGGCTCACTCTTTATAGTTCAACTCACACACATGTAGGAAATGCCACAATGCTTTTTTATATTTCTGTCAGTTTATTTCTTGTTTAAGGAGGCACCCTGAGAGGAGAGTGAGTGAGTGACACAGACTTCAGGCCACTGTGTTCAGCCAATAGGAACTGAGTTTTTAGTCTGATTATTCTTCTAGATCCTGCCCTGGAGTTAGTTCAGGTCCTGAGATTTTGTTATGTTTTCTTGTAGGCTTTGCTGAATGTCTTATGGATCTTTTGATAAATATTTTATTTATTTTCTGTCTATTCATTTATTGGGTAGAGACTGTCAGGAATTGAGGAGGAAGGGGAGGGTAGAGAGGGAGAAACAGAGAGACACCTGCAGCCCTGCTTCACCATTCATAAAGCTTTCCCGTTGCAGGTGGGGACTGAGGGCTGGAACCCAGGTTCTTGTGCATTGGAACACGTGCACTCAACCAGGTGCACCACCACCTGGCCCCTAGTATATGGATTCTTGTAACTTTGACAATTTGCATTTATCTGGGTTCATGGAGTTTTGGAAATCTATCTTTTTGTTTGTTTTAGTAAAAGCACTCATACCCATAGAGCGCACATGAATAAAATATTTCACACAGGTGTTTGTGGCTGACAACAGCATTGCACGAGAAGTTATAGCTTCATTTATCTGAACCTTCAGCTCCACCACAAAATAAAATAACCTATAGGAAATGCTTATTTTCTTCACCCTCAGCTGTATTTCTATGCTTTGCACAAGGTTTCATGTCATTAGTTTGTGTCTTATATGACAACGGATTACTGTTTGTTTCTGTGGTGTTGAGCTGATATTGGATCAGACTGTTTTGTAAATTCAGATGCTCTGGCCCCACTTACCATAATTTTCCCTGAGCACATCCATGAATTTGTAGAGTGATAACAAATCCCCATGTTAATTTTCATGCAAACCAACAGTCACATAGATCTGAAATGAAATATGATTGTGAACAGAAATGATCTGGTGGTTCCAATTAAACTGACCATCCCTTTGGTCATCTCATAGCACGCAGAAATTGCGCAGTAGGATCTTTTTGTTCATGAAGATAGTTTAAGGCCCAAGTTTAACTTCTTGCCATTTGAAGTAATTTTCTGGCATTTGAAAATAATGTGCATCCTCGCTTTCCTGATCAGAGAGGTTGTCACTTTGTCCCTTTAGCTCCTCGAATTTCTTAATAAACCTGCTGACCACTCTTTATGTTCATTTGTTATAGATGTAGAACACTTTGTCAGTATGATTGTCTTAATACCACTTGAAATAAATGTACATTTTAGTGTCTTATATGCGCGAATCTTTGTATTGCAATGAAAATCGTTGTATTGCTTATGTAAGTGTAAATAGTTCGAATATTGTCTAAAGCCATAATAAAGACTATTTAGTAAAGGGTATTGTGAATGTTCATGAAAATTGCTGAGTCCATTGAGTTTTCATAGTTCCAAGACTATATTTCCCTTACTATGTCACTAATTTTAGAACTTTCTTGAATTATTATCATAAAAGAAAAGGTAGGTTGACTTTGTGTCTTGATAAAATATAAAATCAAATGGCCTGGTTTCCTAAATATATTTTTCTATCTATTGTCTATTAGACAAAACAGAGAGAAATTGAAAGGAGAGGAGAGATGGGAGCAAGAAAGATAAGACACCTGCTGACCTGCTTCATGGCTCATGAGAAGTGTTGTCCCTGCATGTGGGGAATGGGGGCTCGAGTGTGAGACCTTGCTCATGGTGGTGACATGTGCGCCTAACTGGGTGTTCCACCACCAGACACCAATGTTCATTTGTTTTTCTGTTTAATTTCACTGCCACCAGGCTTAGCTCAGGCTCGGTGCCTGCACTATAAATACACCTCTCCCAGTAGACCTCTCTCTCTCTCTCTCTGTGTCTCTCTCTCTCCTCCTCTTTCTCTCTATTTCTTCTTCTTCTTCCTTTATAATAATTCATGAAACAGAGCAAAACTGAGTGGGAAGGGGAAGATAGAAAGAGAGAGAGAGAGATACACCTGAAGACCTGCTTCACCTCTAATGAGGCTTCACCCCTGCACTTGGGGACGTGGTCTCGAACCCAAGTCCTTGTGCATGAAAACATATGCACTGAACTGAGTGTGCCACTGCCCCCCCTTCCCTAATTTTTAAAAAGAGATTCTAGACCTTATATGGTATGTGTTTGTTATGTGCCATATCACAGGTATAAGCACATGTGGACCACTTGTAGTAATATTCTCATCTCTACAATAGAAGGATCTGAGATGTTAGCAGCATCATAGATGGTCCCAGTGCCCTTTTCTCCATCAGATGCATCCTTATTCCACCATCCCCACGGCCGTGTGAATCTAGCATCCAGAGATCCAGCATCTGGAGATCCAGCAGGACTCTGAGGGGACTCACTTCAGTCACTGACTCCAGGTGCACCTCTGTGCTCATCTGCACTGTGTGGCCCTTGGCAGTGGGGTGGAGAGAGAGGCAGGTGAGGAGGCAGACATCTTGGTGCATCTGGCCCTCCTTCCTGGCTCCCAGAAGGGCACAGGTGGAGGGGGGATGCTATTGCCCTCCTCCAGACCAGTCTTTCCCTAGGCAGACCCCTAGGCATGTGACAGGTGCCAAAATTGGTGTTATCGTGACTCTACTAACAAAAAAAAAATGGAAAGAAAGAAATCCACACACTTTTATTTAGCATTGTAAAATGTACTTTTACTGGTGATTTAATAACTGCTTACACTATTATAAGATTCAGAGGGATTGTTTCATACCTCACCCAGCACTGTGATTCTGCCTCCGTTCCCGCGCTTCTCCCACACACTCCCTCCAAACACAACCACCAGTTTTCAAAAAGGCTCTGGAACACTTTGGCTACTTCGCCCCCACACCCTCCCCCCACCAGTTCATGTGTTTTACCTCTTTATACTGTTCATAGGAACAAAACCATCCCTTCATTATTGTTCAGAGAGGGTCATTTGGTAAGATAACAACTGTGGAACAAGAGACCTTGAGCACTCAAAGCTGAAGAGTAAATCTCCTCGCCTCTGTCTATGCCCTCCTCCCTCACCAATTTTATTTACTTCTTTCTTCATTAGGTTTACTCCTAGATACTTCTATTAGTGACTTAATACTGATTGACAAAATTATAACAGGAGTATAATTCTTTTTTCAAGTTTTTTTATTTTCTTACTAATTTAATATTGATTTACAAAATTGCATGTCCACAGGGGTGTAAGTCCATACTGTTCCCACCACGAGAATCCCAAGTCCCCACTCCCTATACTGCAAGCTATAGAAGCTTTCCTAAGGTTGTAGGGTGAACTATTATTTCTACAGTTGCCTAGATTTGTTTATAATTTTTCTGTTTTCCCCTCAATAAACTGTCTTTTTTTTCCTTTCCAAGCTACATATAATCTTATTACAACCTCCAAATGTCCCACTCTTTTTCCCTGCTCTTTCTCCATGTCCTGAGAGAAGTGGAGTTCAGAGAACTCTTTATTATTATTATTATTATTACACGTGGCCTCATCCATTAGAACATTCCCACAAAGTGATACTGTGTAACACACACACACACACACACACACACACACACACACACACACACACACACTACTCAGCCCTAACTGATGTTTGTGCTGGGGATTGAACCTAGGACCTCTGAGTTCAGGCAAGCAAGTTTTCTACATAACAATTATGCTGTCTTATGAGACCTCTTTGTTAGAATTTATAAACTCTCCATGACATGTAATAATCATCCAAATTATATAGTTTGCCTTATGGTTAGCATTTTTTTCATTTTGCAACTAAATCTAGTTTGAATTTCTACTCTGCACCATTCCATTGCTTTGTGTTGGTTCTTTTTTTTTTTTTTTTTTTTTTTCAAATAAAGGGTGAGAGATGGGGGGTTGGGATTGGGTAGTGACAGAGCAAATGGGAAACAAAACAGTACTGTTACACGACTTGTCAAGCTCACATTTGGTGGCTGGATGCTCTGAATGAGGCCTTGGTGAACAGGAAAGGGTGCACCCTACCTGCTGAGCTATCTTCTGGCCCCAGCTGGTTTACTCTTGATGTTGCTTGCTCTATGGGACCGTGAAATACATGATGACTGGCAGGCAATGTTATGTAATCATACAGAGTTTTTCTCATAGTTCTCAATGTTTTTTGTATTCCAAATACACCTCATTCTCACACCACCCATCCTCTGGTGGTCACTGATTTGTTTTTTAACTTTCACTGTGGTTTCGTTGTTCACAGTCATAAATATATGGACCCCTGCAGTATGTAGAAAAATACATTGACTGGTATGTAGCAAAAATACATCCCACTTTAACACCTTTATCAAGAAGGGTCTTGATAAAACAAGGGGACTGGCAACATGACAGTTATGGTAATGGTTATGGTTTAGGTTAGGAAGAACAACGTTGTATTTGGCGGTCATCAACAAAAAGCATACTGTTTGGCAGTGTCAGAGCAGTGGGAATCCAACTGCTGAGTGTGTGACATGAACAGCTCAATTAGAACACAAATATGAGGAGACTGAAGGTTGGAGTTCATAGAACACAGGATGCTGCAAGCCCCAGGTCAAAGACAATGTGCTGGGAAGGATGTAGCATGTCCCCATGTTTGGTGCTGCTGGAATGAAGATGCCCAGTCTGTCCTCTGCCAGTGCACCTGGATGAGCACTGTGTCCCATGGGGTTTCTCAAGCAACCTGCCCTCTTCTTCTCAGACAGGTGTCCTAGGCCAGTCCTACTGCCCTGTAGGAATGATGACTTCACATCAACAGGTCTGCTGGAGGGGACACTTTCTCATTCCTGTGACACTGTGAGCAATTGGAACATCGATGAGTCTGCCAAGGAATTTTGAATCAAGTCATGCATTGGATGGTCTCACCTGCTCTGCTACTCACCTGAAGTTAGAGTAATTACTGATTGATTAACTAATTAATTTTTTTAGCACAAGGATTATCACTGGGGCTCAGTGCCCACATGGGATGCATTGGATTGACCTTCTTGTGGTGCATCCCGTGAGTACCCATTCATTGGTGAAACTTACGATCCTTCCTAGCCGACTGAATCCACATGAATCCCAGTCACTTTCAAAGCCAGCAACAAGCAGCTCCTGACAGCTTTCAACCTGACGCTGTTGACTGGCTATGGAAGAAGGGCAAACGCTAGAAGAAGAAGTGCCCACATGAGGAGTATACCCCTCCCTATGGCCACTTTCCCCGTTTTCTTTGTTTTGTTTGTTTTTTTTACAGAGACAGAATCAGAATGGGAGAGAGAGCAACATGCAGTAGCACCCCACAGCACATGAAACTCCCCCCTAGACAGAGCAGGGAACTTGGCCCTGGGTTCTCACGCACAGTGAGGCATGCCCTCTGCCAGCTGCACCTTAGCCCAGCTGCAGTTGAGACTTGATTTGTTGACACACAACTCATTAGGCAACATTTACCTGGGGAAAATTATCTTAATGTTGGATTGTTTGGGCCCAGGTGTTTCTCACTTATTGCCAGGAACTAGGTTATTTGATTTTGTCTGTCTCCCTCTCCTAGCAGTCCTCAAGCTGAAGCTGTCCTGCTGCCACAGGTGACATGACAGTCATTGGCTTTGAGTAGGTGAGCTGAGGACACCCCTTTCCTATATCCACTCCTTGTGGTCTAACCTCACATACATGGTCTCTCTCTCTCTCTCTCACTGAATATTCAGCTGGGTGTCTGCTTTCAGCTTCACTCAGTAAGTACTGAAGACTGTGTTGGGGGTGAGATGAAGCTGGAATTACGCTGTGATGTGTAAGATAAATCTCCTCATAATTTAAGCCTGAAATCCCAGTGGAAGAACTAATCAGCTGATGTCTCCAGATTAAGATTAAATTGAATAAATCTAGTGATGTTTATTAATTATTGTGGAATATCATTTGTGTTTTTCAGATGTCATGTTTGAATTCATGTACATTGGACTCTTTCTCATTTCCATATGTTAATTGAAATTCCCTCAGAATAAAACTTTGCATGTTTTCTAATAAACTGCTCTAATAAAAATTAAAATTTTCTAGTAAAATAGGAGAGAGGGAGACCACAGAACCATGCTGAGGGGGTCAGGCTCAAGCCTTGGTCCCACATGAGAAAGCCATGCGCCATGAAGTGAGGTCTTTCTTCAGCCCGACATTATTTTACCTAACGTATTCTATTGTGTCTGCATAGGGTATGATTATGACAGTTCTTACATTTCAGGGAGATGTTATGTCTTTAAATTAACATTATGCTGATATTTTCCTGGGGGGAAAGACAGCTGTACTGAAGTTCCAGCTATGACTTTAACTACTTGTAGCTTGGTATTATCTCTGCATGAATATAACTCTACCACAGAATAGGCTAGACTTTTTGAGAAATAATTTCAACCAATTAATCAAATCTGTGGTTCTTCTTTTGTAAACTCACACATATCATCAGCCTGTGGAAATGTGTGTTCTTCCTAGCTCAGCAATGACATTCTCAGCTTGAGCCAGGACTATAAATCATAATTTCTCCACTGAAAGCAAAGCGAACACTCAGAAATTCTATCTTGGAACACTGTCTAAAAAGGTCCTTTCTCTCCCATTTCTTTTTTGTTGTAATAATGCCCAATCTTTCAAAGTTTTGCATTTAGTTACTTGGGTTAAAAACATTATGCCCATGAACAGGGTAAATGTTATTTCAAAATAACTGAAGTGACTTTTAAAAATATTTACTTATTCCCTTTTGTTGCCCTTGTTCTTTTATTGTTGTAATTATTATTGTTGTCATTGTTGTTGGATAGGCCAGAGAGAAATGGAGAGAGGAGGGGAAGACAGAGACGGGGACAGAAAGATAGACACTTGCAGACCTGTTTCACCGCTTGTGAAGTGACTCTCCTGCAGGTGGGGATCCAGGGGCTCAAACCAGGATCCTTACACTGACCCTTGAGCTTAACCCACTGCACTACTCCCAAAGTAACCTTTTATATAGTATTCTGGTAGGATGTATCAGATTTAGAAGAGTATATCTTCTCTTGGAGACCTGTGCATTTTGAAAGGCATACAAGGATAACCTTTTATCTAGTGAAATCCCAAGAAAGAGACCACCACAGGAACATCTTCAGACAAGCTCACAGATGCCACATAGCAGAGAAACATGAGTTTGTCCTTTTGAAAACAGGAGTTCAGTGATAGGAGGAAGAAGATAAGACGGCTTTGAAGTCCAGCTTCATCAGCACCCAGAGAGAGGGAGAAAAGGAGAGGGATATATGGAGGTAGTAATATTGTCATGAGTGGCTCAGAGAAGAAGAAAGGATTGGATCAGGTAGAAAAAGGGGGCAATTGTGTATAAATGTAGACAGATAGTTGTAGAGAGGATGGCTGACCCATGTCTACAACCTTAGGGCAACTGTGCTGGCTTGCAGTGGGGAGACTAAAGATTCAGAACTCTGGTGCTGGAAATGGCGTGAATTTATACCCCTGTAGACATGTAGTTGTGTAACTCAATCTTAAATCACTAATAAATTTTTTTTAAAAGTTAACAATGTTTACTTCAGTTGAGATAGTGTAATAGTTATGCAAATAGCTTTCATACCTGCAGCTTGGAAGTTTCAGGTCCCAATATTCTGTACTACCATAAGCTAGAGCTAAGCAGGGCTCTAGTAATACATACATACATACATACATACATACATACATACATACATACATACATACATACCTCCCCCCCCTTGCAGGGGAGTCACTTCACAAGCAAAGAAGCAGGTCTGCAGGTGTCTCTCTTTCTCTCCCCCTTTGTCTTCCCCTCCTCTCCATTTCTGTCTTTCCTATCTCACAACAACATCAATAACAACAACAATAGTAACTACAACAACAATAAAAAACAAAAATGGCAACAAAAGAGAATAAATATTTTTAAAATAAATAAATAAATAAAAATCTCGGGCGACCGCCGGGGCTTTAGCTGCGGCTCACGTGCGTCCCTGCGCTCCCCCTGGCGTCTCCGCTATGGACGCTCTGGATCGGGTGGTAAAGCCAAAAACAAAAAGAGCCAAGAGGTTTCTTGAGAAGCAAGAACCGAAGCTCAGTGAAAATATTAAGAATGCCATGCTGATCAAAGGAGGAAATGCAAATTTGACAGTGACACAAGTGCTGCGAGATGTGTATGCACTGAAGAAACCATATGGTGTCCTGTATAAAAAGAAAAATATTACAAGACCATTTGAGGATCAGACATCACTGGAATTCTTTTCCAAAAAGTCAGACTGTTCTTTATTCATGTTTGGTTCTCATAATAAGAAGCGGCCAAATAACTTAGTAATAGGTCGTATGTATGACTACCATGTGCTGGATATGATTGAATTAGGTATTGAGAAGTTTGTCTCCCTCAAAGATATTAAGAATAGTAAATGTCCTGAGGGCACAAAACCAATGTTAATATTTGCTGGCGACGAATTTGATGTAACAGAAGACTACAGAAGGCTGAAGAACCTTCTGATCGATTTCTTCAGAGGCCCCACAGTACCAAATATCCGCCTGGCTGGGCTAGATTATGTTTTACACTTCACTGCACTGAATGGGAAGATCTACTTTCAAAGCTATAAGTTGTTGTTGAAGAAATCCGGTTGCAGAACACCACTAATCGAATTGGAAGAGATGGGGCCTTCACTGGATCTGGTTGTAAGGAGGACACATCTGGCATCAGATGACCTTTATAAGTTATCTATGAAAATGCCCAAAGCTCTCAAGCCAAAGAAGAGGAAGAATATCTCTCAAGATACTTTTGGTACAAAAGTATGGAAGGATTCACATGCAGAAGCAAGACCTAAGCAAACTACAAACGAGGAAAATGAAGGGGTTGAAGAAGCGGCCTGCAGAAAGGATCACCGAGGACCAGGAAAACAAGCCAAAGAGGATTAAAAACAATTGATGGGAAAAAAAAAAATCTCACTGTAAAAAAAAAAGAAAACCCCTAGGGAGTTGACATTGAGCTATATTGCCTCCAAAGATAGCCTATAACTGGAATGTCTAAAATGGAAAAATAAAATGGAAAGAGCCAGATTTATATTGAGGAAGTATAAAAATTTATGTGGTACAAAGAATGATTTTCACTCCTTAGGATGTCTCCATCCAAGTCCTGGAATCCCTAATGTTAATCTACTAGACTGTGGAGAGATGGGGACTACGATTAATGTGTGAACTCTATGAATCCATTGGCTTCTACGTAGGAAGCTCATGTCAGATCGAAATCACAGAGACCCTGGATTGTGGGGGGAGAAAAGGTGAGATGATTTCAACTTCATGATGAATGTCCAAGCGAGCATTGGACATTCATTCCCCTCTTATTTTTTGTTTTGGTCATGATTTTTCTTTTGCATAATTTTTTCCTCTCATTCCTATGGTGTCAACATACTTGAGTCATTTATGTGGCCATTACTGTAGTAGTGCTGAGTATGAGCTATGGGGATGCAGAACAGGAAGCAGTACTTTCTAGGAAAGAGTTTAACACTCTTAGCATATAGATAATGTGTCCATTGTCTTGGTGTGGTTATGGTTATGGTTATGTAACTAAGCTTACACCCAGTAAGTAATTTTGGTGTAGAAATAAAGGTGAGACTGTATTTCAAGATGTTATATGTCCATAGAAATACTTAAAAAATGTGTTAAATGAAAATGGTGATGGTTTTGATTTTGCATACCAAGTAAATAATGATTTGAAGTATGTATGTACATATATTTTCAGCTATACACAGTATGTTTCTTCCTTCCCACTATGAAGATCTACTTTCCATTTATGGTACTATGAAAAACTCTCAGTATTTTGAAATTTCCACTGGAATCTCAACGAACACCTTCCTCTTCCTCTTCCACATCTTCTTATTCCTGCTGGATCACAGGCCTAAGCCCACTGACCTGATCATCTGTCACTTGGCCTTTGTCCATGTGATGAAACTCTTTGCTTCACTCTTTCAATCTCCAGGCCTATTTAAGTCACTGCACTTTCAGAGTGACATCAAGTGTAAGTTTTTATTCTATGTGAGCAGAGTGACAAGGGGCCTCTCCATGTGTAACACCTGCCTCCTGAGTGTGCTGCAGGCCGTCACCATCTGCCCCAGCACAGCCTGGTTTGCACGTTTCAAACATAAATCCACACCCTTCACCTTCCAGTCCTTCTTCTTCTCCTGGTTTGTCAATTTGTCTCTCAGTCGTAACATCCTCTTCTACACCAAGGTTTCCTCCAATGTGACTCAGGCCAATCTGATGAACGTCAATGATTACTGCTCACTTGCCCCATGGAAACGACCTACAAGAACCTGATTTTCATTTTGAGATTATCCAGAGATGTTTTCTTTGTAGGAACGATGCTGTTTGCAAGTTCATACATGGTGCTTCTCTTGCTGAAACATCAGAGGAGGTGCTGGCACCTTCACAGCTCCAGCTTCTCCCCAAAAGTCTCCTCAGAGAAAAGGGCCGCCCAGTCCATCCTGCTGCTGGTGAGTTTTTTTGTGTTCCTGTCCTGGGTGGACCTCCTCATCTCATCCACCTTGACCCTGTTATGGGTGTATGACCCGCTTATTCTGAGTGTGCATAGTCTTGTGGTCACTTTCTATGCCACTGTCAGTCCTTTGGTGTTAATGAGTTCAGATAAGAGAATAATAAATGTGTTGCAAAGTATATGTTAAGACTACCCGCACTTATAACCAACTTTTTAGTGGAAAAATTATGTGGAATATTAGATTATGATGTCACTGTTCAAATCATTGCCTGATTTGTTTATATAATCGATGAACTGTATGCATTGCACTTTAATTTATTTAAATTCTGTTTAAAATACATGATGGTAAGGACCCTCTAGTTTCTTTGGTTCAGTATCCGTGATGGTTTGGTAGTGTAGTATATTATAAATTTATCTTTTGTTGTTTTCTCCAACGTCCATTCAGAAAACTTTTCTTCCTATTGATCAGAATAATCCAGGCTAGCAAATAGCACATTTGGTTAATTAGTGCTGCTTTGCCATACATGTGACCCAATGCAAGCCTTGGCCTTTCATTCTTCTTCTTCTAGCGTTTGCCCTTCTTCCGTAGCCAGTCAAAAGGTCAGGTTGAAAGCTGTCAGGAGCTGCTTGTTGCTGGCTTTGAAAGTGACTGGGATCCATGTGGATTCAGTCGGCTAGGAAGGATCGTCAGTTTCCCCAATGAATGGGTACTCACGGGATGCACCACGAGAAGGTCGATCCAATGCATCCCAGGTCTTTCATCACTGAGGGAATCTCTATCTATATATATAAAAATAGAAAAATCAGTTATCTCCATTATTTGTATAGTATTGATAATTCCACTCAAAAGCAACGTATATTCTTAAGTAGGTACTCTGTTCATAATAAAAGCAATAATTTTCTTCAGAAAAAAAAATTTTCTGCTGATTTGTTCAAGATGTTTGAATTCTGGGATGGGCAGATAGCAAGATAGATATCCAAAAAGCCTTTCATGCCTGAAGCACCAAAGACATCTTTGTTCTACATTCTAGTTTGAATGATAATTTCTCTCAGCACTTTTCCCATTTATCTCTTCATATTCTGCATTCTGTTTAGGTTGTGAGTGCTTTCTCACCCTTTTAGTTGTATCTCTTATAATTGTCATTGCTTTTCAATATTTGATTTTTCACTTATTTTTTTCCTCTCACGAAATAAGATTTGGTGATCATTGCTGGTACTTGTATTTAGTCACTAACCTTATAATGCAGTTGTGACTTCTAGCTTCTATATCTATTTTATTTTAGAAATGTATTAATGATAACTTATTTTTGTGCTTCTATTTTCCCTAGTGTAGTGGCACACTTACATGACTCTTTTTCTTTCTTTTCTTTTCCTTATTGGGTGATTAATGTTTTTTTTTAGTATTTACTTTTGTATTTCTTTATTTGGGAATTAATGTTTTACATTCATCAGTAAATACAATAGTTTGTACATGCAAAATATTTCCCAGTTTTCCACATAACAATACAACCCCACTAGGTCCTCTGTCATCACTTACATGATTTAAAAAAATTTTTTTAACATTATTTATTCGATAGAGACAGGCAGAAATCAAGAGGGAAGCAGGAGGTAGGGAGGGAGAGAGACAGAGAGACACCTGCAGCCCTGCTTCACCACTCACAAAGCTTTCCCTCTGCAAGTGGGGTCCGGGGGTTTGAACCTGAGTCCTTGTACATTATAACATATGTGCTCAACCAGGTTCGCCACCACCCGGCCCCACTTATATGATTCTTAACTCCTCTTTAGAAATCTTAATGTTTTATAAAGAACCTTGATATATGTTTAAAGATGTTAGTATTTTCCATATTTCCCTATCTTCTTAAAATTTGTGCTTATTCAGTTCAATATTCAAGTATACCAATTATCTCTTCAGCACATACTAAGTTACTATTTACCAAAATATTGTTAATACATTTTTAAATTGTTCACTTTTCTTAGGTTTAAGTATGTTAATTATTCCAGGTTTATTTATTCAAGAGACTTCATAAGATAATTGTTTCTATTTTTTATATTATTATTATTTCTTATTTTTCTACTGTCTTTCTCAAACATATTATTTGTTTCCTTGCCAGCAAGATTATTTCGTGGTCTTAGTGTTTGCACAACTCTACTGTACTTAGAGGCCATTTTCAGTTAATTCTTATCATTTTATTGAAGGAATGATGGCTTACAGCACACTTCTTGAAACATGGCTCCAATTTCTCATCTCTCTGTGACAAGTCTCTGAAACATTGCCTCCACCTGCTTAGTTTCTTTCTCCCCATCATGCACCAGGACCCCCAACATTTATAATGCAGATGTGACTTCTAGCTTCTCTATCTAATTTATTTTGGAAACTTGTTAATTATCCCACTCTACTCACTCCCAGAGATCCTTGCCTTACTGGCCCAGAGATCTTTGCCAGGGTGCAACACACCACAGCTAATCCAAATTTCACCTAATGTTTTCCTCTTCTTATTCATTTCTTAAGTTCCATCTATAAGTGAGATCAGCCAGTATTTATCTTTTTCCTTTGCCTTATCTCAGTTAACAAGATTCCTTTAAGATTCATGTAAGAGAAGACAAAGTAGATGACTTCATCATTTTTAATGTCTAGTAGTATTCCATTGTGTAAATTTTTTAACCTGGGTGACAGAGACAGAGAGGGTGAGAAAGACATCGAGATAAAGAGAACACCTACAGTACAGCTCTACTGCATACAGAGCTTCCCAGCTACAGTTGGGGGCTGGGGGCTTGAGAAGTCCTTGTGTGCGGCAATGTATGCACTCTACTGGGTGCCCCTCAAACATTTGAGACATGCTGTCAATATAGACTTTATATGACATGAAATATGTATTCTGACACTTTTTATTAGCATATTTCCTTGTGCATTTCAGTCTTTTAATTTGGCTCCCTAATTTGAGAAATATCACATTTTTTAAATATTTCCTGTCCATCTCTTTCTTAATCTCTTGAGTCACCCTCAGAAGAAGATGGACGCCCGACACAGACTAGAGCACATTGTGGTTTATGATTATCTGGAGAAGAACTGAGTTCATCTTCAGCTCCATCAGGACCCAGAGAGAGAGGAGGAAAAGGAGAGAAACATATGGAGGTAGTGATGTTGTCATGAGTGGCTTGGAGGGGAAGAGAGGATTGGATCAGAAGAAAAAGAGGCAGTTACGTATAAATGTAGACAGATAGTTCTAGAGATGATGGTTGGCCCGTGTTTACAAATCTTAGGGGGAACTGTGGTGGCTTGCAGTGGGGAGACTGAAGATTCACAACCCTGGTGGTGGGAAAAGAGTAGATTTATATATCTGTTGACATGTAACTGTATAAGTGAATATTAAATCACTAATAAATTTTTTTTAATGAACTAAGTTCATGATCTGATCACTCTTCTAGATCATCCTCTGGAGTTTCTTCAGGTCTTGAGATGTCCTTGTCTTCTTCTTATAGGCTTTCTTGGCTATTTTACAGATTCTTATGAATTTGAGAATTTTTTCTGTTAATGAAAATTTGAGAACATAGCTTTTTTTGGTTTAGTACAAGCACATTACTCAATGCATACAGGAATAAAATATTTCTCATGGCCAGGGAGACAGGATAAAGGTGATGGAAAAGGCTTTCATGCCAGAGGATCTAAAGTCCTATGTTCAACCTTGCTGCTGCCAAAGCTGACCAGCACTCTGGTAATATATATTTCTCATAAGTATTTGTCACTGGCCCCAGCACAAGATTTTACTGTTTTATCTCTTTGGACCTTCAGCTCCAGCATAAAATAATGTTATCTGTAGAATGTGATTCTTTTATTTATTTAAAAGAATAAAAATACCCACCTGCAGGGGAATCGCTTCACAAGCGGTAAAGCAGGTCTGCAGGTGTCTGTCTTTCTCTCCCCCTCTGTCTTCCCCTCCTCTCTCCATTTCTCCCTGTCCTATCCAACAACAACGACATTAATAACCACAACAAGGGCAACAAAAGGGAAAATAAATAAATAAATAATTTTTTAAAAGAATAAAAATAATATCGATAAGACTATAGAATAAGAGGGCTACAATCCCACACAATTCCCACTATCAGAGTTCCATACCCCATCCCCTCCCTTGAATGCTTTCCTATTCTCTATCCCTCTAGGAGCATGGACCCAGGATCATTATGGGGTTCAGAAGGTGGGAGGTCTGGCTTCTGTAATTGCTTCTTCACTGAACATGGGTGTTGGCAGGTCAATCCATACTCCCAGCCTGTCTCTCTCTTTCCCTAGTGGAGCAGGGTTCTGGAGAGGTGGGGTCCCAGGACATATTGGTGAGGTGGTCTGCCCAGGGAAGTCAGGTTGGCATCATGGTAGTAGCATCTGCAACTTGGCGGTAGTGTAATGGAGCTGAAGGGTTGACATCCCATGTTTCTGGACACAATCCAAAGTGAAACATGTCGAGGTGATATTGGTTGCATTGATTAGGTTGGATCAGCAGATGCAGTATCAATTGGTATGGAACAAGAGAAGTATGCTGGAAAATAAGCCCCACCCCAGAGTTTCCAGGACTGGCAGAAATATGGGTTTTATAGGGAATGGGGAAGGTTCCTGCTATCTTATAACCAAGTTATTTGGAAATTTGGTTGACTTTGAAAATCCCATGCTTAGGATTTGCTGTATCATACAAAACCTCACCATGGTTTCTGTGCTTCTTTTCTCAATACTCTCTGCTATGCACAAGGTTTTTGTTTCATCAGCTAGTGTCTTACGTGACAATGGGTTAGTGTTTGTTTCTGTGGCATTGAGCTAATATTGTACAAACAGTTTTGGGAATTCAGATCCTTTGATCCCACTTGCCATAAGGATGTCAGAAACTCAGTTTGAATTTTCAGTTTAATCCCATAGTGTGATAACTCTTAAATGAAATGTGCTTTTCACTAGAAATCATCTGGTGGTTACATTTAAACTGGTCATGCATTTTGTCACTTTGAAGCACACAGAAATTACACCCTATAGGATGTTTCTATGAAGATTAGGGCACTTGAAGTCTAAATCCTTGCCATAGTAAATAGCTCTGACATTTGAGAATGATGTGTATCCTTATTTTCCTGGTTTAAAAGGAGTTGTCAATTTGTCTCTTTACTCAAACTTCCTAATAAAGTTATTTATCACTCTTTAAGTCCATGTGTTGCATATGTAGAACACTTGGTGACTGTGATTTGTTTGATATCACCTGATAAGAATGTACACTAATGTCTTAATCAAATGATTTTTTGCATTACTCATTGAACTCTTAGGTATGGAATATATTTGTGTAAATAGCTTGAACATTGCCTAACTACTCAGCCACTCATCTGTTGTTGGACACCTGGGTTGCTTCCAGGTTTTGGCTATTACAAATTACACTGCTATGAACATAGGCATACATACACAGATATTTTTGGATGGTTGTGTTTGCTTCATTGGGATATATCCCTAGGAGAGGAATTGCAGGGCCGTAGGGTAGGTCCATTTCTAGCCTTCTGAGAGTTCTCCAGACTACTCTCCACAGCGGGTAGACCAATTGACATTCCCACCAGCAGTGCAGGAGGGTTCCTTTCCCCCCCACAACCTCTCCAGAATTTGTTGCTGCTACCCTTTCTGATGCATGAAATTCTTGCAGGAGTAAAGTAGTATCTCATTGTTGTCATATGTTCATTGGCCTTTTGGATCTCTTCTTTGGTGGGTATTCTGTTCCTGGTCTTTCCCCATTTTTGGATGGAGTCATTTGTATTGTGTTGCTGAGTTTGGTGAATTAATATTTATTATTATTACTCTATTTTTAAGCCAACAAGGTTATCACTAGAGCTCAGTGCCTGCACAATGAATCCACTGCACCTGGGGCCATTCCTCTCTCTCTCTCTCTCTCTCTCTCTCCAGGATGGAGAGAAATTGAAGGGGATAGGAAGATAGATAAAGTGGTGGAGGTGGGACTTCAGTTTGGCAGAAGGAAAGGTTCTGGTGATCTATGTCACCTGTGGAAATACTTGGCAGTACTGAACGGTGTGTTGCTTAAAATGATCTGATGGCAGATTTTGGCTTGTGTTTTTACCAAAATATAAACAGCACGTTCTATTGTAATGTGAGAAAGGTAGATATGCCAGTATAGATTCTGACAGCAAGGAAAGATTGTGACACATGTTGTCATGTCACCTCAGACCCTTCAATCTGTGTGTAGCCAGAAGTGTGACCCAGGATTCAAGAGAGTTCTGCAGGTGACTGTCACGTGCTGCTTTGACTGTGACTTTTGCCCAGATGGGGAGATTTCAGCTGAACCAGGTAAGGGTATTCATCACAACTCACTTACACCCCATCTTCTTCACCAGTAATTTAATGAAAAGGGAAAGACAGGGTGAGGGGAGGCAGGGAGTGGTGTGCCCAGTTGAGCACATATGTTGCTGTGTGCAAGGAGCCAGGCTCAAGACCCTGACCCCCACTTGCAGGAGGGAAGCTTCACTAGCAGTGGAATAGTGCTGCAGGGATCTCTCTTTATCTCCCCCATCTCACTCATTTCTGTCTCTATCCAAAATAAAATCAAAACATTTAAAAAGTGGGGGGGGGGGGAGGTGGTGATGCACCTGGTAAAGTGCACACATTACAGTGCACAAGGCACCCAGGTTCAAGCCCCTGATCCCCACCTACAGGAGGAAAGCTTCATGAATGGTGAAGCAGGGCTATATGTGTCTTTACTTCTCTCTATCTCCCCCTTCCCCTCTCAATTTGTCTCTGGCACTATTTAATAATAAATAAATAAAATTAAAATTAAAAGATGAAAAAATGTATTGGCAGTTAACAGTCTATTAATACTCTCCATAATTTCCCACTATTTATTCAATTTTAAACAGGTTGACAAGGCCCACACCCGTTGGATCAGCTTCACTATTGATGCAGCACACTCACTTTGACCTCAGATTTGCCATTTTCTTGTCGATAAAGGACTTCCTGATTGTGCTATCCTCAGATGATCAATGCTAAAGTACATCATACTTTACATGTCTATTATTTTTGTGAGACAGAAAAAAAGAAAAAAACAGATCAAAAGAGGGAGGGAGGAGGAGAGAGGGTGGAAAACGTGTACACGCTCCTTGTCTGATACAGTACAGGAGATCAAATCAGCACCGCGTGTCTGTGAGTATGGGCTCCAGTGGGAGACCTAGAGTATGTGCTGCTGTTCTATCTCTGCCTCTCATGAGGTCTTGTGGCCTTTCACAGGCCTTCATCTAACATGCGCTATCTCAAATAAGCAGGAAAGCCTCCCCTACCCAGCTGGCTCCCCTCTGAAACAGTTCAACTACTCTGCTCACAGTTCTTGGCCAAATGGGTTTCTGTATGGCTAGCTGGAGTCTTTCACACAGAAATAATACAATCTTCCACAAAAACCAGAGTGCACTTCTTACTTCTCCAAAGCAAGCCTTCCAATCTACATGCTGTTCCAGTGTTCCCAAGTACCACCATGTGTGGCCCAATCAGCACAGAACAGCCCATTCCAGGGACTATTACACTGGGATAAGTGGTCCTCTCTCTCCCCTGTCCACTGAAAAATCAAATAGCAGAATGAATACAGATGTGTGCACTCACATGAAAAGTATTACGATTCACACACAAAAAGGAAGTCCATAAAAATCAGAATAGTGAAAATGATTTTGTCAAAAGATGGAGGGGAACCACTTTCCTAAGATGCAGACACTTGAGCATAGGACAATTGTCAATCATTTTCAGATCAACTACCTGACTTTGAGAAAAAAAAAAAAAAAGCTGAAAAAATCAGGTGAATGGGTATATTGCAGCAAAGTAAAAAACTGGGATGGAAGGATTCAAGTCCTGGAACATAGGCAGAGAAACACCTAGTGGGGGTTGGATTGTTATGTGGAAAACTGGGAAATGTTACACATGTACAAACTATTGAATTTTACTGTCAGCTGTAAACCGTTAATCCCCCCAATAAATAATTTAAGAAAAAAATCAGCTGAAGTCTTAGAGAAGAAGGAAGGAGTCACCTGGCAACAAGAGTTGGCTCACCCTCTTAACGTGCCTGCTTCTCCCCTAGATTCAGGGCAGTGTATCCAGCGCTCAGACCAAGAGTAACCAAATGGAGTGAGAACTTGATGTCTACCCAAGGCTCTGACCTTCCTGGCCTTTGAAGATTTCCTGGGGATGCTTTTGGCCTGCACAGCTTTGTGCTTCTCCATCCTCACAGTTGTGGTCTTGTGGGTCTTTGTGAAGCACAGGAACACTCCCATTGTCAAGGCCAACAACCAGACTCTCAGCTACGTCCTGCTCATCTCCCTCCTCCTCTGCTTCCTCTGCTCTTTACTCTTCCTCAGCCACCCTAACACAGACACCTGTATACTCCAACAGATCACGTTTGGACTCATGTTTACCTTGGCTGTCTCCACTGCCTTAGCCAAAACCATTACAGTGATTCTGGCATTCAGGGTCACACAATCAGGAAGAACAATGAGGTGGTTATTGGCATGTGGGCCTTCTTATTTAGTCATCCCCCTCTGCACACCTATCCAAGTGATTATCTGTGGGCTCTGGCTGGGGACCTCTCTCCCTTTTGTTGACAAAGAGCCACACTCAGAGCCCAGGTACATCATCATCATGTGCAACATGGGTTCCCTCACTGCCTTCTACTGTGCCCTGGGTTACCTGGGCCCCTTATAGCTTCTCTTTGTCCTGCTTTGTCCAGAACCTTCCTGACACCTTTAGTGAAGCCAAGTTCTTGACATTCAGCATGCTGGTCTTCTGCAGTGTCTGGGTCACCTTTCTAGCTGTCTACCACAGCTCCAAAGGCAAGGCCATGGTAGCCACAGAGATCTTCTCTATTCTGGTCTCCATTGTTGACCTCTTCAGCTGTATCTTTGTCCCCAAGTGCTACATCATTCTTCTAAGACCCGATAAGAACTCTGTGAGAGGCTTAAGGAATGAAACAGACTCCAGGATACATGCGCATCCTTAGATTTTATCATTTGACTTCTGCTACATGTGTTACATTCACATCAAGAGAGTCATCTGGAACTAGCATTTCAATAATACAGAATAATTGAAACTATTTCATGTCTATACCAACAAATTCCCCACATTATTATTTATTTATTTATTTTTTGCCACCAGGGTTATTGCTGGGGCTCGGTGCCTGCACCATGAATCCACTGCTCCTAGAGACTATTTTTCCCCCTTTGTTGTCCTTGTTGCTTTTTTATCGTTGTTGTGGTTATTATTATTATTGTTATTAATGTCATTGTTGTTGGATAGGACAGAGAGAAATGGAGAGAGGAGGGTAAGACAGAGAGGGGGACAGAAAGATAGATACCTGCAGACCTGCTTCACCACCCGTGAAGCGACCTCCCTGCAGGTGGGGAGCTGGGGCTTGAACCAGAATCCTTAAGCCAGTTCTTGCACTTTGCATGGCCCGCTGCGTTATCACCCAATTCCCCACATTTTTTTTAAATGGGCTTTACTTCTCTACTGAGACCGTTCCACACTCAAGAGAAATAGAAAACCACACATGAAATGGAGAGCTGTTCCATGCTCATGGACTGGAAGATGAACACAGCAGAAGACAGCTGACCTGACCATCCTCACAGCATTATTCAGAAGAGAATAAATAAATAAATACAAAAATAAATAAGTAAGGAGTCTTCCTATCCCACAAAGTAGAATGTACAAGGGAAGACATGCTTACCAGTCCTTTTCTAAAGAAAAGAGAAACATGTAGGAAGGGAAAAGTCCACCTGAACAAGGGAGATTCCATCTGGGAGACCATCAGAGATCACCAACAGCAGCACAGAGAATATGCAGCTGTTCTTTCCTATTAGAGGGGGTCTAGTAGGGTACATCATGCAAATAGTTCTAACTATTTCTGTGGTACACTGCTACTCAGTGCAATGTGTGTGTGCTACCTTAAGACAATGGGTCATCTTGTAGTTTATTTCTCAGACTTCTTATTCAGAAAATTTAAATTCCAACAATTTTTATGAATTCACACAGGATGGAAGCCTGGGTCTAAGATACTGAGTATTTTCAACTACCAGAAGGCAGTAGTCAGGAGGCATCACATGGTCTTTGATGGGTTCAGAAATGCCGGGCCAGGCTAGCTTCACGCATGGGAGAGAGAAGACCAGGGACTCATGGCTCAGCTGGGAACGCAGTTCAATCTTTATTGACGAGCGGGGATTCAGTTTGATCTAGCTCACTCTAATCATAATCCTGTCCTATATATATCTCCTGAGGTGGAAGTGTCAGGTCAGAAGAGGATGTATGTAGGATAGGGGGTGGGGAGAAGGAAAAAGTGCAGGAACCAGTGGGGATTAAACCAATGCCCTGAGGGCAGGGCGGTTCCCAGGTAACACAGTGATTATGTAAATAGACCACAGCGTAAGCATTACAACAGAAGAGGTCTTAGAAGCAGAATTTAGAAGCAGACCAACACAGAAATACACTATGCCTGAGTTTCAAACACACACTTCAACAGTGACTTCAGCTGTGACACACCTGGTTGACACACACATTACAATGTGCAAGGATCCAAGTTTCAGTTCACTCCTATCAAGAGAGGGGAAGCTTCACTAAGGGTGAAGCAGTACTGCAGGTCTCTCTCTAATTCTACCCATATCTCCTTCCTCCCAATTTCTCTCTATCCAAATAATATTTATAAAAAGGCCTAAACTCTAACTGTATATTATTAATATCTCAGATCATGACCTAAAGACCAATAAATGTGGCCCCTGAGTAGTCAGCCAGGCTTGAAAAGTAAATGTCCCAATCTCTGCTGGGGGTGACTGCTCCCAATTACAGGAAGGAGGATACTGAGGAAGGGAGAGGTGAGACTAAAGCAAAACGAGAGACAGTGTGAGGGTGACAAGTACAAGACTCTGGGATTAGACCAACACAGCTCCTCTCCCCGCTTGCCTTCTGCAGCTTGGATTCATGAGCAAATACTTCCCCTTCCTGGCAGGATGTGGGAACTGCACTTCTAGTACTTGCCACTTCAAAGGCCTGAAACAATCCATTCATCCTGCTGTGACTGCTGCAAGGGTACTGGCTGTGCAGAATTTACCAGCTCACCATACTTTCATTTGATCACTTTCAGAGTCCAGAGTGATAACCATTATACCGTGGAACCCACCCTCATGTGATCACTTTCTGTTCATGAACAGAACCATCCACTGATCCCTTCCATACTGTGATAACATAAGCATGCTACAATTACATAATAATACATAATAGGCATGAGTGTAGGGGGAGTTTGGGGAACTCAGTTTTATGGAAAACATGGACTCTTCTAGACATTTGCTCTAAAGTTAAAACAAAGAAACCACCAGCCAAAGAGACTCCTTAGAGAATGGGAGCAGATTTTTACATGGCACACATCAGACAAAAACTAATAACTGAAATATACAAAGAGCTCACTAAACTTAGCAATAAAAAACAAATGATCCCATCCAAAAATAAGGAGATGATATTGGGGGATTCGACTTCCGGAGGCGGAGCTACGAGCAGCAGATCGCTTTCTCTCCTCTCCTCTCCTCTCCCGGATCAACTAGGAATACCAAAGGAGACCACCCGGACCGAAACAAGACAGGACTAGAATGACCACAGGAACCCAGTAAATCACCCGTGAGTACAAACACGCATGGCTGGTGACAGAGAGGAGAGAGGGGCCTAAGGAGAGATTAAGTGACTGCTAACAGTTCAACAGTTTATCAGTGGAGACACCACCTCCAGTCTGCTCCACCAACAAGGGGGCAGCTGAAGGGAGGAAAGGACTCCCCAGAGACTCACCAAGTGCAACTTTGAGTCTCCATTGCTACTACCCTCAGAATCTGGAGCAGCAACAGGGAGGGACACCAGGAGACAGAGATCTAACCGGGAAACTCAGGAGAAGACCTATACCTCGGTGGCATAGCTGAGGGGCTGTGAAAGTCTCTTTGCATAACCACTGGATTATCTCTGCCACACCCTGCTTTATCTCTTGGTCAGGAGTCAGTGATTAAGCTAAAAAGCCTATTGATAGTTTAAAAGCCCTCAGGCTCCCATAGCCTACAGGGAAGAAAAAAAAAAGAGGCTTTTACATCACTGAGCTCCAACTCAGGGATTGAAAAAACTGTTAACTTCCACCACGGTAAAACCTTTAATTAAATTACTTAGACACAAGTCAATCCAGGCAATAGTGATCAATAATTTGAAAAGTACAGATAAAGGGAACTCATAACATAATATATAAAATGGTTAAAACAACAAGAAAAAATATTGGGGACTCGAACCAGGACAAGAGTCCAGCTAAAAGTCCTCCAGAGGGTGAAGCACAAAACAATGAGTTCAACATCCAAACATTAGCTAAGGAAATAATAACAGGAGTGAGTAAAGAATTTGAAAAAATTGTAATCAGAAATGCAGGAACAACAAATGAGAATATGGAAGAAAATTCTAATTATCTCATGGTTATTAGAGAGCTGAAAGTTGAAATCGCTGAGCTAAGAAGGCAACTAGCTGAACAAGCTAAAACAGTATCAGAGCAGGGCAACAAAATAGATGAACTCCAGAAAACAGTAGAGGGCAGAGAGAATAGAATCTATGAGGCTGAAGACAGAATTAGCAAGATTGAGGATGAATTAGAGACAACTAAAAAAGAAGTAAGAGATCTCAAAAAGAGATTAAGAGATGCTGAAAACAACAACAGAGTCCTATGGGATGACTTCAAAAGAAACAATATACGCATTATTGGCTTACCAGAGGAAGAAAGAGAAGGAGAGGAAGAAAGCATTCTCCAGGCCATAATAGCTGAAAATTTCTCTAGTCTAGACAACACGAAAGACATAAAGATTCAAGAAGCCCAGAGGGTCCCAAACAGAATTAACCCAGACCTAAAGACACCAAGACATGTTATACTTAGAATGGAAAGGAATAAGGATAAAGAAAGGATCCTGAAGGCTGCAAGAGAAAAACAAAAGAGTCACCTACAAAGGAAAACCCATAAGATTAGCAGCAGACTTCTCCATACAAACACTACAGGCCAGAAGAGAATGGCAAGATATCTATCGAGTGCTCAATGAGAAAGACTTTCAGCCAAGAATACTATATCCTGCTAGACTGTCATTCAGACTAGATGGAAGCATCAAAACCTTCTCAGACAAGCAACAGGTGAAGGAAGCAACCATCACCAAGCCTGCCCTGAAAGAAGTTCTGAAAGGTCTCCTATAAATAGTCAGACCACCACAAATAGGACATATATCAAAACACTCTAAAACTCTACAAAAATGGCGTTAAAATATCTTCAATCTTTGATATCAATAAATGTCAATGGCATGAATTCACCTATTAAAAGACACAGAGTAGGAAGATGGATCAGAAAACACAACCCAACAATATGTTGTCTACAGGAAACTCACCTAACTCAACAAGACAAACACAGACTTAAAGTGAAAGGACGGAAAATTATCATACAAGCCACAAAAAAGGGCAGGAACAGCTATTCTCATATCTGACATGATAGACTTTAAAATAGATAAGATTTAAAAAGATAGGAATGGACACTACTTAATGCTCAGAGGATCAGTCAATCAAGAGGACTTAACAATTATTAATATCTATGCACCCAATGAGAAGCCATCTAAATACATCAAACTTCTACTGAAAGAGCAACAGCAATATATTAAGAGTAACACAATCATAGTAGGGGACTTCAACACCCCACTATCTCAACTTGACAGATCATCCAGGAAGAAAATCAGTAAAAACATAAGGGAGCTAAATGAAGAGATAGATAACCTAGAACTATTGGACATTTTCAGAGTCATTCATCCCAAGAAACTGGAATACACATTTTACTCAAATACACATGGATCATTCTCAAGGATAGACCATATGCTAGGCCACAAAGACAGCATCAGCCAATTCAAGAGCACTGAAATCATCCCAAGCATCTTCTCAGACCACAGTGGAATTAAACTAACACTTAACAATCAACAAAAGATTAGTAACAGTCCCAAAATGTGGAAGCTCAACAGTACACTTCTTAACAACTTCTGGGTCAAAGAGGAAATCAAGGAAGAAATCAAAATGTTTTGAGAGTTCAATGAAAATGAAGACACAAGCTATAAAAATATTTGGGACACAGCTAAAGCAGTCCTAAGAGGGAAGTTCATAGCTATACAACCACACATTAGGAAACAAGAAAAGGCACAAATAAACAGCCTGATTGCACATCTTAAAGACCTATAAGAAGAACAACAAAGGAATCCTAAAGCAACCAGAAGGACAGAAATCACTAAAGTTAGGGCAGAAATAAATAACATTGAGAATAGGAAAACCATACAAAAGATCAATGAAAGTAAATGTTGGTTCTTCGAAAGAGTAAACAAAATCGAGAAGCCTTTAGCCGGACTCACAAAACAAAAAAGGGAGAAGACCCAAATAAATCGGATAGTAAATGAAAGAGGAGATATCACAACAGACACTGCAGAAATTCAACATATCATGCGAGGCTTCTATGAACAACTATATGCCACCAAGCTAGAGAACCTGGAAGAAAAGAATGATTTCCTAGATACCTACCAACTTCCAAAACTAAGTAAAGAAGAAGTGGATAACATGAACAGGCCCATCACAGCTAATGAAATTGAAACAGTTATCAAAAATCTTCCCAAAAATAAAAGTCCTGGACCAGATAGTTTTACAAATGAATTCTACAAAACCTTCAAAGAAGAACTAATACCTCTACTTTTAAAAAGTCTTCCAGAAGATTGAAGACACTGGAATACTCCCTGCCAGCTTCTATGAAGCTAACATCACCCTGATACCAAAAGCAGACAGGGACACAACCAAAAAAGAAAACTACAGACCAATATCTCTGATGAACATAGATGCGAAAATATTGAACAAAATTCTAGCCAACCGGATACAGCAGTATATCAAAAAGATTGTTCATCATGACCAAGTGGGGTTTATCCCAGGCATGCAAGGTTGGTTTAATATACGTAAATCAATCAATGTGATCCACCACATCAACAAAAGCAAGACCAAAAACCACAAGGTCATATCAATAGATGCAGAGAAAGCCTTTGACAAAATACAACATCCCTTTATGATCAAAACACTACAAAAAACGGGAATAGATGGGAAATTCCTGAAGATAGTGGAGTCTCTATATAGCAAACCTACAGCCAACATCATACTCAATGGTGAAAAACTGGAAGCATTTCCCCTCAGATCAGGTACTAGCCAGGGCTGCCCACTATCACCATTACTATTCAACATAGTGTTGGAAGTTCTTGCCATAGCAATCAGGCAGGAGCAAGGAATTAAAGGCATACAGATTGGAAGAGAAGAAGTCAAACTCTCCTTATTTGCAGATGACATGATAGTATACATGGAAAAACCTAAGGAATCCAGCAAGAAGCTTTTGGAAATCATCAGGCAATACAGTAATGTGTCAGGCTATAAAATTAACATTCAAATGCCTGTGGCATTCCTCTATGCAAACACTAAGTTAGAAGAAATTGAAATCCAGAAATCTGTTCCTTTTTCTGTAGCAACAAAAACAATAAAATATCTAGGAGTAAACCTAACCAAAGAAGTGAAAGACTTATATACTGAAAATTATGAATCACTACTCAAAGAAATTGAAAAAGACACAAAGAAGTGGAAAGATATTCCATGTTCATGGGTTGGAAGAATTAACATCATCAAAATGAATATATTATCCAGAGCCATCTACAAATTTAATGCTATCCCCATCAAGATCCCAAGCACATTTTTTAGGAGAATAGAAAAAATGCTACAAATGTTTATCTGGAACCAGAAAAGACCTAGAATTGCCAAAACAATCTTGAGAAAAAAGAACAGAACCGGAGGCATCACACTCCCAGATTTCAAACTCTATTATAGGGCCATTGTCATCAAAACTGCTTGGTACTGGAACATGAACAGACACACTGACCAGTGGAATAGAACTGAGAGCCCAGAAATGAGGCCCCACACCTATGGACATCTAATCTTCGACAAAGGGGCCCAGACTATTACATGGGGAAAGCAGAGTCTCTTCAACAAATGGTGTTGGAAACAATGGGTTGAAACATGCAGAAGAATGAAACTGAATCACTGTATCTCACCAAATACAAAAGTAAATTCCAAGTGGATCAAGGACTTGGATGTTAGACCAGAAACTATCAGATACTTAGAGGAAAATATTGGCAAATCTTTTTTCCACATAAATTTTAAAGACATTTTCAATGAAAAGAATCCAATTACAAGGAAGACTAAGGCAAGTATAAACCTATGGGACTACATCAAATTAAAAAGCTTCTTCACAGCAAAAGAAACCACTAGCCAAACCAAGAGACCCCTCACAGAATGGGAGAAGATCTTTACATGCCATACATCAGATAAGAGTTTAATAACCAACATATATAAAGAGCTTGCCAGACTCAACAACAAGACAACAAATAACCCCATCCAAAAATGGGGGGAGGACTTGGACAGAATATTCCCCACAGAAGAGATCCAAAAGGCCGAGAAACACATGAAAAAATGCTCCAAGTCTCTGATTGTCAGAGAAATGCAAATCAAGACAACAATGAGATATCACTTCACTCCTGTGAGAATGTCATACATCAGAAAAGGTAACAGCAGCAAATGCTGGAGAGGGTGTGGGGTCAAAGGAACACTCCTGCACTGCTGGTGGGAATGTCAATTGGTCCAACCTCTGTGGAGAACAGTCTGGAGAACTCTCAGAAGGCTAGAAATAGACCACCCTATGACCCTGCAATTCCTCTCCTGGGGATATATCCTAAGGAACCCAACACATCCATCCAAAAACATCTGTGTACACATATGTTCTTGGCAGCACAATTTGTAATAGCCAAAACCTGGAAGCAACCCAGGTGTCCAACAACAGATGAGTGGCTGAGCAAGTAGTGGTATATATACACAATGGAATACTACTCAGCTGTAAAAAATGGTGACTTCACCGTTTTCAGTCAATCTTGGATGGACCTTGAAAAAATCATGTTGAGTGAAATAAGTCAGAAACTGAAGGATGAATATGGGATGATCTCACTCTCAGGCCGAAGTTGAAAAACAAGATTAGAAAAGAAAACACAAGTGGAACCTGAAATGGAATTGGAGTATTACACCAAAGTAAAAGACTCTGGGGTGGGTGGGTGGGTGGGGAGAATACAGGTCCATGAAAGATGATGAATGACATAGTGGGGGTTGTATTGTTAAATGGGAATCTGGGGAATGTTATGCATGTACAAACTATTGTATTTACTGTTGAATGTAAAACATTAATTCCCCAATAAAGAAATAAATTATTTAAAAAAATTAAAAAACAAACAAAAAAAATAAGGAGATGATATTAACAGAATATTCACCAAAGAAGAGACCCAAAAGGCCAAAAGACATGAAAAAATGCTCCAAGTCACTGATTGTCAGAGAAATGCAAATAAAGACAACGAGATACCACTTCAATCCAGTGACAATGTCATTCATCAGAAATGATAGCAGCAACAAATGTTGGAGAGGTTGTGGGGGCAAAGGAACCCTCTTGCACTGCTGATGAGAATGTAAATTGGTCCAGTCCCTGTGGAGAGCAGTCTAGAGCACTCTCAGAAGGCTAGAAATGGACCAAGAGATATACTGGTAAAATTCATGTATCAACTAAAGGATAATTACTATCCCTATGACAACCTTTATTAGAGTCACCAAACAAGTGAATGCAGAAAAACTTGAAGTTAACATGACTCACTAAATTCCTAGGTGTATTTCCTCCCCAACTTGATGCCAGACACCACTAACCTAATACTGGTTTGGATACAACAAATGACATTCAGTGCTTTAACAACTAAAAGTCTAAGCTTGTCAGATAAAGAAGAGACTACAAAAGCTGGAAAAGGGCAAGAGACTGACTCACTTAATGATGGCCTTTTTGGTCACTACCAGGCCCCCCATCATCTAGAGACCTATTCAAGGAATACCCCCATAGATATGATGTGCTAGGCCTCTTATAGATCCCTCTCTCCACCATCACCGGCCACTTCCATCAGAAAAGTCATCATGGGCCCTTCTGGAGGCCTCTCCTGGATTTTGTCCTTTCTGTGGACTAGCAGTGGTGAGGACTACCCTCACCTCTCTGAAGAAAGGCTGGGTCAGTCTACCCTGTCACTTAAAGAAGACTTAGTTTGAGATGAGCGCAGTCTCAGATGTTCCTGGTTGTGGCTAGGGGCCGTGAGCTCCAAAGGTTAGACAGGTTAGACAGGCTATGAATGGATGTAGGCCCCAGGTCAAATCAATGTGGTAAACTGTTAATTGTGTTTATATATTTTCTTCAAGTTTGGGAGCTTATTTCTGCCCTACTCCAGATTTCTAATTCTATTTTCAACCCTGGCACCATCTTCCCAGACAATTCTCTTAGCATATCTGTATGTCAGCTATCTCAATCAAGCCAAAACTATGAAAGTCATGAGCCCCTATGATCAAGCCTACAATAAACTTCTTAGCTTCTTTCCACACTAAAATCCCTTTCTGATCAGCTCTATTCCTACTTCTGGGTTTCTGATTATTAAAAATTATGGGGAGTCGGGCGGTAGTGCAGCGGGTTAACCACACATGGTGCAAAGCGCAAGGACCTACGTAAGGATACCAGTTTGAGCCCCCGACTCCCCACCTGCAGGGGAGTCACTTCACAGGTGGTGAAGCAGGTCTGCAGGTGTCTATCTTTCTCTCCCCCTCTCTGTCTTCCCCTTCTCTCTCCATTTCTCTCTGTCCTATCCAACAACAATGACATCAAGAACAACAATAATAGCTACAACAATAAAACAACAAGGGCAACAAAAGGGAAAATAAATAAATTTTTAAAAAATTATGCCCTGCTTTATATCTTATAGCCTTTCAGCCATAAAGTTGCAGAAACTACTGTGATTGCATCCTGAAGTCCTTGGGCAGACAACCTTACCAATGTGTACTGTAACCTCACCTCTCCAGAGCTCTTCCCCATTAGAGAATGATAGAAACAGGATGGGGTGAACCTATGCTCTATCTCAGGGGACTGGACTATATCTAGGTTTGGGGACTTTATTGGGGAGTGGAACACCTGGAATGGAATTAGAGAATACTATGATAGGAAAGGTCTCACCCGAGTGATGAAGCTGAAGGGTTGTCATTCCACACCTGAAGTCTCTGGTCACAGTCTGAAGTGAAGCATGCTGGGGTGGCACTCGTTGTGTTGATTAGGTTGCGATCCGCGGATGCAATATTATTTTATTTGAATTAGATAGAGAATGGGAAGGCTATCAGGGGAGGGGGTGGGATGTGGAGATCGGGTTATGGGAATTGTGTGGAATTGTACCCCTCTTATTCTATGGTTTTGTTAATGTCTTTCTTAAATAAATTTTTAAAAATTAAAAAATAATTAAAAAAGAAACAGGATGGGGGTATGGATTGACCTGCCAACACCTATGTCCAGCAGAGAAGCAATTACAGGAGACAAAATTCCCACTTTCTGTACCCCAAAAGGAATTTTGGTCCATAATCCCAGAGGAAGAGAAATGTTAGGGGAAGATGACTAGAGGGCTCTGAATCCCAATTCTATTAGGACCCTGAGAGCTGTAGGTATGATTTAGGAAGGAAGAGAAGATGGGGGCCAGGCAGTAGCATGGCAGGTTAAGCACACATGGCGCGAAGTTCAAGGACCAGTGCAAGGATCCCAGTTTGAGCTCCAGGCTCCCCACCTACAGGGACGTTGCTTCACAAGCAGTGAAGCAGGTCTACAGGTGTCTATCTTTCTCTCCCCGTCTTCCCCTCCTCTCTTGATTTCTCTCTGTTCTATACAGTAGAGATAATAACAAGGGCAACAAAATGGAAGAGATGGCCTCCAGGAGCAGTGGCACTGAGCCCCAGTGATACCTCTGCAGACAGAAAAGAGAGAGAGAGAAGATGAAGAAGGAGGAGGAGGAGAAGAAATGAAGAGAAGGTGGAAGAGGACCAGGTAGAGGCACACCTGGTTGAGTGTACATGTTACAATGCAAAAGGACCCAGGTTCAAGTCCCTGGTACTCATTTGCAGAGGGGAAAGCTTCACAAGTGGTAAAGCAGTGATGCAGGTGTCTGTCTGTCTCTCTCTCCCTATCTTCCCTCTTCCTCTTGATTTCTGTCTTTATCCAATAAATAAATAATTGAAAAAAATTAAAGGAAGAGAAGGCAGGACCAAAGAAAAATGGGGGGAGGAATATATATAGAGAGAAACAGTTAACCCATATCTGTGATCTTGAAAAGATATTCCATGTGGTCTAGGAGGTAGCACAGTGGAGAAAGCATTGGATCCTCAACCATGGTCCCAAGTTCAGTCCCTGGCAGCACATGTACCAGAGTGATGTCTGGTTCTTTTTCTCCTATATCTCTCATGAATAAATAAATTCAAAAAAAAAGAAAGAAAGAAAAGATATTCCATATTCATGAGTTGGAGGAATTAACATCATTAAAGTGAATATACTACCCAGAGCCATATACAAATTTAATGCAATCCTCATCAAGTTTCCAGCCACATTTATCAGGAGAATAGAACAAACGTTATAAATGTTTATCTGGAACCAGAAAAGACCTAGAATTGCCAAAGCAATTTTGAGAAGAAAGAATAGAACTTGAGGCATCACACTCCCAGATCTCAGACTGTATTATAGGGCCACTATAATCAAAACTTCTTGATACTGGAACATGAATAGACACACTGACCAGTGGAATAGAATTGAGAGCCCAGAAGTAAGCCCCCACACCTATGGACACCTAATCTTTGACAAAGGTGCCCAGACTATTAAATGAGGAGAGGGGAATCTCTTCAACAAATGGTGTTGGAAAAAATGGGTTGAAACATGCAGAAGAATGAAACTGAACCACTATATTTCACCAAACAGAAAAGTAAATTCCAAGTGGATCAAAGATTTGGATGTTAGGCCAGAAACTACCAGATACTTAGAGGAAAATATTGGCAGAACTTTTTTCTGTATAAATTTTAAAGACATCTTCAATGAAACGAATCCAATTACAAAGAATACCAAGGCAAGAATAAACCAATGGGGCTACATCAAATTAAAAAGCTTCTGCACAATATAAGAAACCAATAACCAAACAAAGAGACCCCTTACAGAATGGGAGATCTTTACATGTCATATATCAGACAAGAGGCTAATAACCAAAATATATAAAGAACTTGCCAAATTCAACAAGAAAACAAATGACCCCATCCAAAAATGGGGGGAGGACATGAACAGAATATTCACCACAGAAGAGATCCAAAAGGCCGAGAAACATTTGAAAAAATGTTCCAAGTCATTGTCAGAAAAACGCAAATAAAGACAACAGTGAGATACCACTTTACTCCTGTGAGAATGTCATACACCAGAAAAGACAGCAGCAACAAATGCTGGAGAGGTTGTGGGAAAACTAATGCAGTTTCCAATGGAGAAAATAGACTTAGAAATCTGGTGGTGGGAATATTGTGGAATTATAGCCCTGTAGTCTTAAAATTTTATAAATCAATGTTAATTCACTAATAAAAATGTCAGAAGAAAATATATATGCATAGTTATAATAAATAAATTTTATTTAAAATCAGACTCATTACAAACCACCAGTAAGATGAACATTTTTTTATTATTATTAACAATGGGTTTTATTCAAGTGAGAAAAAGTATTTAGTTATGTTGTATTGCACCAAAGCAAAGGACTTTGGGGAAGGAGAGCACAAAGTGAAACATAGGTTAGACATATGGTATAATGTACCAAAGCAATGGATTCTTGGGAGGGTGGGGGTGGAGAGATAGGAAGAAAATTTTGTGTTTTTTTTAAGGCTGGTGGTGTTTGTTTTGGTGTCTTTTTTTTTTTTTTTTTTTTTAAAGTCTGGTGGTGTTTGTTTCTCTGGCTTAGTCCCAGTATATCTCAGAAGAACTCTGTGTCACTATCATCTGTGAGGAAAGTGAAAGAAAAATAGAGACAAATTCAGTGCTTTTGTGAATAATTAAAAGGACATTTGTAGGTAGAATAAAAATTCTAAAGGCTAAGGCTGACTAAACAACACACCAAAATGCATGAGAGAAGCAACCTTTTCTACCCCTGAGAGCTCAGGTATTGTAGCAGATAATCACTTTGGTGAATGACTTTTTGGTCCATGTTTGCACTCACTGGATAAACATGGACCTCTTTAGATTTGCTCCCTGGAGAAACCTCCCCCTCCAGGGAATGAAGGTGAAGCACAAAGCAGATATACATGGAAACCCCCAGTCCCATGTGCAGTATAGTTTCTAGGTTTATGCACCTCAATCGAACAGCCTTCTGCGCTGCGATGTGGGAGGGTACTGTAAATATCTGATCCTCATACTCTGTAAGAAGCTCTGGCCAAAAGGCCAGAAGGGCCTCTTTAGCTGGGGTCTGTGGATAGGCCTTGAGTGGTTGCTAGAGAAGCAGAGATGGTTCAGAGAAAGCTTTGGCAAGCTTTCAGGACAGACTTCAGGTGTGGAATGACAACCCTTCAGCTTCATCACTCGGGTGAGACCTTTCCTTTCATAGTATTCTCTAATTCCATTCCAGGTGTTCCACTCCCCAATAAAGTCCCCAAACCTAGATATAGTCCAGGTCCCCTGAGATAGAGCATAGGTTCACCTGTGCCCATAAACTAGGGAAAAAATATACCTGAAAGCAGAAGTACACAAGAGCATGCAGGGAATACCCCCCAATACTTCATCTGCACTATTCCAGTCTTTAGGTCCATGATTGTTCAACAATTTGTTTGGCTTTGTATGCTAACTCTCTTTTCAGCCACCAGGTTCCAGATGCCAGAAGATGCTGACCAGACTTCCCTGGACAGACGACCCCATCAATGTGTACTGGAGCGCCGCTTCCTCAGAGCCCCACCCTACTAGGGAAAGAGAGAAAAGAGAGAGACAGACTGGGAGTATGGATCAACCAGTCAATGCCCACGTTCAGTGGGGAAGCAATTACAGAAGCCAGACCTTCCACCTTCTGCAACCCACAACGACCCTGGATCCATACTCCCAGAGAGAGAGAATGGGAAGGCTATGGGGTGTGTGTGGGGGGGGATGAGATGTGGAGATCGGGTTATGGGAATTGTGCGGAATTGTACCCCTCTTATTCTATGGTTTTGTTAATGTCTCCTTTCTTAAATAAATAAAAATAATAATAATAATAATAAAATAAATAAATAAGTGCCTCATTACAGTTAACATTCCATCCACACAAACTAGAATACTCCCCACTATTGGCACTGGCTCCTCAACTTCACAAAAAGCATTTCTAGTTCCTTTGTGCAAAATGCATGAAGCAGAAGGCAGGGAGGCTCCCCAGGATGCTCCAGTGGACAGCCCTGTGGGAAGCTGAGAGCCTCTCTGGTGTGGAGTCTCCATCCAAGGAAGACCTGGGCTGCAAACAATCTAGAGCAGACAGTGTCTCACCCCCATGACAGGACCCCTTCCTCAGACCAGGCAGAGATTCCAAGTCCTCTAACCAGCTCCAATAAGCTCTCTGAGTGTGACTGGGCCCTGAGTGGAGAGCAATGGAGACCAGTCACAGACTGAGTGTCAATGAGCACTGTGCCCTTCATGGAGCACTGCCTGGCAGAAAACACTCTACAGGCAATGCTTCCAGATGAGTTCATTCGGAGCAGAATAGATGGAAGCTGAGAGGAAGCCCCCAGGAGCACATGGAGCACTCACAGTACTAAAAGCACAAGGTACCAGGAAGACTCACTGCACCACCCCCCCCCAAAGGATGGAACATCCCAAACATGCTTGGGACATGGCAAATGGGCCAAGAACAAAAGGAAGCTCTCAACCAGTCGAGGTCTACAAGCTGAGGACGGGACGTTTTGCTAAAACTGACAGAAATCTTCCACTGGAACTCACCAGCTCACTGTCAACCCTGCAGCAACGGCAGGCGCAATGACAGCGTCATTTCAACAGATTCAGATAAATGTCCTGGCATTTCTGGAAAACCAGTATTCTTCTTCTTCTTATTATTATTATTGGGGAATTAATGTTTTACATTCAACAGTAAGTACAACAGTTTGTACATGCGTAACATTCCCCAGTCGAAAACCAGTATTCTTACTTCTCACCCTCCACCCTCCCCAAGAAAGGACTCCTGGATGTCAGAACCTGAAAACTGCAAGACAAGCATGTTTCTAATTGGTGTTGGACAAGAGTCCCCACTCCTTACTGTTTCAAGTCCATAAACTCATCAGAGCTCTGTGCTTCTAGAGAGGAAAAAAAAAAAAATCCAAGGAGAAATGCCTCTGCATTCTCTGCTTTGATCCTGGCTACAACCTGAAAGGTGAAGATATGAGTCAGATGAGTAACAACAGGCGCAGATCATCTCAGAAATGCCAGCTGGCAGGAGACCAAAGTAGCTAAGATTTAATCAAGATTAACTGAACTGCACTATTTCATGGCCATGCAACCTTGAGTGTAACAGATGTGTCTCCTGTCTGACTGGGCTTGTCTGTGACATGGTAAAAGAACAGTCAGATTCCACAGGAATATCTGAGAGCTTCTGATGATGGGACAGATTCTGAGAGCTCAGCTCAGTGCACCTGGCAGACAGGAAGAGCTTTTCAAAGCTGCTGCTTAGGGTTGTTAAAGAATAGTATCCTGGGGCTGGGAGTGGTGCCCTCAGTTGAGCAAACACTTGAGGACTTGCAAAGATGCTGGTTAACTCCCTATCTGCACCTGCAGGGTGTGTGTGTGTGTGTGTGTGTGTGTGTGTGTGTGTGTGTGTGTGTGTGTGTGTGTGTGTGTGTGTGTTCACTAGTGGTGAAGCAGTGCTATAGGCGTGTCATTTTCTCTCCCCCTCTCAATCTCCCTTTCCTCTCAATTTCTCATTGTCCTAGCAAACAGGTTTTTAAAAAAATTTTATCAAAATTTAAATAAAATTTTAAAATATATGTTATCACTCAAAATAGAAGCTAGAGAAAAGGTTATCAATAATGTCTCTGATGTTGTTGTTGTCACTGATGTTTCTCCACTCCAGGCTGACTATTCAGATAGAGACAATTAAAATAAATAAACAAATAAATAGAACATAGAGCAGACAACATCTTAGATGTGAAAAAAAAACAGTTGGTCCTCCTATGTGCAATCCATTTTTACCAGTCACTTATATTAAAGGATATGAGGCAGCAGAAGAGACCTTTCTTTTCAGGTAGCACAGGGAGGAGCAGGCTTGCACCTGAGTCACACACAAGGCAATTTAGGCACCTCCCAGGCGAGCTGTCTTCATGGTTCTTTCTACAAATACTACATCCACTAAAAAAAAAAAAAAAAAAAAAAACATGCAATGATTGGAAGCTAAAAAGGGGCCAACAATCCAAACTGACACACCCAACCATGCCAGGACTCTATGAAAGCAACCCAGCACACTGGATATTCCAGGTGAGTTTCACCACTACTATTACAATGACTATTATTACTACTAATGACTTGTTGTGTTCATTGATATATATATTGATAGGTATTCTGTAATTAATTATTCTTGGGGAATAAGAGGAATGTGACATTACTCAATATTTTACCTTCCAAATATATTTCATTAACTCATTAAGCTGAGAGATGCAGGCATGAGTATAGATAAAAATATCAAAAAGGGGAGTTGGGCGGTAGCACAGCAAGTTAAGCACAGGTGGTGCAGAGCTCAAGGACTGGCATAAGAATCTTGGTTCGAGCCCCTGGCTCCCTAACTGCAGGGAAGTCGCTTCACAAGAGGTAAAGCAGGTCTGCAGGTGTCTTTCTCTCCCTCTCTCTGTCTTCCCCTCCTCTCTCCATTTCTCTCTGTCCTATCCAACAACAAAGACATCAATAGTAACTACAACAATAAAATAACAAGGGAAACAAAAGGGAATAAATATTAAAAAAATATCAAAAAGAGGTTGCAAGACAGATATGAGAGTTAGAGGTAATTTTCTATCCAATCTGCTAATCTATCCAATAAATAAAGATAATAAAATTAAAAGAAAAAAAAAGAACCGCAGTGAATAAGGACCAGGAACAAGGTACTATTAAATTGAAATCCCCACTTAAGACCCCAAAAGAACAAAGTTAAAAGACACTGGGGTGGGAAGGGAGGGTTCAGGTCCTAGAACATGGTAAAGGACCTAGTGGGGGTTGAATTGTTATGTGGAAAACTAAGAAATATTACTCATGTACAAACTACTGTATTTTACTGTTAACTATAAACTATTACTCCTCCAATAAAGAAATTTTAAAAAGATTTATCACAGAAGCTGACTCACACCTCATGGCTGTCATTAGGCCTTTTTCTCTGTCACCTGTTCTCAGTGAAATGTAGTTTCTATTTATCATCCCTGAGACCTGAAAGTTATGTTGCTACCACAGCTTCCAGGAACCTGTGGGCAGAGTCCCTTCCTTACACAACACCTGGCTAATAGTGCTTTTCATGTCCTGGCCACCCTGAGGTTATAAAGTGACTTAAAAGACTGTGGATAATTCTTTAATCCAGTATTTCAGTTTGAGAGGACATGAGACTGGAGAGACCATCATCAGACAGCTGCTACACAGATGCCAACTTGACGCTCAGGGACTCTCAGGCTGTACTGCAGCTCCCCAGACCTCAAACAGCAAAATAAGCCCCTTCTTGGGAGTTGGGCGCTAGCGCAGCGAGTTAAGTACAGGTGGCGCCAAGCCCAAGGACCGGCTTAAGGATCCCAGTTCAAGTCCCCGGCTCCCCACCTGCAGAGGAGTCGCTTCACAAGTGGTGAAGCAGGTCTACAGGTGTCTTTCTCTCCCCCTCTGTCTTCCCCTCCCCTCCTCATTTCTCTCTGTCCTATCCAACAACATCATCATCATCAACAACAATAACTACAACAATAAAACAATAGCAACAAAAAGGAAATTAAAAAATAAAATAAAACCTTTACAAAAAAAGCACCCCTTCTTTGTGACCACCTATTACTGAATCAGTCTTCTTTTTTTTTTTTTTTTTTGCCTCCAGGGTTATTGGTGGGGCTCAGTGCCTGCACTACGAATCCCCTACTCTTAGAGGCCATTTTTTCCCATTTTTGTTGCCCTTGTTGTTATTGTTGCCATTGCTGTTGTTGTTGGATAGTACGGAGAGACATGGAGAGAGGAGGGGAAGACAGGGAGGGGGAGAGAAAGATAGACACCTGCAGACCTGCTTCTGTTGGTATGCTTCTAATTCTGCTTCTAAAAACCCCTTCTGTTTCATTTGGTTTAATCCCCCCTGCTTAACACTGTATTCTATTTACATAACCACTGTTAACTAAGCACCAGCATGCCTGCATGGCATTGGTTTGATCCCACTTAAAGCTGCGGTCTATTTACATAAACCACTGTTAACTAAGCACCACCCTGCCTCCAGGGCATTGGTGGTTCAGTGGTAGAATTCTTGCCTGCTCCGCCCCCTCTCCTTGTCACACCCTGATTTTCACCAATCTCTTTTTGCTCCACCCCCTCTACGTCATATCCTGTTTACACCCTACTTGGCAAGGATATATAAGGACAGGATTGTGAGTTTTAGTTAGTTTAGTTTGGCTTAAATTGTGCAGTGCTCTACATGAATAAAGAGATACTGCATATGGCTCAGCCATGAGTCCCTGGTCGTCTGTCTCCCGTCAGTGAAGCTCAGCCCAGCATGTTTCACCACCTGTGAAGCGACTCCCCTGCTGGTGGGGAGCCAGGGGCTTGAACCAGGATCCTTAGGCTGGTCCTTGTGCTTTGCACCATGTGTGCTTAACCTGCTACACTACTGCCTGGCCCCAGATTCTTTTTGTTTCCATCTCCTTCCCCTTAAGGAGATTACCACATGCGCTGTCTGAATTCCTAGAAATATGACTACCCTGCATTGTCCTACAGGTGAACCACGGGAGCTTATCTGCAGGGTCTAGCAGGGAAGAGTAGCTGCTAGTATCCTCTCACCAAAGACTGGTCCATCTCTGTGAGGAAGGCCAAGCTCTCAGCCAGAGTGTGAAACTTCTGCATGGTCTCACGTGGATTAGGGAGGGGACATCATCCATATCAAACCTGGTCATCAACGGGGGGCAGGGGGGGGGGGGTTGACAGATGTCACGGCCAGATCACCCTCACATCCTGATTAGTATGTTAGACTCATTGCAATCAAAAGTCATAGAAGACCAGCTTATTCCCAGTGTTTTATTTAGAATCCTGCTCGAAAGGAGGAGAGAGCATAAGGGAGACAGTACAGGGTGGTGATGAGTCCACTGCAGAGTCAGCTCCTTACTCAGGAAGGGGCAGTGACAGGCTTCCTCAGCACCGTCCAGTCGAGAGCAAGCACAGGACTCTGTTCTGAGCAGGTGCTCTTCAAATGCCTATCCTCTGGGCGTGCTCACTGAGCAAGGCCTATTTGGGACTGATGCAATAAAAAAACCCACAAGTGCTAGTTAGCCTTTAATAGGGAGGTTGTCAAAATTCTGTTAGAATCAACAGTGTGTGTGTGGGGGTGGGGGGTGGGGAGAATGACTTCCAAAACCACTTTATTTTCTGTGAGTAGATGCTATTTACCTCAGTCTTCTGGTTTAAAAACATGATACATTTGGAAGAGGAAAAATTAAAATAAATGAGAAAATCATGTTTTGAAACCTCAGGATTTTGATTCAAAGTATGCTAGCAGCCTAGGAGGAAAGAAAAAAAACAGACTTGTAGGCATGAAGGCCTGCATGTGATTCATGCCACATGTGCCAGAGGGATGTGATAGTTTTCTCTCCCTCTTTCTCATAAATAAATAAGTAAATAAATAAATCCAAAAAAAGAAAGTATGCTTAGAAATGAAGTTATAAACACCTAATTATGTAGTTGTGGAAGAAAAGAAACACAAAGAAAACAAAGTTCAGTCTTTGTAAATTTTGACCCATGAGGTCACTATTCTTGTTTAAAGTCACTGTAAATGCAATAGTGTTGAAACTCTTAATCAGCGAGAATTAACTACAAACAGACTGAAACGTATTGGCAGTTATACAGCTCCAATGTGTCTCATGTGGTTTTCAGTCTTCCAGTTTCTGTTTAAGATGCAGATGCTGGGGCTGGGTGGTAGCGCACCTGGTTTAGTGCACGTTATAATGCACAAGGACCCAGGTTCAAACCACTAGTCTCCACCTGCGAGGGGGGTGGGGGTGGGGGAGTCTGCAAGTGGTGAAGCAGTGCTGCAAGTGTCTCTCTGTCTTTCTTCTTCTCTATTGACCCTTTCCCTCTCAATTTCTGACTGTGCCTATCCAGTAAAGATAATAAAAAAAAAAAAAAGCAGATACTGACAAAATTTGCATCAGAAGAGAACTTCAGAGTCTGATTTGACCAAGTAGCTAAAATAAAATCACTTCATACCTTCAACTGTCACGCCAACCATATGTAACAAAACCATCCAGCACAGCAGGTGGGAAACGAGCAGAGTCTTGCCTGAGAGCGCTAAGGGAGACAGTGCAGGGTGGACAGGAGTCCACTGGAGAAAGTCAACACCTCATTCACAAAGGGGCAGTGACAGGCGTCCTCTCCACACGCTCAACCTCCACCCCTCCAAGTCTCCCGGAACCAATCTGCCCTCAAGTCCACTCAGTATCTTGGGAGGCACATTTTTGTTTTTTTGTTTTTAAGACTGAGACAGAGAAGCAGAAGAGTGAAAGAGACCACAGCACCAAAGCTTCCTTCACTGTGGTGGAGGCTGGGCTCAAACCCAGGTCACATTCATGGCAAAGCAGCACACCACCCCAGTGAGCTACTTCAACTCAGGAACAAACTTTTGATGAAAGGTCTTAATGAAACAGCTGATGATTCGCCCTCAGAATTCTGCCTTTTTGTTGGGGGTATGATCTGGAAACTGTGAGTACAGGCTCTAGTCAATACGGTGAGCCACTTGCCAGCCCTGCAGTGAACCAGACACTCAGTAACACAGAAGCGTTTGCTGAGGGTAGATCTGGGATGGCACAAACCCCAGACAACAACTGGCCCCACTCCTCATTCCCAGCAAGCCCTGTCTCCTTGCTGAAGGACGGCATTATCCACAGTGCCCTGGACCCAGAGCTCTCAGTCCCACTGGGCCTCATCAACCGGGCAGAGTCTGGACACTCCAAACAGGCACTGAATCCCCAAGGAGGCCAACAGACAGCTGGAGCCTCAGACCCGTAAAAGCAGGAGCCATACCTGGGCTCAGGAGGGAGGTGACATGTCCCATGCCACATGGAAAGATGGCATTTATTTCCAGATAAGTTCCCAGAGCTGGGCCCTGCACTGCCTTCTACCAGCACCTCCAGGCTTCTGTCCTGAGTCAGTCACACATTCTTACGGCACGTGCTAAAGGGATGTGGCGATGGTAGCCACAGCCTCCTCGAGCTGCTGCAGGAGCTCTTCTGGCCGTGGTGAGCATGCACTGGTGTCTACTCTCTGGAAGTCTGGGTGGACCACCACAGATGCCAGCACCTCAGCGATCCGGCCAATGTCGAAAGCGGCCTGTTGGGGGCCCAGCTCAACAACCTCGCTGCCCTTCGATTCGACAGGGTCCATACTCTTCGCTAGGATGAGGAGCCTCCTTTCGGCAATGACCTTGAGGAAGTGGTAAAACTCTTCGAAATTGATGCCAGTGCAAGACTTCATGATGACCTGGGCCAGAGAGGAGTTACTGATTCTCTGCTTGCCCACACCTCGGGCTAGTGTCTGCTGACTATGGACAGATGACAGGCTGCATAGGACCCCAAAACACAACCCAGCCCCCCAGGATGAAGAGCTGGGGATCAGGACAGGGACACTAGGGGTATGGTGAATGATGGGTCTGAGTACCACAGCCCGGAAGCCCCAGGAATCTGCCTCTACCCCAGGCTGTACCCCACCAGGCAGGTATAGAACCCATGTCCCCCAGATGTACAGTCATAGACAGAAGCACCATTCCTGCCTGACACAGCAGGCTGTCCAAGGGGCTAGCCCTATGCTCTCCAGCCCCCTTCACAGCACCCACTATCTCAGATCTGGCTGTCCCTTCCCCAGCACCTACTTCCTATCCAGGTGGCTGCCTCACCTGGCAGTGATGGTGCCAGTCGGGCATGGTGTCCTTCCACTGGACGATTTCCTGCTGCACCAGGCGGAGCTCCTGCTGCAGGAAATGCCACATGTTGGCCAGATTACAGCCATTGATCCAGTTGTGGTTGATGGAGATTGTGTCCTCCTAGTAGGAGACAAGACACATGCTGGTCCAAGAGTCCATTATAAACAATAACCCTTCTTTTGTTTCTGGTGTCCTCTCAATCCTTCTGAGTTGGAAAGGATTGCTCCCATCTCCCAGGGGCTATCAGTGGGAGGAAGGAGTAAGGCTGATGTTGTCTGAGTCCACAGCTTACCCAGAAGAGGACTCCTGGGGTGGGGTGGGGGTGGGGGGTCTAAGACAGACCCACTGTGTGAAGAACCCTCACTGTTGCAAGGACACAGTGTGAGCATGACAGGGATGGGGGACTGAGGGCCACTAGTGGAGCCATATGTACAAGAATACACACATGGGTCAGTTTACCTCTGGGCCCTGGCTACTATGGGGTTAGGGGTAGGGGCAGGGCTGGCTCAGTCCTCTCTGTGGGGAGGTACTGGGCAGGTGGAGAAGCACACTGAACAAGGAGATGCCGCTCTGGGGTCAGGGGAGGTTCAGTGGAAGCCCAGCATGTCCTGACTTGCCTGGGTCACACTGAGGACACATGGAGCAAGCAGTGCCCAACCTACCAGATTGTAGACTTGGTGGTGCCACCCACTGGGCACAAATATCATCTCGCCTGCCTCCTGTATGACCTCCAATGGTGGGCTGCAGTGCTCCTGCTTAGGGTGCAGGCGTCTGTCAAGGAGTGTCGGCGAGGTCACGTCATAGGGCAGGCTGCCGTGGCGATCCCGCAGGGCCTCCTCTTGCCCCGGAGGGAAGAGCAGCCACTTTTTCCTGCCACAGATGTTGACAGACCAGCTGAAGGAGCGCAAGATGTCAGCATGGAAGGGTGACCTGTGGCAAGAGCTTCTGTTGGTGCTTTGTTGTGTTGGGTAGGGGGGTGTTGGGGAGGGGGGTCAGGTTTGCTTCTTCTGCATAAGCAGGCCCAGTTCACTCCTGTGCTAAGCAGCCTGACTCCATGACCTGGTGACAGGCATCTCTAGGACACTTTGACCAAGAGCCGCCACACAGGATGGAGAAGTTCAACAGAATGAGGTGGACAGGGTAGGAAGGTAGAGTGGAAGCAACAAGTGATTGAGAGTGGGGTGATGCTGGGGGTCCCCCTCCTCACCAGGTGCCAGTGGGTCCCATGTAGATGAAGCGGTAGTCATCCACGTCCAGGGCGTCCCAGTACTCGTTCAGCCAGTCGGATGAGAAGTACACAGGCAGAGTGAACACACCCTCTGCTGAGGAGTCCCTTTGGAGTGGCACAGAACTAAGGCACGAGGGGCCATGACACCACCTCCCTGTACTCACAAGACACAAGAGCTCTTGGAGAGTTCTGGTGGGAGTGACCCTGAGCTGCCTTTTGCAGACAGACAGCTGCTGCCGCTGCTTGTTGGACTGAATGAGTCTATCTCACGCCACCCTGTCCTAATCCAGCCACCAGAGGACCCAGTCCCAATGGCCTCAGCTGAGCCTTACCCTAACAGGTCATAAGTAGATGGAATGACCCTGAAGGGACTTGTGACAAGTGGCCCCAACAACAGACACTATAGGTCCCTCCAGTAGTAGTTCCTGGATTTCAGCTTCAGGCTGACCTAAAATTCTAGCTGTGCCATCTACCGATATCTCATCATTCTGGCTTCTGGAATCTGCAGGTCTCCTCTGATACTGATGCTGCCTTGTGGATATAGGATCACAGGCTGTAGCAGAAGGACAGGCCACAGATACAGATACCCACATGCACACGGATAAGACTTTCCTTTGTCATTCCCCTAGAACATCCCTACAATCCGACCAAAGGCCCTCCAAACACAGCAGCATTCTAAGGATGCCTGAATGGGCTGGGGGAGAGAGCATAATAGTTATACGAAAAGACTTTTTTTTTTTTTCTGCCTGAGGCCACGAAGTACCAATTCACTTCCTGGAATCACCATAAGCCAGAGCTGAGCAGTGCTCTGGTTAAATAAATAAATACTAAAAAAATTAAGTAGCCTGAGTGTACAGATCTATTGGCAATGCTCTGGAGGCAGCTTTGCTCAAAAGTCTCTCTAGGTCAGAGGTCATGACAAGAGCTCCAATAGCACTGAAGTGTGGGTGACTCTCCAAATCATCAAGCCAGTCGGTTGGCTGCCACCCAACTTATCTTTGAAAGCCATGCTCAGACATTACCCATCCTGTGGCTGGCTGCCCCTGCCTGCTTGGTCCAGGCTACCTTTTTTATTTATATTCTTACAACTGCCAGGTAAGAACAAAGATGGTCCTTCTAAACCAAATTTCAAAAAAGGGGGTGGGGAGAAAAAATAGATAAAGAAGTGGAAATATATATTTTTTCTAGCATAAGTATGCCCACACACACAAACACACACAATTCTTGGGACATATTTACACACACAAAAAAAAATACTACTTGTGGGGCCAGGCCAGGTGGCAAAGCATCTAGTTGAAGACACGTGTTACATATGCACAAGGACCCAGATTCATGTCCCCAGTCCCCACCAGCAGTTGGAAAGCTTTGCAAGTGGTAAAGCAGTATTGCAGGTGTCTGTTTCTCCCTCTCTCTCATCTCCTTCCCTCTTGATTTCTGGCTGTCTCTATTCAATAAACAAATAAAGATTATGTGAGTGTCTGTATGAAATACTTGTTACATATCTATAGCCAACAGTGGTTGGGGATGTGGGATCATCTGTGCTATTGGAACAGGCACTCTGAGAGGACTAGAGTCTGGCTGTACAGTCTACAATCCACTGTTGACACAAACCAGCTCTCTACTCAGCAACCAGTGGTGTGGCCGCGAGCAGAGTCATTCTGTGAATGGGTGCTGCTATTAGGTGTTTCTTGTGCACTCTTGGTTTCCAGAACACAAGTCCTGAGTTTGAATCTTGCTTTGCCTGTCTGAAACCCAGTTTCCACAAGAAATCTGATGGTAACTAAGAATCCCCTCTGCCAGGACCTGTCTGTCTCAGCTGGTATGGGGAGGTGACCATCCTTTGCTTGTGAAAGGCACTGTCTGGGTAGGGGAAGAGACACAGATACGCGAGGAGGGAGTGGGAGTGGGGAAGCCTTGGTTGAAGTCTTGTGGATGTTCTGATTCATGATGGAGACTTTCAAGAGGATAGAGCACGTCCTGTTAAAATGAGTATTAGGATCTTTATAGAAAACTTAGCAGAGAGCTTGAAGTAGGTGTCCAGGCAGGAGACTACGAGCAGCCAAGGTAGTGGAAGCTGTCCTCATCTAGAGAAAGGGGTGGGAGAGTGGAAGTTGGTCCCAGGGGCACCTAGGAAGAGGATCAAGGCTGGGGTGCTGCCAGGTACATGGGGATGGCACCCTCAAATCAGAATGGTTCTAGGCACAGCCCAGACCCACTCCTGCCAGGCCCACAACCCAGAGATGAGAGAAAGGCTTCTGAAAGGGGCTGGCCAGTGGCGCACAGGGTTAAGCGCACAGACCTGCTCAAGGATCCGGTTCGAGCCCTCGGCTCCCCACCTGCAGGGTGAGCGCTTTTATGAGCGGTGAAGCAGGTCTGCAGGTGTCTATCTTTCTCCCCCTTTAGCTCCCTCTCCTCTCTTGATTTCTCTCTTCTTATCCAATAAAATGGGAAAAAATGGCCTCCAGGAGCAGTGGATTCCTAGTGCTGGCACCGAGCCCCAGTGATAAGCCTGGAGGCGAGGTGGGGGGGGAGGGCGGTGAGGCTTCCGAAAGAATGGCAGTGTCCACTGTCTGTGCACCTGTGCTACAGGGCAACCAGGATGTTATGTGGCTCAGTCTCCTTGCTGGGAATGGGCCTCTCCCCTGGCTCCGAGCCTCTTTACCTGCACAGGTGCCAGTCTTTGAGGTACAGGCAGCCCCGCGGCGAGGCGTAGCCCCCCTGGATGTGCTCTCTCCAGTAGCCGATGTAGTCTCTGAGCGGCATGTGCTCCTTGGGGTTCGAGTTGTATTCTTGCAGCTCGCAGTTTGCAACCGGCACCACCACGTCACCTGGAAGTGGACCGTCAGCTACAGATGCGGAGGCTCCGGAGAGCCCCCCGCCCTGCACCCCTGGGCCTCTCCAGCCCACATGTCACCCCCCCCCCCCGATACACACACACACCCAAGCCTTCAGCATCTCGCATCACTCTTAGCCTCCCCCTCCGGTCCCCGCAGTCTGGCCCACGGGGTCTGGTTCCGTCCTGACCATAGTTTCGGAGCAGGTGGTCGAAGTCGGGTTTCCCGTCGGCTGTCACCCAGCGCCGGCGGCTGCCCCAGCCCTCGGTGAAGGTGCTGGAGAACACGCACGGCACGTTGGGCAGCAGGTAGCCCTTGAAGAAGTCGGCGTACGAAAACGACTCGGGCTTCTCGATCCAGTCCACGCGGGCCGGGGGCGGGCAGACCCTACCGGGGAGGGGACCCCGCGCGCTCCGGAAGTAGTTCTCCGCGAAAAGACGCGTCTCCCGGTCCATCCTGGGCCAGGCTGGGGGGCCGCCAGGGGCTGGGTGTGGCCGCAGACACTTAGCTCGAGACTCCGCAGTCAAGGGACGCCTCCTGGTGGCCTCCCAACGAAGGACCGGGCACCCGGGACCTACCGACCCGCTCCCACTGGCTGACGTCTCGACTTGGTGGGAGAAAGGAAGTACTTCCAAAACCACTTCCGGCGCAGCCCCTTGGACAGCCGAGCCGGAATGAAAACGGCGCAGCACAAGCATTAAGCGCTCGCGATAGGCCAGGCGTAACAGATCGGAACCCAGAGCCTGTGGACAGTGTCCTGCCCGAGCCGGAAGCGTGGGCACAGGACTCGGGCGCATGCGCACAATGTGTTGCGGGGGGAGGGGAGGTGTGCCTCCCCTGCGCAGGCGCGGGATCAGCTGCGACTCGCAGCGCCTCCGACCCGGCTCTAGGTCCGCGGTGAGGTTTGCGGACAGACCCGCAGGCTGGGCTCGCTGTCTCCGGACTTGATCGGCTGCTCGGGTAAGCGGATCCCCGATCTGAAGCTGGCTGGGTGCCCCGATCCCTTGCGATCCTCTTTCCGCGGAGTCCCTCTTCTCGCGGCCGGGCTCCCTCTCTGCAGAGCTTGGGCCGGGCGGCTGTGAACCGGCTGGCTGGTGCTCAGGGCCAGAGGTGGCCGGGCGGGTGCTGGGTCCTGGGGTGGTGGGTGCGGAGGGGACGTCGAGGCCATAGTGGGGTCCGGGGTGGCGTGAGGGGTCTAGAGGGATGGGGGTCTAGAGGGATGGGGGGATTAGAGCGATGGGGGCCTAGAAGGATGTGGGGCCCAGAAGGATGGGGTGGTCTAGAGGGATGGGGGCATCTGGAGGGATGTGGGAGCTATAGGGATGTGGGGGACTGGCAGGATGTTGGGGTCCAGAGCGATGGGCAAGTGGAGGGATATTGGGGTCCAGCGGGATGTGAGGGGTCTATAGGGAAGTTGCGGTCCCAGTGGGTGTGGGGGTCTAGAGGGACGTGAGGGTCTAAACGGATGTTGGTGTCTAGAGGAATTTGGGGGTCTAGGGGCATGTAAAGGTCTAGAGGGATTTGGGGGTCCCAAGGGGTGTGGGGTTCTGCATGGTTGTGGGTTCTAGAGAGATGTCGTGGTCTGCAGGGTTGTGGGGAGTCAGGGTGAAGTGAAACTTGTGGTGTTGAAAATATGAATTTGAGGCCATACACACCTGGAGGGAAGCTATTGGTATGGGAAGAGCCGTGAGGGTCTCAACTTGTTGAAACAGTGAAAGTCCCCTCAGCACAGTCCTACTGGGGTTAATTAGGAGAGAAAAAGAAAAAGCATAGACATGTGTGAACAAGTCAACTAGCAGGTGCACTGTGCAAAAAAGCACTGAGCACCAGGCCTTTTGTACACAGTAAAGGCAAGGAGAGGAGAGTTGAGGCATCTCTTAGCTCCAGGAAGTGAGGGCAGGAAAGCAGGTGTCCCCTGCACCTTCCAGTGGCTCCTGACACCACCCACTGTGCATGTCTGTGTTTACAGGCCCCCGTCAGCAGGGGGTGACTGTGCTTTGTAAAATCTGGATGCTGGAAGGGAGGGAACTGCTTTCCCCTGGCCTAGCAGGAAAGATGGGATTTTGTTCACCCTTACAGGTGAGATTTGGAAGGTTCTGGGTGTGCGAAGGATGCAGCTGGAAAGGGGGAACTGGCAGGATATATGAAAATTTAACCTGAAGGAGGACATGGGAGGATTGCTGGGGGGAGAGGCTCTAGGAGTGAGTGTGGGGAACTCTAGGAGTGAGTGTCTGAGAACCAGAGACGGGAGAGTCTGTAGGGGAGTAGAGGGTCTCCACTGGCAAGAGAGACAACTGGTATACCCTGTGCTCTGTGCAATTACAGAGTGGGCTGTGAGATTCTGCCCGGTAGTGCTTGTGTGAAATTCTTCACACCCTGGACTAGTAATATGGCGAAAAGTGAGCGTGCGTGGGAAAGCTAAAGGGAGAGAGAGATAGGGGATGGTTCACCACAGCCCCATCTGGAAATGAATTTTCTGATTTTTGACAAAGTCTGTTTTTCCAGGCATGAGTGCTTTCATTCACTCACTCATTCATTTTTTCCCTTTCTTTCATTGTCTCTTCCTCCCTGCACCATACTATCAAGCCATTACATATACGTGTAAATTCATGTGATGCCCACATTTTGCTGCTTGCATTTTTTTTTTTAACAATAAGTTGTCAACATCTGACCACATGCTGACCAGGCGTTCCTTAGTAATTAGATCTCATTTATGGAATGTGCATCGTGTGTGGGGGGCAGGGGAGATCTGGTAGGAAGATTGCAGGGGGCAGAGTATTGTCTAAAAATTTGGAAAATGTATTCAGTTTGCCTCAGGGAATGAATAACAGAATTCAGGTATATATTGCTTTGGAGGAACTCTAGAATTCCAAAACCTGAAAATCTGTGCTGGAGACTTTGTGCCAACAGGTTCATGTGCTCCTCAGGATTATTGAGGCATCTGAGTCAGTAACCCAGTAAACAACTGAGGCTTTTTTTCAACCCTTGCTGTGGGGCAGCTATTTGGTGCTGTGTTCCTACTAGTCCACACGGTGGCTCTCTAGTGTTGGCACAGATGGGGCGCTGACCTAACTGGTGAGAGGCAGGGTGGGTGCGGACAGGAACACAGGTCTGTGTCAGCAGAGACCCCCCTAGACAGCAGCCTGGGCACCACCTGGGAACTGGCCCCACCCACAGCTGCTGAATCAGAACCTGCTGGAAGCCTGGTCACACCCCAGGGATGCACCAACAGGAAGAGCTTAGAGAACAGGAGGAGCCAAGGAGTCAGCACTTCCTGGGGGAGGGATGAAGGACCAATGCAAACTCCTGACTCTTGATGAGAAATGGACACCGCATGAACAGGCTATTTTTTTTTAATGCAAGAAAACACCCCCAAACAACTTGCCTCCACCTCCCAGGTTGAAAGTGGGCGCCTCTGAGGGAGCAGGAGGAGAAGGTAATGGAAAAGCCCGTCTGTGGGAACACTGCTCCCGCTGTTCTGCTTCTGCACCTTCTTGTGGCCAGGCGTTACTGGAAAGGTGTGTAAACTGTTGCTTGTGCTCTTCCTTTGGAAATTCACTAAAAATAGGCTGTTTACTTGATACCCTGTCTCCCCTGGGGCTCGGCTGTGATGGAAGTGCTGAAAGAGACCCATTCTGTTCAGTGTGGTGCCCTCTGAGGGCAATCCATGCGGCTAGGGGCACCCTCAGCGGGCTCGCCATGGCCACTCTGGGTGCCATGCCCCAGCCTCCCGTCCCTCCTTAAACTCCGTTCGACAGGGCCCTGCAGACCTGGAAGTCTTTTTTCACTGGGAAATGCAGGCTCCAGGGTACAGCAGGTGAGGACCAAATACAGACCCTCGGAATATAGTGTAGATGGGAGACGTAGGCCAGCAGGGAGAAGGATTCAGAACAGCAGCTGTGTCTACTCAGTACATACTTACTGGATGCCCATAGTGGTGGCCTGGTGCACAGCGCACCCTCCCCACATCTGCCTTCCCCAGCGCACGGACCAAGATAGTCAAAGTAAAAGCACCTGTGAGACTCTTGGAGCTGTGGGGACTGTGCATGGCTAAGGGTCCTGAACTGACGTGTGAAGTGAGCATAGCAGGTGGGACATTGTCCAGGGAGCAGGGGCAGCACATGGTGTGTTGGAGTGGCTGTGAGGTGGGCATCGGGCAGAGGCAAGGCACACCTGTCAGTCTTGCTTGCTGGGAGGGGTGAAAAAGAGGGATTGTGGGGGACGGTCGAGTGGAGAGGTCCACTTGGTCTCATAAGATGTCCAGCTCTGAGAGCCCTGGCTGCATTGGAAGGTGGCAGCATGGGGGCTGGCATTTAATGCCATGTGTTGGCTGCTTGGGATAGGGCACTTACTAAGAGAACCCAAGCTGTGAGCTGGCCACTCCAGCTTTTAACTGCCAGGTAGGAGAAGGGCACCCAGTAGAGAAGACGGAAACAAGCACCCTGTGGAAGGGCAGAGGGAGCAGGGGGCACGGTGTGCAGGAGGTCAAGACTTGGTGCCCCCAGGAGGGCGTGGTGCAGCCATACTTGGATCTGGCCACCTGGCAGCCGTGGGCCGAGCTGTGTCACCAGGCCATGGGGACAGGAGCTAGTCCCAGGAAGGAGGGATTGGGGTGGTGGGTAGGTAGAGCAGTGGCTGGATGGGGGCTGAGGAAAATGTGTTAGGATGGAGCTCTTCAGGCATATTGTTCCTGATGAGATCGCCCAAGATTGGCACATTGTGGCTCAGGGACCAGTCTGTCCCCCGCATGCTTTCCCCATGAATGAAGTTCCACTGGCACAGCCCTGCCTTTTGTCTCTTCTGCCTGGGCTGCTTTCCCTCTACTCACAAACAGCTGAGTGGCTGTGTGTGGCAGAGACAGTATGACCCACAAAGCCTAAAATGTTTGCCAGCTGGCCCTTCAGAGTTAGTGTGCCCACCTGTGGGTGAGAGGGTGGCAGAGGCAGCACAGTGGCGAAGGGTCAAGAGGAAGACCTGGCCTTTGAGGGACAGCCTGTATTTGGGGACCAGAGGGAAGGCAGGAGTTCTGGGAAAGATGACTCCCAGGTATCCAGGGAGAGGGAGTGCGTCGAGGGGGTGTGTGGAGTCTGGGCTTGCTCTGATGCAGAGGAGTGTTTTTCCCACTTATCCTCCATTTACTTGGGCTGGCTGAGAAAGGTGGCATGGAAATCTGTGGTAGGAAAAGTTACAGCCACATGTTTCCCCTGTTGCTTTTTCCACGGCATTTGTCAACCCTGAGCGCTCTCCCCATATGCAATATATATGACATGGGAACGAGTGTCCGGGTCATTCTCTCAACTTCCATTTCTTTCTTTTTTCTTTTCTCTGCTTTTTGATTTTTGGAATATTTCCACGCCGATGTTGTCCTTCAGTCCCTCAATTATTTTAATAGTGGGCAGACAGCAGTCCAAAAGGTGAAGTAACTTTTCCACAGTCGTAAAGTTGGTGGTAGAGCTGGAACTACGAGAGCTTCCTCTGGTACCTCAGCGCCAGTCTTTGTAATTCCAGGGCAGTTGGTGCCACAGGGTACCTGGGTCGCCTAGAGACCTCCCAGAGAGCACCCTGGGAACCTCCCAGTTTGGGGTCAGGCTGTTATTTACCTGCGTTCAGTATCTGAATGGACTGCTAAGTCAGGCTCTCCAAGCCAGGGGGGACAGCAGGGCAGTGACATGTGGCTTCTCTCTCCCCAGCTCTCTGGGGCTGGAGATGGTTTAGGGCCAGCAGGGGTGGCCAGGTGACAAGAGGGTCTTTCAGGGAGAGGCAGGGATGCACACCGCAGTGACAGAGACTAGGCACACACTGAAAACTGTGGGGCTTACTGTCCCCTAAATTGTGAGAGTCTAGGCCTTTCCTGCCATTGAGTGTGAGTGGCTGCCCCATGACCTCATGGCTGAACAAATGGGCGAGTCAGGGAGTGCAGGACTGCTCACCACGCTTCCCTGCCCTGTGAGAGGGGATGAGTCCTTCAGGCTCTGGAGTTTGGTGCTCATTTCAGAGTGCTCAGGTGAGTGTCCCCACCCCCACCCCATGCACAACTAGAGAGGAGGGGCTGCCCATGTGGACCATGTGCACAGAGGACAGACAACCTCCCGCTGTTCTGCACCGTGCCCTGAACTTCACATGATCCCAGTCTGTGTGGGAGCAGGGTTACCCGGCTCCTCAGAGGTATGACATGAATCCTGTGTGTGGATGGTCAGGAAGTTTTAAACAGCAAAGGAAATCTCCGCAAGCTTTCCAGTGACGTAAAAGTATGGATTTCCTGCCTCCTCCACAGAGCCTCCTGAGGTGCAAGTGTGAGGTTGTTTGTGTGGTTCATGTCTAACACTAAGATTCCCCTCAGTCTGGCGGAGAAGATGGGTCCCTGGGTTCCTGTCTCCTTGCGCAAGTCCCACAGGCCTCACTCAGGTTTTCCTCTGGGACCTCAGGGCGTGAAGGGAAAGTGGGAACTAGTCCGAGCACAGATGTCTCCACCCTGCTCCAGCCTTGCCATATTCTTCGAGATCTGCAGCCTCAAGTTTGCACCAATCTCTTTTAGAATGTTCTTTACTTGAGGGCCGGGTGGTAGCGCACCTTGTTGAGCCCATGTATTACACTGTGCAAGGACCCGGTTTTGAGTCCCCGGTCCCCACCTGCACGGGGGAAAGCTTTATGAGCGGTGAAGCAGGGCTGCAGGTGTCTCTCTGTCTCTCTCACTCTCTATCACCCCCCTCCTTGATTTCTGGCTGTCTCTATCCAGTAAATAAAGATTGAAAAAAAAAAAAAAAAGAATGTTCTTTACCACTTGCTGCTTTTGTTCTTGGTAGGCAGTTAGTTACATGCAGTCCCGTTGTTGCTTGTTCTGAAGCACAATCCATCTCCTCACCCCTGAACTGTATTCAGCTTTCATAGCATGCAGGTCCTGGACTTTGACTTGCTAACTGATAATCACACATGCTGATAGTTTTGAAAAAGGTTGTTTGTTTTTTTTTTTAACTTGGGGGGATTAATGGTTTACAGTAAATACAGTTGTTGGTATATGTATAAAATGTCTCAGTTTTCTGCAAAATACTCTCCTTCCCAGCCTAGTCCTCTTCCACCATCATTCACCAACACCTGAATCCATTCCTCCTCCCCCGGAGTCCCTTAACTTGGTGCAATACACCAAACCCAGTCCAGGTTGTACTTCGTGTTTCCCTCCCTGGTCTTATTACCTTCTAGAATGTCTGCCTCCGCTGAGTTGTGCTCGCTCCTCTGCAAAACTGAGTTGGGTGCACAGTCTCTGAGGTCCCTCTTGGGCTGACATCTTTATAACTTTCAGTTCTCATGTGTCATGTTAATTTGGGGGGTGGGTGGGAAGAGAGACAGAAAGGCAAAGAGAGTGAAAGAGACCCCAGCACTGAAGCTTCCTTCAACGCAGTGGGGGCCGATCTTGAACTTGGGTCACACACACACACACACACACACACACACACACACACACAAAGCAGCGCCCTATCCAGGTGAGCTATTTTGCTGACCCTTATTTTTTTGTTTTCCAGTGATTACGAACTTGTCATAAAGTAGTGCGGCTTCTTTTTTAGACTTTCCTAATTCCAGGGATTAGTAATTAATGGGAGCTTCTGGTATTTTAGATGGTATTTTAGATGGGACCAGACATACCTGGTCAAGTTTGGACCCAAAATTTGACCCTTGGTATTGTGGTTAACAGAAGCGCTGGGCTGTATTTAGGAAGTACTTGAGTCAGACACACTAATTACACTTCTAGAATGGAGTTGTTTCGTTTAACCTGGTCTCTTACTGTGCGTGTGCTTGGCCACATTCTTCCTTCTTGCCTTTTCCTCTTTGTCATCATCATCACCATCATCTTTGTTTCTGTAGCCAAAGGCTGTCTAGCTACCTCTGATCAAAAGCAAATAAAACCAGATGGTTTATTCTAGGTATAATGATGGTCTAGGAGTCATCAAGGAAATGAAGTCAAGAGAAAAATACAGATTCTTCACAAAAGTGGAGTTAGTCCTTTAGTGTCCTTGCTAATTGTAATAATGCCTATAACATATGTCAGGGGCCACATGGCTCCTGTAAGCACCATCTACCTGTGCAAGACATACAAGAGCTGAAGACCTGGAACATTTTGGCAAAGGAGGATCTAGTGGAAGTGTATGTTATGTGGAAATATTATGCATGTACAAACTATTGTATTTTACTGTCGACTGTAAACCATTAATCCCCCAATAAAGAAATAAAAAAAAAAAAAAAGAGCTGGAGAAACACGATGGGTAGAGTAGTTACTTCTCTGTAACATCTGCCCCCATTTCTGTGTCATCCTGTGGCTCCTTCAAACTCTCTGACCAAATCGAAGGTTGTCACAGGTAGTACTGAGTGGAGCTACCACCCGTCAGTAGTGCTGCAGACAAGGGCAGCCTGCAGACCTGGCCTCGGCCAGACTGTGGGGTCCAACTGGAAGCATGCCATAAGCATGAGTGTCTGTTCCCTTCATTCTGCCACGGAATGCTCCCCAGATCAGGATCATAAACCAAAATGGGCCTGTTCTCTGGGAGCTTGCAGTCAAATAAACAGGCCACTCCCTACCATGCGATGAGTGGAGTCGATACCCAAGATCTGTACCTCTCCCCCAGGGAGAACGAAGGTGGCAAAGGCTAAGGGCCAGGTGAGACTCCTCCCACTCTGGAAGAAGCTGCAGTAACAGTGATGTGCTTTGGGGTACCAGAGAGACAAAGGCAGAAGACCAGCGTAGGCACAACCACTACTAAGTCCAGCTGAGATTGCTTACCATGTGTGAAACTTGGTTTGATCCCTGGAACCACATGGAAGCACCATGGACAGCATCAAGGGACCGCTGTAGATTTTGGAGCAATGCTTGACTGGCTCTCCTCTCCCTCTCACTGTCCTGTCCTTCCTTGATAAAGCATAGAAATTGGGCTTAGGAGGCCACCCAGTATTGTGCAGGCACAAGGTCCAGGGTATATTCCCCAGCCTGGCATTGACATAACCAAGCCAACAGCCTGTGCACTTTGGAGCATTTTTTTTTAATTTAAAAAAAAATTTATTTATTGGATAGAGACAGCCTGAAATCAAGAGGGAAGGGGGTGATAGAGAGGGAGAGAGACACCTGCAGCACTGCTTCACCACTCGCTAAGCTTCCCCCTGCAGGTGGGGACTGGGGGCTCGAACCCAGATCCTCGCGCATTGTAACACATGAGCCCAACCAGGTGTACCACCACCCATCCCCGAACTTTGGAGTTTTTAACTCACTTTTACTCACATTATGTTTGATGGTACACTGCCTAGTCTCAGGTCACCCTGTTTTTGTATCATTAGGAATCTCTTCAAATGTAGCTACTGCCTTTTTTTGCTGTCTGATCTAGCCTTGTATTGTTTGATGTAATTCCAGCACAGTAATTACCTTGAAGAGTCTGGGACTTTATGGTATAGCTCAATGAGGAGATTCATAGAATTCCAATTGACACTAAGCTCCAGGAGACAGGGACAGTGTCCAGGAGTTTTCTGTTTGCTTTTGGTTTTTGCGTTTTGTGCTTGGAGCCCAGCATAGCTTTGAGAGCACTTAAATCTTACTGGCTCAATGTGCTCTCTAGCAATTGTGTCCAAACCCAAGCTCTTCTTTTTCCCCTTTCTTTCTTCTCTCTCTTATTTGTATTTGATAGGACAAAGAGAAATTGAGAGGGAAGGGGAGCTAGAAGGAGAGAAAGAAAGACACCTACAGCGCTACTTCATTGGGACTTGAACCCTAGTCCTTGTGCATGGTAACATGTATGCTCAACCAGGTGCACCACCACCCAGCCCCCAAAACTCAAATTTTTCAATGTTTTAAAAGATAATACTGGTGATTCTCCTGTTTATTTCTTTTTGCTACTGGAGTTTTTTGCACCTGCGCAATTCAACCACTCCTGGAAGACTCATTTTTTCTTTCCATATGTGGAGGGGGGGTGGGGGAAGCACAACACTTCTCCACCACTTGTGAAACTTGCCCCTTTGCATGGTGCTCCCATGAGGTGCTGGGGACATGAACCCAGGTCCTCACAAGTGGTAAAGTGTGCACTCTACCAGGTGAGTGATCTCCAGCCTTTTTTTTTTAATAAGAGAAATCATCTCCTAATTAAAGTAGAGAGAGAATTAGAAGCAGTACCATATTACCAGAAGAGTTCTGAACCAGTCGTTACCAGGCCTTTCTTTCTCAAATTGTATTCTTTTTCTCTGAAGTTAGAGGGTTGGGTGGAGCGTTCTCTAAGGATCGTTTTAGAACTCTCACTCCAGTTTTCAAATTGCATTAGTAAATACACTTATAGACATGACTGACATCTTCTTTACTTCTAAGTGTGTCTGTGAATGTGTATTGGTAGCTGTCGTTCACTGAACTCCATAAAATTTGTTGGAATTATAAGAAGGGAAAAGTTTGAGGGATTATCTTCCCTATATAGTAACCAACTTCAAGTGGAGGGTGCTGTAAGGAAGGGATATGTCATGACAAGAGTTGGAGAATGAGTTATCACTTGAGGCTAAAGAAAAAGACATGGGGTCTTGACCTCCAGTCTCCACTGACTTCCTGCCTTTGGTTCCATACACCTGTAGTCCCAGAGGCTCTGGGAAAAGTGTGAGTCTGGGACTGTGGGCCTGGGACTCTGGGAAAAGTGTGAGTCTGGACTGGGGATTCTTAATTCTCACTCTAGTAAGCAGGGCGAGAACTTCACCCTGCCCGCGCTGGGTGGTGTGAGAGCACTTGCTAGGTGACGACTCAGCCACTTGCCAGTCTCTTGTGTTCAGAATCCAGACCACAACCTCACTATTGGTGTCCTTGTGTCTGTAGTCCAGATGTGACGGTGCATTTTTGCCTCTCCCATGCACTAACATGTCCCCTCTCCTTCAGAGACAAGAGTGGCCTGTACCAAGGTGGGGACCAATCCAGGAACCAGATGAGCAGAGATATCTGTGTCCACACCTGGCCTGGGTCCTACTACTTAGAACTTGAGAAGCGATGGGTCCCTGGAAAACTTGCATTGACTCCTCGCACCCTAAAATTCACAGCAGATAAAACGGGAGAGGTCCTGGTCCATTTCCCTCTGTCTAGTATAATCGAGATCAAGAAGGAGGCTTCCCACTTCATCTTTAGTTCTCTCACCATATTGGAAAAGGACCACATTAAGCACTGGTTCAGTGCCTTGCAGCCGAGCCGGAATGCCGTCTTCAGCATCATTGAGCATTTCTGGAGAGAGCAGCTGTTGTCTCATCCGGGAGCTGCTGCTGAGGTGTCATCCTCCCCTATGACCAAGGGGAAGGAGCTGACTGGTCTGATGGCCTGTTCCCAGAAGCGTCTAGAAGACACAACCAAAGTCCTTCACCACCAGGGTGAGCAGATTGACAGCATCGCAAAAGGCCTGGACCAGATGGAGTCTGACCTGGAGGTGGCGGACAGGTAGAGAAAGCCACTCACCCATCACCCCTGTATTTATTTATGTATGTATGTATTTATTTATGCATTTATTTATTTTACCACTTTGTTGAGGAATTGTTAGCTTGAAGGACTTGCTATCCCAGGCATGTATTTTCACATCTCCTGAAGATAAGTGCCAGCAGCTCTCACCCACCACCAAGCTGTTCTCCGCCAACACCTAACCAGCTCCCTTTCACTTCCCTCCCACCTCCCTCTTTTTGAGTCCTTGGAGCTGTTGAAACACGGCTTATTAATGTTTCTCCCTCTGTTTTCCTTTGCTTTTTTCAATTTCCTCCTGAGTGAGATCATCCAATATCTGTTCTTCTCCTTCCTGTTTATTTTTCCCAGCTTGATTCCCTCCAATTCCATCCTTGTAACAAAAGAGAAGATATTGCTCTTGCTTACAGCTGAGTTGTATTCCACTGTACATGTATACTTTACACCTTCCTTAACCACTCATCTGTCATTGAATGCTTGGGTGGTTCCTAAATTTTAGCTACTAGGAATAATTATTACATTGAGCATATGTGTGCATATGTCTTTTTATTTCCTTTTTTAAATTTTCAAATAGAGATAGAGAGACATTAAGAAGGAACTGGGAGATAGAGTGGGAGGTAGAGAGACACCAGCTATCTGACAGTGACACACTGTGTTAAGCGCACATAAGCACAAAGCACAAGGGCCCGCACAAGGATCCCAGTTCAAGCCCCCAGCTCCCCCACCTGCAGGGGGGTTCACTTCACAAGCAGTGAAGCAGGTCTTCAGGTGTCTATCTTTCTCTCCCCCTCTCTAGCTCCCTCCCCCCTGCCCAATTTCTCTCTTAGCCAATAAAATGGAAAAAATGGCCACTAGGAGTAGTGGATTCACAGTGCTGGCACCGAGCCCCAGTGGTAACCCTAGAGGCCAAAAATAAAAGGGGAAGGGGGACACCTGGAGCACTGCTTCATCACTCATAAAGCTTCCCTCCTACAGGTGAGGACTGGGGCTTGAACCTGGGTTCTTTCACACTATAATGTGTGCACTGAGTCAGGTGCGCCACCGCCCAACCCCCAAATATTTTATTTATTACTATATATATATATATATATATATATATATATTTAAAATTATTTGGTAGGATAGAGAGAAATTGAGAAGGAAAGGGGGGAGGGATAGAGAGACAGACATCTGCTTCACTGCTCATAAAGCTTCTCCCCTGCAGGTGGGGAACTGGAGTCTTGAACTCTGGTCCTTGCGCTTTTTAACATATGCACTCAGCTGGTCGTGCCACCACCAGCCTCTTGTATCCCATCAACAGTGCACAAAGATTATTTTTTCTCTGCATCCCCAACATTTTTTGCTTCTATACATATACGTGTATATATATATATATATATATATATATATATATATATATATATTTTATTAGTGATTTAGTCATGATTGACAATATTGTGGGATAAGAGGGATAAAATTCCATACAATTCCCACCACCAGATTTCCACATCTCCTCTCCTCCATTGGAAGTTTCCCTATTCTTTATCCCTCTAGGAGTGTAGACCGAAGATCTTTATGGGGTGCAAAAGGTGGGAGATCTGGCTTCTGTAATTGCTTCTCAGCTGGACATGGGTGTTGACAGGTGCATCCATACCCCCAGCCTGTTTCTTGTTTTCCCTAGTGGGGCAGGGCTCTGGGGAGGCGAGGCTCTAGGACACATTTGTGAGGTTGTCTGCCCAGGGAAGTCAGGTTGGTGTCATGGTAGTATCTGCAACTTGGTGGCTGAAAAAGCTTCTTATCATTTAGGTAAAAGCCATTCTAACAGGTGTGAAGTGGCATTTCACTGTGGCTTTGATTTGCATTTTCCTGGTCTGTGATACCGAGCACATTTACATGTACCTAAGGTCATCTTTTTTATCTTTTTTCAAAAAATGTCTGTTCGGATCCTCTGCCCATTTCACAGTTGAATGCTTTGGATACAAACCACTTATAAGACATACAATTTGTAAATAATTTCTCCCATTTGATAGGTAGCATTTTTATTTTGTTGATGGTTTCCTTTGCTGTGCTGGAACTTTTGACTTGGCTGTAGTCCCATTTGCTTATTTTTGCTGAGGGAGGGAGGGAGGGAGGGAGAGAGAGAGAGAGAGAGATATTGAGATTTAAAAAAAATTATTGGCAAGACAGATGTCAAGGAGTTTACTACCTTTGTTCTTTTACAGGAATTTTATGATTTGGGGTCTTCAATTCAGATCTCTAATCCATTCAAATTGAGTTTTGAGCAAAGAGTGGTGTAGGTCAGGTTTCATTCAGTTTTCCCAACACCCTTTATTGAAGAGACTGTCATCTGCCCATTGTATATTCTTTACTGCTTATTGTTTTTATTCATTTTAATTTTTTCTGATTTCCCTTATGCTATTTTTCATTTAGAAATGTTTAATTTCCAGATGTTGAGAATTTTCAACAGAATTACTGTTGTTATTGATTCTTGTTTCATCTCTTAGTGAACATGTTCTGTGTGATTTTAATCTGTGAAATTTATCGAGACTTACTTTTTTAATATTTTAATGTTTTGGACACTTTTTATTTATTTATTTATTTATTTATTTAGAGAGAAATGGAGATAGGAGGGGAAGACAGAGAGGGGGAGAGAAAGATAGACACCTGCAGACCTGCTTCACTGCCTGTGAAGGGTTTTGGACACTCTTGAAAATGCTGTGCACCCAGCAGTTGGATGATGTTTCTTTTTTATAATTATCAGTCAGGTTGGCTTGGCAAATGTGCTTTTAATTTCTATATTCTTATTCATTTTTTGTTTTGAGAAATCTTTACAAGAAGCTCATTAAAGTTTATAGTTGTGATTGTCTACTTCTCCTTTTTATTGAGTTTTTTTTTTTTTTTCCTCCAGGGTTATTGCTGGGCTTGGTGCCTGCACCATGAATCCACCGCTCCTGGAGGCCATTTTTCCCCCTTTTTTGTTGCCCTAGTTGTTGCAGCCTCGTTGCGGTTATTATTGCCATTGTTGACGTTGCTTTGTTGTTGGATAGGACAGGGAGAAATGGAGAGAGGAGGGGAAGACAGAGAGAGAGGGGGAGAGAAAGATAGACACTTGCAGACCTGCTTCACCGCCTGTGAAGCGACTCCCCTGCAGGTGGGGAGCTGGGGGCTCGAACCGGGATCCTTACGCCGGTCCCTGCGCTTTGCGCCACGTGCGCTTAACCCACTGTGCCACTGCCCGACCCCCCTTTTTATTGAGTTTTAGCCAATTTTGAAAGTACATTATTAAATGGATACATATTTAGTTTTCTCTCAAGGCTTTCTGTTGTATTGCTCCTCTTACTAATGTTCAATGTCCCTTTTCATTCCTGGTAGTGCTCCTTTCCAAAAGTTTACTTTTGATTTGATACTTTTCTCCCCTCTCTCTTTAATTGCCATATATCTGTCTTTTTCACAGTGTGACTCTTATAAACAAGGAGTAAACTGTATCTTGTTTCTCTGTGCAGACAATCCATGCCTTTTAGTCAGAGTATTTAGGCCACTTACATTTAGGATGAGTAACAATGTGGTTGAGTTTAATCCCATCATTTTCCTTTCTTTTCCATTTCATCTAATTTTTGTTCCTTTGCTCCCCTTTTCCAGCTTCCATGTTTTTCCTCTTCTACTGACTTGTTAGGTGTATTTCTTGGAGTTACTTTACAGTCAGCTATCCTAGGCAGTTGCTACTAGCCATATTAGAATCATGTTTAAAATTTTTTCCTTCTTGTATTAGTTACACTTTGATGCCCAATAAACACGTAGCCATTAGTGACTGGGTGGTGCAGGTATGAAACATCTCCATTACTATAGACAGTCTGCTAGACCATTCTTTAGAGATTAAAATTGGGATTTGTTGTGAGTCAGAATTACTCAGGAAAATTACACACAACACACAAAATTATACACTTGTGCATAAAGAGAACATTCTTGTCAGAAGTAGTGTATTTTGTTATCTTTATGTATATGTGTATTATGTATTTATGTATAGTGTATTATGTTATCTTTATACTAGCTCTGTGTCTGAAGAATTATGTCCTATTCTAGCTGTCGCCTAGGCATTCGTTTTCTAAAACACAGGATAACTCCTGCTCTTTCTGTTTCATGAAATGCTTATGAAAAATAAAACTGCAAAGTGGTGGAATGCTTATATGAAAGTGAAGGCTGGGGGCTGGGCGGTGGCGCAGCTGGTTAAGTGCACATGGCGCAAAGCGCAAGGACCAGAGTAAGGATTCTGGTTCCAGCCCCCAGATCCCCACCTACATGGACATTGTTTCACAGGCAGTGAAGCAGGTCTGCAGGTGTCTATCTTTCTTACCTCTCTTGTCTTCTCCTCCTCTCTCCATTTCTCTCTTTCCTGTCCAACAACAACAATGATAAACAACCAGGGCAACAAAAGGGAAAAAAATAGCCTCCAGGAGCAGTGGATTCGTAGTGTAGGCACCGAGTCCCAGTGATAACTCTGGAGGCAAAAAAAAAAAAAAAAGTCAAGGCTTTTTTACTTTAGGTATTTAAAGTGGATTGACCTAGGTTTCTGTGTTTTCTTGCTTTTTTCTCTTCTCTTTCCAGGTTGCTAACAGAACTGGAATCTCCTTCTTGGTGGCCCTTTAGTTCCATGCCCTGGAAAGCACCCTTGGAAACCAAGCCCAGGGCAAGTACCTCAGCAGCAAGTTCTGAAGCATTTGGGAAAGAAGGGATAGTGATCAGAGTTCCTGTTGTTATCTCCCAGAGAACAGAATCTCAGGTGAAGCCAGGAAGGCTCACCATTCTGGTTTCGGGGCTGGAAATCCACGACTCCAATTCTTTACTCCTACACAAATTTGAAAGAGAAGAGGTGGATGACATTAAAATTCATACACCATATGAGATTAGCATCCGCCAGCGTTTCATTGGGAAACCGGACATCACTTACCGCTTGTTATCTGCCAAGATGCCTGAAGTTATCCCCATTTTGGAAGTGCAATTCAGCAAGAAGATAGAGTTGCTAGAAGATGCCCTCATGTTCCGGGGCACTGGAGTTTCTTCCCTGACAGAGAAGGGCTTCTCTGTGTGGCAGGCAGGTTAGTGCCACTCCCCACAGCTACACACAGACCTCTGGGATCTGGTCAGTTCACCCAAGGCACATAATTAACACAATGCCTCAAATCCCTCAGAACAGCTGCTACCATGATGCACTAACAAATGGCTACTCGTTTGTAAATAAAAATAATTCCAGCCATTTCCTTTCATACTTAACTCTCTACCTATGACTCTCCAGTCACTCAAGTTTTACCATATACTTTCGAGCTGTATGGATTTCAGGAGAGGCCACAATAGTTCTGGGGTGGGGGTGGGGGGACCCTTTTAGAACTGAGAAAGGCTCCAGTGCTCTTCCTTTTTCTTCAGTTTAGATATGTAACTATCATCACTTATCTGCTGGTGGCTTCTGGTCTCCCTGCCCTTGCCACCTGGCTTGCATTCCCCTGGCTTTCAGTCGAGGTCTTCCCACCCACCTTCCAGATGTATCTTTAGGCATGTGATTCTGTGAAGGCAACATCACATTGTTTTTTGTGTTGTTGGCACTGTCAGAGTGGCAGGCGGGCCTCTGTGTCCTCACACAGGTCTCTCTGTGAATAGAGGAATAACACAGCCAGAGGGGTCAAGTCCACAGCAGCTTTCTCCCAGGATGAGAGAATGTGATAAGATCTAAGTTGCCAATTTTGCCATTCTGATGGGTGTTGAGTGACACGTGGGTGATATTAGGGGTGGGAGGGTTACAAATATCTTTATTACAAGTTGATTTTATGGTACAAAAGTAGAAACCACCTATACATCCAACTGTTAGGTGATTGTTAAGTCAAGAGTTGGCCAACTTTTTCTGTAAAACCCCATAAATACTTTTTTTAATTTTAGTTTTTTTAATTTTGATAGAGAAATCGAAAAGAAAGCAGCAGATAGACACACACACACACTCACACACACACACACACACCAGCAGCACGCTTACCCTTACAGGTGGGGGCCAGGGGCTTGGCCCCAGATCCTTGCACATGGCAGCTTGTGTGCTCTACCCAACCCCCTGTTAAGACCCATATGATAAATACTTTGAGCCTTGAAGGCTGTGCCATATCTGTTGCAGTGACTCACCTCTACCATTATAGGGCAAAAGCAGCCACAGACCGTATGTAAACAGATGAGCGTGGCTGTATTCCAACAAGACTTCATATTAACAGCAGGTGGTGGGGGTCAGGGTTTGGCAAACCCCTGAGCTGAATTATAATAAATATACACATGTACAATAATACTAACGGATCACTTTTTAAATTAAGTGATCTGTGTATGCAGATATGAAAAGGTGCATGCAGTGTACAGCCATGTGAAAAAAAAATAGGAAAACTCAAGAATGACATATAGAAGACTAGCAGTAGTTATCTGTAGAAGGCCAGAATAGTGAAACTCTCTCTCACTCCCTCCTACAGCTCTGTGCAATATGCAGATGTTCACTATAAAAACATATCCGATGTTCACAACCAGGTAGAAAAACGCACTTCAGATTAAAAGCCCCAGCTGTGTAGCCTACTTAGTCTTACACTAAACCATTCAGGCTTCTAGCCCGTAGAAATCCTGACACTGGAGACATCTGCATTTGACCCGGTAGGAGCAGCATAGATGGGATGGTTTTGTGACTACTTACACAGAGTTTCTTCTGAGCCAGACTTCTAGAGAATTCTATTTGACTCTTATAGTCCATCTTCTTTTTCCTCCTCTTTCAATGACATTTTTGCTTTTTGATTTTTCAGATGCAGAGCACCTGGTTCTGCTCTGTAGGTTGTCTATTTTGTGTTTTGCTTTGTTTTGTTTTTCCCTAGTGGCTTACCTTTTTGTTCCACCTGATTTGCAGGAGTTCCATATCTATCCTCCAAATTTAGCCTCATTAAAGACAACTGATGTGTCTCAATCTGTCAACCTCCACTACAGAAATCCTTGATTATGGCATGGTTCAACCTGCCATTTTTTCCCCTGTGAGTTTGGTTTTGAGTCCTTAAGAAACTCCAAAGTCAGAAAATATTCTGACCTTTTCTAACATTGCCATAATGAGGGATATTATTTCTAGATTAGTGGTGGTTTGTCTTACAAGTAGGAATCTTTCCTTAGGAACTTTGCTGGATATCTATTACAGGAAGAGGCAGGCTTGCTACGCCCCATTCTTTTTCTTTCTGAAATAATCAATTTCATTTTTATGGTGTTGGTTGTCATTATACTTGGTAATAAGTAGATCTGATGGAATGTCCAAGTGTTCATGTGAAAGTGTACTTTAAAAAAATTTTTTTATTAGGTAGAGATGGCCAGAAATCAAAGAGGGCAGTAGGGCAAGCAGAGGGCACTGTCAGCCTTTTGTTCCACAGCCAGACGCAGAACCAGCAGGAGACAGCTGGCAAAATAGCTCACCCAGACAGTGTGCCTGATTTATATTGCTGAGATTCTAGCCCAGCACCCCCCCCCCTTCCACCACCACGCCAAAGTAGGCTGTTATGCTGGGTGTTTTTCTCTCTGTGTGTCTCTCTCCTGCTGTCTGAAAAGGTCAGCCCAGGGCAGTGAATCTCTGGTGACAACCTGAAAAAAGGAACCTTTCAGGAGATAATATGGAGTGATAATTGAGTCATGTGATGACAGTCTGCCTTGGGGAGGGAAGGCACAGACAGAGCGGCTCCCTCCTCAGAGCAGCCAGCTCAGGACTACTTGTAAGACTCCTAGCTGATTATTGTGGCCACTGAACTCTCTAGGACAGTGCCCCTCACGGAGAGTGACCCTACTTCTCGGCCTTCTCCGTAGCCACAAGCCCTTTCCCAGCAACACCTGGCTTTGGGTCAGACTGAGTGACTGGAGACCATGGTCATAGACAAGTGGGAACTGAGCCACATCTAGGAAGACAGATGGGTTTTCATCTTGGAGCTAACTTTAGACTCTGGGTGAGATCCCTGAAGCGTGTCTGAGTCTGGAGCGAGCAGGAAGTGAGGCCAGCCTGCCTCACGGTGGGCGGCCTCACAGCTGTGGACGGGAGGCACAGGTGACAAGGGGTGATGTGTTAGGAAAACGACACCTTAGAACTACAGAAACAGCGAGGTGGAAACCAGGATTTTTTTTTTTTTTTACATTTCAAATTCCTAATGAGCAATGTTGGCAAAAAAAAATAAATAAATAAATAAAATGTGTGGCCAGTAGGTGGCAGTCTAGTAACACAGCAAGTTCATTTCAAGAAGAACTTTGAGAGCCCTGTGTACTGTTAAGGCAGAGGATGAGAGCTTGGGGTGGAAGGAGTGGCTAGGGTGAGGGTCTCCTGGGCTTCGGGCACCAGGAGTGAAACAGGGACAGCTTCCTCAGGAAGGAGCAGTTGCAAGTGACTGTTTTTCTGCAGAGCTTCAATAAGGCTTTTATTTTGGGGTAGTTTCAGAGTCACAGAATAAGTTGTGAAGATAGTACCCAGAATTCCTATGTCTCCATGCCTTGTTTCCCCCACTGCTGCCACCTCTCATGGGTGTCATTTATAGTCACTGTCATGTTGAACTTGCACTGATACACTGATATTCACTGACGTCCATTTAATTATTTGAGAAAGAGAGAATCAGAGCAATAGTCTGGCACATGTGGTGCCAGAGAACAAACTCGGGACTTCCTGCTTGAGAGTCCAGTGCCTCACCCACGCCACCCCCCAGGCCATGCTTTACTCACCTGTGCCCAGACGCTACCTTCTGTTCTAGGATCCCGTGGGACCTTAGTTGTGTCTCCTGGGGCTCCTCTGAACTGTGACAGATTCAGGGGTCTGGCTGGGTGTTTGTAGAGTCCCCACCTACCCTTCACCACCACTACCCACTCCCATTGACCATTTACTTTCTTTATTTATTTATTTACAAGAGGGATAAGAGGGGGGAGAGGAACAATCTAGATATCATTCTGGTACATGTGCTGCCAGGGATCTATCTCAAGACCTCATGCGTGAGAGTCCCACACTTTATCCACTGTGCCACCTCCCGGACCACCCCATTGACCTTTATCTCATGTTGTTGTCTCATGAACTTCAGGGTGACTAGTTACCTTCAGGGCAGGTAGCCTCCTCATCACATCAGCAGCAAGGCCCATGCTTTTTTTTTTTTTTTGAAGAGGATGGGTGGTAGTTAAAGACTTATTTATCTCTCTCTCTCTCTCTCTCTCTCTCACACACACACACACACACACACACACACACACACACACACAGAAGCTCATCAGTTGAGACTATCTCTTGAGGTGATCAAGCTCTATCTAGCCCTAGGTGCGGGTAGCTCACCGGCAGCTGAGGGACTCTACATGGTCATAAGGGTGTGGGCACTGCCATAACCACCAGCAGACCCTGAAGAAACTATCCAAGACCAGACAGGTGTGGAGTGATTCTTCTGTCATTCTCCTGTCGGGTCTTGGTGGTCCTAGCTCTCAGCCTGCACTCAGGTTGGGGAGCTCAGAGTCTGGGATATGGGAGCCTGATGTCCTGTCCCAGGACTGTCCTAAGTTCAGCCCTTGCTCAGCCCCCCCCTCCTCATTCCCAGAAAATGAAATCAGCTGCAAGCTCCCTTGTAGCTTGAACAACTTGTTCTTATTTTGTTTAACTGAGCTGATAACTAATGACTTTAGAAAGTAAAACCACTCCACACTGCACCAAACTTCTCAGAAGATAATTCAAAGCATGGCAACAACTGAGTCAGCAGCTCAACTCTTAGCACGTGGTGGGGGGGCTGTTTTGACTTCTTGGTGGTTTAAGGAAAGCTCTTGTCAAGCATGCAAAAGTAGTGCATGTGTCTTTGTAACATGGTGTCAGGCACTGAAGTGGAAAGCAGTGTGGCTCTGACGGAGTCTAGCCCTGGGATAGATGTGTCCCCGCCTGTACCTGGTGCTCAGAGATGCTAGAAGGGGGAGAATTCAACTTGAGAAGATGCTGGAAAAAAAGAAGTAGCAGTGAGACACATACCACTGTTTGTATCGAAGGGGTGACTGTGGAGGTGGTAGCAGAACAGTATGAGGGCAAGTTGCTGGCAGGACCAGGTAGAGGACTTGCCACCAAATTTGGTGCTAGGGGATCCCCATCTGAGCAGCATGAGCAGATGGGCTGCAGAGGAGGCCAGACCAGAGTGACTGGATGGGACAGACTGGGAAATGCCTCCTGTGGGGAGTGGGTTTCTGTCTCTAGGCCTCAAAACCACTTGAGCAGAAGCAAGGCGTTTGCTTTTGCCACCTCGCTACTGCTGATGATGTTTAAACATCACGCCACCACTGGTCTTTGCGTCAGGCTAATAATAACTAGTAGAACATCTTCTGGTTTTGCTGGTGTGTTGTCCAGCCAGGTTCTGAGCACATTCTGTTGCTAACTATTGGGGAAACTGCTGTCCGTTATGTGACTCCTCAGTGAGCAACAATTCAGATAAGAACAAGCCATGCTATGCAAAGATCTGTGCTCGTTAATACACTCTTAGGGTGTTGAAGTAGGGTGGGACTTTGTCTAGAATACAGCTTTTTAAAATTTATTTCATTTTATTTCGATATCACTAGGGCCTCATACAATACACACATAATTGCATTGCTCTGGGACATCTTTTTCAGATAGAAAGAGAAACGACCAGAACTTCCCCCCAGCTGTGGCACTTCCATGTGATATGCTAGGGCCCGAGCCAGGTGAACTCTCCAGCCTCCATGTCTTTTTTTAAGAGCATAGATGGAAAGGAAGATGTCTGAGTCCCTGCTGCCTGGGAAGGTTTTGTTCTGTGAGACTTGCTCAGACTTCTGAGTTGCCTGTGGTGGTTCTTTGTAGGGCATGTTGCCCAAACTAACTCACAGTTAGTGGGAGAGAGGGTTCTGGCATGGGACCTACCTGCCCAAAAGAGAGGGATGTGGGGTGAGGGGTGCCTCCCGGTGGCAGGGCATCCTTTTCAAGTCTTTACATGAAAGTCTTTCTCCATTGACTGGCTCCTATCTAGCCTAGGTCTGGTTCTCACTGGGACCCCAAGAAACCAGCTTTCTTGTCTTCATTCCATCCCACACATCCCCCTTACCCCTAAGGCCCTTTGCTCAGCCAGGTGCTCTTAAGGAATATTAAGAACAAAGTGTGTATGTGGGGGGGGGGGGGGTTTGGGCAGTAGCATTGTAAGGATCCCGGTTCGAGTGCCCAGCTCCCCACCTGCAGGGGAATCGCTTCATAAGCGGTGAAGCAGGTCTGCAGGTGTTTATCTTTCTCTCCTCTCTGTCTTTCCCTCCTCTCTCCATTTCTCTCTGTTCTAAGAACAGTGACATCAATAACAACAATAATAACCACAACAATGATAAAACAATAAGGGCAACAAAAGGGGGAAAAAAATAGCCTTCAGAAGCAGTGGATTCGTGGTGCAGGCATGTAGACCCAGCAATAACCCTGGAGGCAAAGAAAAAGAAAAAGAACAAAGGGGATGTATTTGTGTGTGTTTTGAAGATGGAGGGAGGAGGCTTGTGCAGCTGGCGTGTCCTGAAGGTGACGGGCTGGGCTTCTGCTTCTCAGGCACAGGAGCAGCTTATCCTATGGGCCTTCTTTTTCCTCCTCCTCCTCCTCCTCCTCCTCCTCCTCTTCCTCCTTTCCCTGGCTGGGCATCACTAGGGTCCTTGGCAGGACCAGGGTCACCTATTGGCTCCCATATCCCTTACTGTGCTAGGGAAAACAAACAAATACTTCAATATTAGCAGAACATGACCAGAGGGTTCTGAACTCTAATTCCATTAGGACCCTGAGAGAGAAGAGGAAATAAGGAAGGACCCTCAGAAGTAGTAATAGGTGTACGTGTGACTTAGAAAGGAAGAGAATTCAAGGCCATAGGGGAAAAAAAAAAAAGGTAAAACATATATATATAAATTTAGATGGATAGTTATAGAAATAATAGTCCAGAAGCCAGACCTCCCACCTCCTGCAACCCACAATGACCCTGGATCCATACTCCCAGAGAGATAGAGAATGGGAAAGCTATGGGGGGGGGGGGGATATGGAGATTGGGTTGTGGGAACTGTGTGGAGCTGTATCCCTCTTATCCTACAGTTTTGTTAATGTCTCCTTTCTTAAATAAATAATTTTAAAAAGATTAAAAAATAAAAGAAATAATAGTCTACCCATATCTGTGAACTTAGGAGAACTACTGCAGTTTCCAGTGGAGGGAATAGGGACACAAAACTCTGGTGGCAGGAACAGTGTGAATTTACACCCCTGTTATCTTATGGTTTTGTAAATCACAAATAAAAATTGTAGCATGTAAAAAAAAAGCAACTCCAAGAGTCTGGTGCTGATGCTGGTTCTCAGACAGGACACATCTGCTCCCCCACACATCTGGAAGTGCACAGGGCCGCTGCTCTGTGTTGGATGTGACCTTGTGAGGCAGAGAAGAACGACGGTGACAGACTGTAGTTGGTGCTTTTATCTGGGCCCCAGAGTGCCAGGGCTGCAGGGAGAGCTGGCTCTTCAAATAAAGGACAGGTGGCACACCCTGGGAGGGGCCTGAGTGGCATGACTAGCACCCTCTGTTGCAGGGCTACCCTTTGGCTCTTGGGAATTCCCCGCACAGGTATTGGTGCAGCCCTGGGGCTCAAGGGCAGCGCCCTGCTGAGGAAGCCACAGGGCAGCATTCTGCCTCACCTTGGGGCACTCAGCCACCCCACTTGCCGCCTTCTGTGTCATCTAGGACTGCAGCACCCCTGGGTGGGACTGCCCTAACTAGGGGTGTGTTTCTTGTGCTTGCGCCCAGGCTCAACAGGTGGTATATCATTAGTCCAAGTCATTAGTCTAAAAACACTTCCGAGAACAGGATCCTGGCCACCTATAGTTCTATAGTAGACTATGACCACTGTGGGGTAAGGAAGAAGCCCCAGATGGGAGTTAGAAGGTAAACACACACACACACACACACACACACCCCTACCTCTGCCTCAACATCAACAGAGGCTGCAGACTGGAGTTAGAAGGTGAACACGAAAATACACACACACACACACACACACACACACACACACACACACACACCTCTGCCCTAACATCAATAGAGGCTGCAGACTGGAGTTAGAAGGTGAACACGAACACACATACACACACACACACACCTACACCTGCCCCAGCATCAACAGAGGCTGCAGACCAAGCACATGAAAACACATCTCTGGGCCCAAAGAACCGCTCTGCAAGTCTCTGAATGTTCTTACACCTTCCAGAAGATGACCTTCCTATGTGACTTTCCATTCCAGCGTCGGGGCTGATGGACCGAGCCCTACACGGGGAGCCTTTGGGGAGCCAGGAAGGCAAATCGCTTCAACTGCAGGTCACTGAGCCACTCATCTCTGAGGCAGAAGCTCAGGAGCTGAGACAGGTAACTTGCATTTGGGGTCCTGTCAACACCAGTGTGGTGTTCCAGCTTCTTTTTTCGGCACCTTGTTCTTCCTGCCTGAACCACATCCCCTGCTTTATGCCTGCCTTTCAAGGCAAGGGTCTGTCAGGATATCTATCTGCCTTCATTGCTTGGCACCTTGTAGCTGGAGGGAAGAGAGGAAAGGCCATGCTCCATTTTCAGTCCCTGTCTTTATTTTCTTTTGCTACATGTTTGAAGAAAGAAGAAAAGTAAGTTGTTCTGTTGTGATTTTGCAGTTGGTAGCTCTCTGCCTCACTTTCCCCATGAGAGAATACTGACTGGGGGGTGGGGGTGAGCAGCCCACCTTTACCCAGATGCTCCATGTTGGTTTGTGGCTTAAGAAGCCCCATCACATTCAGACTCTGACGCCATTTGGGAGAGCCTCCCATTGGTCATCACCATTCCCTTCCATCCATGCATACAGTAAGGCTGTATTTCTTTGACCTTGTTCTTAAATGAAGTCTTACTTTCATTGTTCACATAGACATGTTCTTCTGTATGCTCAACAATTTGTTTGTTTGTTTTCTTTTGCGGGGGCGGGGGGGGGGGTGTTCTCCAGTATGGCTGTTGCTTTTCCTTCCCCTTCTAAAACAGTCACTTTCAGAATAGCACCCAAGAGTGTCGCTTTCCAGATGCAGCTGTACATTCTTCAGGGTTCGGGTGGCTCCTTCTGATGAGCTTATTGCCCCAGAACTCTGCCGATCTGCTTTGCTTTGAAGTGGCAGAAGCCCTACCCACCTCCCACCCCCTCAAAAAAAAGCAGACATACCCCTTTTCCCAAGAGCAGATGCGAGCTCATGGGCCTTGGGTGAGTAGGACTTAGGAGCCCCCAGCCTCTTAAGAAGGGGTCTGTCACTGAGATGTCCTTTCCCATGGGCACTGTGTTTGGGCTAGACTTGTTGGTGGCCAGTGTGGACTTTTACCTGTGAATCCTGGTGGTGGTCACATAGTTTGACAATGTCAAGCACCTACCCTACCACCAGAGGAAATGTGGCTTTCCCCTCAAAGCCATGATGGGGTGGGGAAGATTAGCATGACGGCACCACCATTTATGAGAAGAGTAAGACTCCGCAGCCATCCTCGCCGGGACCATGTGTCAGTTAGCCCTGTGGTGTCTGCTGGGAGCAGTAGGCGCCATGAGTCAGGATGCTGGTTCGGAGAGGAGGAAGTGGTCACCCTGAGTGGTGGGTTGGGAAGAGCCGCCACAGGAGGGGCAAGGGCTGGGTGCCAGTCACCCTCCTTCCCTGCAAGGAGAACCTAGTTTCACCAGAGAGGATATCTCTCTCCTTCCTCTCCCTCTCCTTCTCCCTCTCCCTCTTCTTCTCCCTCTCCCTCTGCTTCTCTCTCTTTCTTTTTCTTTTTTCTCATCTTTTCTCTTTCATTTCTTTTGAAGGAAAAACACATGTTTTCTATTTAGGCAAGAATTCCTAGCCATGCAGCTGAGGCTTCAGCATAAGCAGGAATGAGTTAAATTTCTGGGGAAAACAAAAATGCAAGAAAATCCCCCTCCTTTCAGCTGTGGTTTTTGTTGCAAATGCTATTAAAATCATTATGTGGAAATGTGTCCTGGTGATTTAAACTGCAGCCGGGAGTGCTGAGAGAGAAGATTCGCTGTGTTTTCACTAGGGGACAGCCGCGCTGAGTGAGTGTGCCAGGCCCGGAGCCATGTGGCTGCGGTCAGGTCCTGTCTGCTGCATAGCCCACCGTCCAGCTACGAGAGAGCACGTGGTGGAGGAGCCGGGAGAGCAACTGGAGTCTCTGGGGTGGGTTTGGCAGAGTCCCTTGAATCATTTCTCATGTCTGATGCTCCAGACTTTGCCTGTCCTGACACCACTGTGCTTTTGTTGACTGAGCCTATGACTACCAGGGATTTGCCTCGGGCTTGGGGGAAGATAAAGGCAATGGCAGTTTGGCTTTGGCCTCAGGGTGTTGCAGTTTTCTGGAAGATAAATTCAAAATCTCTTAATCTCCATTTCTCTGTTTTGTCCTGTGTCTGGTGTCTTCCCCCAGCGGGAACCAGATGAAAGCCTCGTGCGGTCTGGTCTTGTGGTTGAGCAGACGCAGGCCAGGGGCAGGCCTAAGCCAGGTGTGGGGACGCCCTGCAAGCCCTGCCAGAGCGGCAGCCGGAACAGCGGTGGAGGGGGGCCTGGTTCTGGGTGCGTCTTCTCGTTCCCGGAAAAGGGCTTACACGGTGGCCTGTTGCATTGTGTGTGGATTGTGGGGTGGGTTAGTGGGGATCCTAGGTCATACTTCCTGACTTTCACTTAGAAGAATCAGAGAAGGTATAGAGCCTGCCTACTGGGGGAAAGAGTTCTATAAACAAGAACCACAAGAAGTAAAAGAAGGGGGCCCGGTGGCACACTACATTAAGTGCACATAGTGCGAAGCTCAAGGATCCCAGTTCGAGCCCCTAGCTCCCCACCTCTCCACCTCCTCACCTGTGGGGGGGGGGGGGTCACTTCACAAGCAGTGAAGCAGGTCTGCAGGTGTCTTTCTCTCCCTCTCTATCTCCCCCTCCCCTCTCAATTTCTTTCTGTCCTATCCAAAAAATTGAAAAAATGGCCACAAGAGCAATGGATTCGTAGTGCAGGCTCCAGCCTGGAGGCAAAAAATAAGACCAAGTGAAATGAAAATCCAAGTTGATTGGCTCTGCTGTGTGTTAGTCCAGAAGTCCCTTCATCAGAACAGTTGGTCAGTGGCTGGGTTCTTTTTCTGTTCCATTGTCATTCTTTCTGCTTTAGAAATCATCTTCACTGGCTTGCTCCCTGCCTGGCCTCCTTCCCTCTCTTCTCTGCTCTCTGGAATTTCTAATTTAAACTTGTCTTAATTCAACTGTCTCCTCCCTTAGTCAAGAAGAAAAGTCAGTTATTTCTCACATAGCTAATCTACATAAGAGCGTTTGCCCAGTGAGTGATCCTCAGCTCCAAGGAAGTGTCAGAGCCAGTGAATGTTTATCCCTGGCTTCTGCGCATTAACTGTCCATTTGGAGAGACAGAATCTGCATTTCCCGGGATAGGTGTCCACACAGGGTAATTGAGTGGTGCATCTGACACTTCTCATCAACCATGGCCACGGGCCTGGCCACTCACTCTCCAGGAATGCTTGTTCCAGAACTGCCACCACTTAGGAGCAGGGTGCTTGCTTAGTGAGCCCTCGGGTATAAAGAAAGGCCAGGCCATGCACCTCCTATCCTGAAGGGCCTTAGAGGAGCAAGGGAGGCATGCTGACACTCAGGGAAAGAGAAGAGTCTATATAGGGCCCATTGGGGTCTTACTGCAGGCCAGTGGAGTGAAGCACTTTGGAATCATGAAAGGTTTGGAGCAAGGAGTAGTGTGATAATCTGGGGTTGGGGGGGTTCACACAGATCCTTCAGTTTCTCTTGCTCCCCTGTGCTTTCTTTGAACCCCTTCTAGACTCTTCGATGTACTACTGGAGGGCACAGTCAGAAGGTGTTTCCAGGGTTGTGGGGGCAGTTTTATAATGCTGTTTCTATTTATGGCCTGGATACCGGGTCTAGATATTAGCAATAAGCCAGGCCGCTTATTGCAATATCTGTTACTTTGTGAATTATTAATAAATGTTCCTGACATCATATCCTATGTCATTTCTAAATGTTTAACCATAAGAAGGGGTTGAGTAATCAGGAAAAGGTACCTAGTAATGGCTGATGGCCACACACAATTGGCATTTCGGTAAGAGGACATGCGTCCTAAGAGGAGCCCTGAGCAAGGAACTGGGGAGTCAGGGCTTCTCCTGGCCCTGCCTGCTGGCTCCTCAAGTCTCAGTCTCCACCTCAGGAAAGCACCTTAACATGGAGCATCTCCCAAGTACCCATCATCCACTGCAGAAACCGCCACAATGAACTGAAAGCTCAGAGCAGAGTGCCACTCATGGTTTTCCTGTGTGCTCTGCTGGTTAACTAGGTCAGTGGTAACCATGAGGACGGCTCTGACAGACAGGAGACAGACATGCGGCACCCCACCCCCTGCCCCACCCCGCCTGCTCTAGTTTCATGTGCCTCTTCCCTGCACCCTCTGAGATGGCCCCGGGCGGCCAGCTCTTCTGCACAGCAGCTTTTCAGAGGGAGGCCCCATGTTGTCTGTGGTTCAGAGGGGAGGGCCTGTCCAGGCACGTGGCTGTGTGTCCTCTGGAGCTCTTGAATGACAAAGACAGCTGATCCCAGCTCTGGCTTCCACTCCCAGAAGCTACATGAAGGCCTGAGCCGTGTGGCTGTGTGTGTGTGTGCGCGGGGGGTATCAGTCTTTCTGACACACATGCACGTGCAGATGAGCCTTGCAGAGCATTCTGTCTTCCACTGCCCTGCCCTCCCCCCAAAAAGAAAAAAATTGGGGTTGGGGTTGGAGGCAGCTTCCAGAAAAGGAACTCTGAGCTCTGGAGTGGAGACGGTTTCCAGAAAGTGCCAGCTCCTCAGTGAGCTACTCTGAGGAGCAGTAAACAGGCAGGCAAACAACACTACCTGGACTAGGGATGTAACTTGTTTCACCCTCAGAATATTTTGCCATTTTGGGGGTTAATATTTGACTGAGCCTCGAGTCTTGAAAATTAAATATTTCATTGTTTGATCATTGAATGCCAAGCCATGAGAAGTAATACATGTTACAGCTGTATTTTTTTTATTGTGGTCAATGTAAAGGGTGTAAGTGTAGCATTTAAAATGTGCAGTTACTGCCATTACTGCCTAACCTCTTTTATCAGCTGGTAAAATATCACCCCAACAGAAACTGATCAAGAGCCAACAACTCCACCTGTCATCCCCCTTCCTATTCTCTAGACACCTCTTTGTGGCGATGATATGCCTAATCTAGGAACCTATCATAAATGGAATAATGGTCTTTCTGTCACTTGGTGTATTGTTCTGAAGCCTGAGCAGTATAGGAACTTGAACTAGCACTTTTTATAACTGAATTATATTTCCTTCAGATGGCTTGACCACCTCGTGTTTGTCCTGTCACCTGCTATAGTCAACATGAGGAGCAAGTTATCTGTTTAATGCCCTGCTTTCATTTTCTTGGGGTAGACTCCTAGGAGTGCAATTGCTCAGTCACATGATAACTTTATATTTATCTTTTTGATAAACTGCCTGATTTCCATAGTAGCTGTACTATTTTATATTTCCACTAGCAGTGTACTAGGGTTTTAATTTTTCACATTCTCATCAACACCTGCTTTTCTTTAAAAAAAAAAAATTGTTTTCCCACCTGCAGGGGGAAAGCTTCACGAGTGGTGAAGCAGGGCTGCAGGTATCTCTCTGTCTCTCTCCCTCTCTATCACCCCCTCCTCTCTCAATTTCTCTGTCTCCATTCAATAATAGATAAATAAATTTTAAAAACCATATTTTAAAAAAATTGGTTGTTTTTTTTTTTTTTTTTACTATCATTATAATAGCCCTTCTGGTGGATGTGAAGGGGTGGGTATCTCTTTGTTTGGATTTGCATTTCACTTTGTGACTGAAGCATCTTCTCATGTTCTTACTGTCCACATGTATGTCTTTGGAGAATTGACTACTCAAGTTCTTTTTCTATTTTGAATTGGGTTGTTTGTCTTTTGGTTTGTTAAGTTGCAGAAGTTCCTTACACTTTTAGATCTGCACTTTGCAAGATTTGCCTTATCAGACACGTGATTTTGTAAATGCCTGTCCCAACCTGTGGTTTGCTTGGGGCTTTCTTGGTTATGTCTGACACCAGCCATTCATTTTTGGCACTGACCACCCATTGTTAACACACACCTCACAGATTCAAATGCCTCATACCCAACGGGTGTGCCTCTCCTTGACACAGCAGCCTCATTAGGGGCCCCGGCCCATTCACTCTTCTGACCAGCTGGCAGCCAGTCTGGGAGGCCCCCATGATCTACTGTAATAACCCACACAACTGAAGAAAACACTGACTTTGATTGTAACTCAGGATGTGAGTCAGGAGGGGTCCGATGAAGAGATCCATGGAGATCAAGGTCCAGAAGGGCTTCCCTGCCCTCCCCGCATGGAACTGGCATGTCGCCCTCCTGGCAACAACCAAGTCACTCTGCTCAACCTCAGGTATCCAGAGCCTCATTAAGGTTTCATTTGGGTGGACTTAACTCAGTCACCATCCCCTTCCCCTCCCTGGAAACCAAAGGCCCATGGATTGTCTTTCCAGTATGGCCACCTTCCATCTCAAAACCACCAAGGGGTTTACCTTGTGTCACCTGTTCACATAAACTCAGGTGGTTTCTAGGAACTCACGGATAACAAGAACCCTCCTACTATTTGGGAGGTTTTAATAATTTAGGCTCTTCTGACATCCAGGCATAAAGGTCAATCAGATTCCGTGTAATGCTGTGAATATGTGGACATTTTAGATTTCGATGGAGTCCATTTACATGGTTTCCTGCTAATGTCTTATCTAAGAATCCATTGCCAAACCAAAGGTATGAAATTTGACCCTTATGTTTTTGAAGAGTCACAGATCCATTTTTGAGTTAACGTTTTGTATCTGAAGCGTGGTGTAAGGGTCCGGTTTCATTCTTCAGTGAGCAGATGATATCCAGTTGTCCTAGGGAAAGGGCATTTGCTCAACAGACTCTTCTTTCTCTATTGAGTAGTCTTGGCACCTTTGTCAAAAACTCCACTGCCCATAGATGTACTTGGAGTCAGCAGCATATTATGTTTTCACTTGTCTCAAATTTGACTCATTTTCCTTCTTTTTTGGCATATTGGTCATCTCTGGGTGTGTTGCTTGATTCCCACGTATTTGTGACTTTTCTAGCTTCCCAAATTCCAAGCTTCGTTCCACTGTGACCAGAGATGCAGCTCAGTTTGTTAACACGTGTTGAAGCTTGTTTAGTTACCTACCTACACAAAGTGTCCAGAAACTATTTTCTTTGCTCTTGAGAAGACTGTGCATAGTGCTATTTGAGGATGGAACCTTGTACACATGACTGTTAGGATCAAACTGGTTCACAGTGTTGTTCAAATCCTGTTTCTTTTCTTGTTCTTTTTTATTATTATTTTATTTATTCCCTTGTTTTTATTGCCATCAGGTTTATTCCTGGGGCTCTGTGTTGTCACTACGAATGCACTGCTGCTCCTGGTGGCCTTTTTTTTTTTTTTTCTCCTTCTATTTTGTTTGACAAGACAGAAATTGAGAAAGGAGTGGGAGATAGAGAGGGAGAAATACACCTGTAGACCTGCTTCACCACTCATGAAGCTCTCCCACTGCAAGTGGGGAGCAGGGGCTCAAACCTGGATCCTTGGCACACAGTTATGGGTGTCCTTAACTGGGTGCACACCGCCCAGCCCCTCAAGTCCTGTTTTTTTTTTTTTTTTTAATTCACCTTTCATCTGGTGAGTCTATCCATTATCAAGATTTTCTTACCAACTTTTCATGTTTAGAAAGTGTCAGGCAGTTTGGGGTCCAGTCCAGGAAGTCAGATTTTACCAGGGGAATGCCATGCTAGGTGACAGCTGACCACACGGCTGGGGGCAGCATCCAGTCTGTCCAGTCTTTGCATTGAGCAGGGGAGTGGTGATGGGAAGACTCATATCAGTGAAGCGACAGTGAACTTGCACCCAGCAAACTCCCACCAGTGTCACAGGGTCCCGATAGACTGTGACCCTTGTCTTGCTTTTCGAGGTGACACTACAAGGTGCTGTCCTTCACATGTAAGGTCAGCTTCCACCCAATTGATTATTGCATTTAGTAGGAATTCATTGCTCTCTGGAAAACCTGGTTCTGGCCATGAGAAGCACAATTCAGGGTCTGATATTGGTCAGTTCCCAAGAGGCGGCCTCTAGTCCTGGGAGGTACTCACCTACCTGAGTGAGAGGAACCAGGCTTAGCCTGTGACCACTGAGTCATTTATAGCTGGAGGCCATTGGGTGAAGGGGTCAGATGTCTGAAGAATGGAGTTCTGCTAGCTGTAAAGTCCCTCTGAATCTCACCCAGCGCCAAGAGCCTGCTGTGCGGGGCAGGTTATACACATTGCTCTGCACTAAGAAAGGGTCTGAGGGGGTCTGAGCAGGGGACCCCCAGCAGAGCCTCCTCAGAAATGAACCTGTGCCCTCCCCCGCTGTCCACAGATCCTTGGGGCCTCACGGAATGCAGTGGAGGGGATGGGGTGGGACGCAGGGGTGGTCTGTGAGTGCTGAATGTGACAGATTGTAGCCTAGAATGTTCTTTACAGCCTCCAGAGCTTTGCCTGTGCTAGAAGCCAGTTTTCCCCTCTTTACCTTCTCTATAGCATATTAATAGCCCCAACTGGTAGAGCTATTTGGAGTTGTAGACAGCTTGATTTATCCCAGCTCTGTTCTTAAATGGTTGCTAATTTCTCACTGCAAGAAAATTCACAGTTTTTCAGTGAGTCAGCTTAATAGCAAGATCAGGGCAGACAGTCTAGCTAATTCCAAATTCACTTTGGGTACTTAATGTTAATATAGCCATGCTCTGAGTTCTGGGGTTTTATTATGAGGGAGAGTAAAAAGATAGTTCTCTTTTTCAGACTCCTTAAGCTGAAGCCACAGCCAGCATTACTGCAGACATTCTGGAAACATCAGGTGCCTGTACTTGTACATAGCAGGCCTTTCCCAGGCCTCAGGGATGCAGTGAGGCAGAGCCCAGATGTCAGGGTCTCAGAGCCAGGGGAGGGAGGCACACACGGTTAAGCACACCTGTTCTGGTACTCTTTGTACCTACTCCGCTTCTCGTGGCCTGTTTTCCCATCATCTATATTTTGTTTTTCTGAACACCGTGGAAATGATTAGGAAACAGAAATGGCTTATATCTGCTCTGTGTCAGTTTTCCAGGAAGCAGGGTGGAGGGAGCTGCTATGTTTGTGGGGATGGAGGCCATCAGGTGTGACTGCAGCCAAAAGCTCTTCGTCTTGAGAGGACAGGAGCTCTGTCCTGGACACCAGGGATGTTTGCGTGTCTTTGTTCCACAGGGTACCTCCCACTTCCTGCCTGAGTCATCTTGGCCGCCCCTTCCCAGTCCCTGAGGCTGATGAGTTGGGTCCAAGACCCAGCCTGAGGCCCCCACCCCTGGCTTCACTGAAAAGTTCTCAGCGTTTCTGTGGTTCCGCTCCAGTGTCACTCCTGGACCATACTTGCACGTGTGTCTTTATGTCACCCAGACCCACACTCATCTGTTCAACGTACTTCTTTGGAGTTTATAAGAGTTCAGTTCTCCTAAACTTTTTAAAAAAAACATTTATTCATTTATTAGCATGAGACGAGGTAGGGGAGGAGAGAAAGAACCACAGCATCACAGTGGCACACGCGATGATGGAAATTAAATTTAGGGGGCCAGGTGGTGGTATGCCTGGTTGAGCTCACATGTTACAGTGCACGGGCTCAGATTCAAGCCCCCAGAACCCACCTGCAAGGAAAAAGCTTCATGAGTGGTGAAGCAGGGCTGCAGGTATCTCTCTGTCTCCCCCTACCACTCAATTTCTGGCTGTCTCCATCCAATAAATAAAGATAATGAAGAAAAAAAAGAAAAATTAAACATAGGACCTCACATTTTCAAGCCCAGTGCTCTAGCCAGTGTGTCACCTCCCAGGCTGCCACAGTGCACTTTCAATCATGTGATCTCTCTGTATGTAAACCACCAGGTTTATTGACTAGTGAAATGGGGTTTGGGGGAGAATTCACTGAGCCTAGTCTTTGGCACAGAGCCCAGCGAAGCCTCATCCCTGAAGGCCGTTGATATTTCAGAGGCTGGCAGCCTTTGACATCAGTGACTAGACAGCTTGTCATCCTGGGCCACAGAAGTAACAACTGTGTTTAAGGTTTGGCCAGACTTCATAGTCTCCATTCTTTCCATCCCATGTTATATGGAATGCACACGATGCCATTTAATTAATTCAATCCCTTTCTCAACGGAAAAAGACACCGGACTGTATTCCAGAGGTCCTTGTAGCTTGAAGGCTTGTAGAGTCTTTTTCTTTGCAGACTAAGGAGCTATAAGTGTCTACCTATGGCTGTAGTTGGCACTTCACGTTCAGCTTCGACAGGCAGACCCAGAGTCACACTAGACTTCGCGGAGCAAGTGCTGTTCTCAAGACCACCATATCGCTGGGACTTAGTCCAGATCACAGAGTTGCAAGGGGACGAGCCCTTGTTCAGACAGTCTGGTCGGTCAGTGAGCAGATCAGCCTCTGTAGTGTGTCAGCTGTTCTGGGTCCCCGAGTGAGCTTTTGTGAGCCTCTCCCTCCTGTGCTGCTTCAACTCAGACTCAGGTGGAGGGGTTCTCACTGCTGCCCCCCGTCCAAGCGTCCTTCAGAGTGGTGGAAGCTGGGCTCAAACCTGGATCACTCATAGCAAAACAGCACACTGCCCAAGTGAGCTACCTCCCTGGCCCCAGGTGATGTCCTTCTATAACAGGCTCGCCAGCCCTTGAGGCCTTCACAGAAGAGAATAGTACACACTACAGCATTCATGATCTAGATATTGGTTTCATGTCGAAATGACATTAGTAACTGTTGTGTTTTGCTGTCAACTGTAAACCATTAATCCCCCAATAAAGAAAAGAAAATATAAAAATAGGGGGGCAGGCTAAGTGTATATGGCACAAAGTGCAAGAACTGGCATGAGGATCCCAGTTTGAGCCCCCGGCTCCCCACCTGCAGGGGAGTCGCTTCACAGGCAGTGGGGCAGGTCTGCAGGTGTCCATATTTCTCTCCCCCTCCCTGTCTCCCTCACCTCTCTCAATTTCTCTCTGTCCTATACAACAATAGCAGCAGTAGCAACAATAACAACAAGGGCAACAACATGGGAAAAAATAGCCTCCAGGAGCAGTAGATTTGTAGTGTGGACACCGATCCCAGCAATAACCCTGGAGGCAAAATATGTGTGTGTGTGTGTGTGTGTGTGTGTGTGTGTGTATGTGTGTGTGTGTGTGATAAAATGACATTATTTTGAGTTGATTGGGTTACATAAATATACTGTTGAAATTGCACTTACTATATTGTGAAATGAGAGTGTTAGAAAATTGAAAATGGCGGCACCCTGTTGAGCCATGCTGGGAGCCCCGAGTTCAAGCCCCCACTTCCCACCTGCAGGGGGTAGCTTTACAAGTGGCAAAGCAGGTCTGTAGTTGTCTCTCATTCTCCTCTATCTCCCTCTCTCCTCTCAATTTCTCTTTGTCCTAATTAAAAAGAATTTTTTTTTTTTTAAGTAAAAATGGCCTCCAGGAGCAGTGGATTCATAGTGCAGGCAGCAAGCCCCAGTGGTAACCCTGATGGGAATTTAAAATGACTATATGGAGGGCGTCAGGGGTGGCTCAGCAGTTGGGCACATGCCTTGCATGCACGAGACCCCAACTTTGATCTTCATCTCTGGCACCATAGTGGCAGAGTGGTGCTCTGGCCTTTCTCTCTCAAACAGATTTTAATGACTATGAGCCTTAACTCATCGAATATTTGTCCTATAAGAGCCAGAACATGCCTCCCGGCATGTGTGGGTGGCCTGCCAATCCCTAGAGACCCTTCTGCCATTTCTAAGGGACATAACGTGCTTTCTCTCACTGTCCTGGTGAGGTGGCATCTGTTGTCCAAGCGGTGGTGATGTCCAAGCTGGCCTGGGAACTGTACCAGGAGCTCAAGTTGCTCTCTTTCTAGGCCTCATTGGGAAACAGAATTAAACTGGGGATTAACACAAAAGAGGGCACATTGCAGAGCTTCTGTTAAACTCTCAGCTTTAATTAGGACAGCTACGAGTTGGAAGAACAGAAAACAAAACTACAGGCGCACTCCTAAGTGTTCTTCCTGTGAGAGTGTATAGACGTTGGGCGGGAGGAAAGTAGACGAAAAGGTACCACAGCTACACCAGCTATGCTTACCTGGCAGGCACTGGTTCAGCTTCGAGTGTACAGTTTGCTTTCTGCTCTGAGTCACACACACTGCCGTTACCTGGACAGAGCGCAAGAGTGGTCTGCGCACAGGAAGCGCATGGTGCCCTGGTGAACTGTCAACATTGTTGATCATTGGTGGTGTGGAGCCTGGTGGTCCTGAGAGAAACCTAGCCATATCTCACGGCCGCTGAGTGGGACACTAGTCAAGAGAAAGCCGCATGGAGTCAGCAGGAGAGGGACAGAGTGTCATATTCAGACAATCCAGCCTGCCTGAGGTGGTGGTAAAACAGCCTTGTTGTTACACAGACAGTGGAGGTGAGTAAGGAAAGAAGGACTGACCAGACAAAGTGGCACAAAAGGACCTGCCTGACGCAGCGGTGAGCTGTGAGATTTTTTTTTTTTTTTTTTTTTTTAGCTGCTTTGGGCATCAGCCATATGAGATCATAGGAATAAGAGATGGAAGAGACCTACTGTATGAGGTCATCCAGCCCATCCCCTCCAGAGCCAACTGACCCCACAGTATACTTTCCAGAGCTCCATCCAGTTTTGGAAGTGACTCAGCTGATGGAGTTTCCACCAGCTCCCAGAGGGCGCAGCAAGGTGGTGTCTACGCCTGGCCGGAATCTGAATCTGTGCTAATCTCTGCTGACAAAAGAGCACCACAACCATCTATGTTTGATTGTGAGATGGGGTGCGTCCCACCTCTGTTGTGGCCTTAGGTGTCCCCACGGGTGACATCTACCCTCCTCACCTCCATGTCCCTCTGTGAGGCGGGCGCGGTGCTGGGCTGCTCAGGCCGAGGTTCGAAGACTTGGCGGCAGCCACCTTCTGCAGCACTTTATAGTTTTCACAGCTTGTTCACATTTGTGATCTCATCTGAGCCCCGCCGCTCCTGAGAAGGAGTTGGTCTTCTCCTCCTGTCCTCTATCCTGGCCACCTCGCTGCCTTTATCTGTTTCTTGTTAATCGGACGAAGCAGCTCAGACATGAGGCCTGAGACACACACACCCACCCCCAGCTGTGGGCAGGAATCTGCAACTCCGAAGCCAAACTGCTTTCCCGTGACCTGAGACACCACACAGGGCGCAGAGGAGCTCCCTGAGGTGGGCTGTCTTCCCAGGACAGTCTTTTCACCACTGTCCCGGGCCACCTGCATGACCCAGAGCTTGTGGAGGCCTATGGAGGGTGACCTGTGTGTTGTGCTTGCTCCGTTACCAGATCAAACACGGAGGTACTTAAGGACGGGGTTTTGCCCCATCTGGTCACTGGTCACATTCATCTCCTCGACCCCCAGGACAAAGGACTCAGAGCAGATGTAAGGTGGGTCGATCCGCTGGGAATTAGTAAACAGGGCACCAAGTTTTCCGCTGGATGATTCAGATCCTGCACCTCCTTTCTCTTGACCTAACCAGCGATCTGAAACGTTCCCTGAAAGAGGCATTAACGTTTATTGCAAGTAGTTGGTCATTAAGATTTCTCTTAAAGTCATTCCTTTTTGTTGTCAGCTTGAGGATATTAAAATTTTAAGCCCAGGCTCAGTAAGTATGTAGTTAAAGCAACATTTCACAATGCGATTGGTCTCAGTAGAATTGCAATAAAACGGCTGCTCTTATTACTTCGTGAGACTATATGAAGGATGACATGAGTCACAGAAACGGGGTGAGGGCTCCCGGCCAGCTGCCGGCTTACTCGGGTGGGCCCTCCACCCTCAGCATGTCTTCCCCCGGCAGAGTCACGCTCACTGTGGTTTTGTGGCACTCCTGAGTGCCTGTGGTGTCGCCACCCGTCACGTCCACATCCAGGGTGTCCGCCATGTCCAGAGCCAGGTCCGGCCTGTGCAGGAGGCTGTGGGCTGGTGTTTGGGACTCGCACTGTCTCCCTGGGCCATTACTCTGGGCTTCGTCCTACTTTTTGCATCGATGTGTGAAATACTTCAGGCTTGTAGACAAGGAGAAGGGGGTCGCTTTTCTTTCCATTTTGCTTTTGTTTGGGAGGAGGATTGAGCCCTGGGCTTCATGCCTGCCAGTTGCACCTGCTGCCACTGAGCTATAGCCCAGCCCCTGCTTTTCTTTCTATGTCTTATTTTTTTGTTTGGGTGTGAAATTGGGACACAAACACAGTGATTGGCAAGTGGGAAGGGTGCAAGGCCTGGACACCAGAACCCGGGTTCCTCTCTATGCTAGTCTGCTGGATACTGCCTACAAGAGTTCCACAGTGGCTGTCACCTGCCCAGCAGGGTGAACTTTAAGTTGGAAATGGGAGGGGGGCTAACTTCTCCCTCTGAGGTCAGCACCAAAAGGGCAGAGCTGAGACCTAAACCCAGAGCAGAGCTTCAGGGCAGGCTCTGGGTTCCTGGGTGATGACAGCAACCCACATCTTCACTGGCTTACTACAAACAAATCTACATGATCAACTCCTCTTAAGTGTCATAAGAATGATGGAAAGGGGGCCAGGTGGTGGCTCACCCACTTGATTGCATATGTTATCATGCACAAGGACCTGGGTTCAAGTCCCCAGTTCCCACCTACAGGGGGAAACTTCATGAGTGGTGAAGCAGTCCTGCAAGTGTTTCCCTTTCTCTCTCCCTCTCTGTCTCCTCCTCCCCTCTTAATTCTGTCCTGTCATTTAAAAAAAAAAAAAGAAGAAGAAGAAGAAGAAGGGGAAAATGGCCACCAGGAGTAGTGGATTTGTTGTGCAGGCACCAAGTCCTAGCCACAGCCCTGGTGGGAATAAAAAAAAAATTTTTTTAATTAAAAATAAAGAATAGTGGAAAGAAAGAGTGCACATTTCTGAGCCTTTCAGAATGTCAGACTCTTGGGTGTGTGCTGCTCCCACAGATCCTGAGGAAGCTGAAGAGCCTCGCCTTGGATGCTGAGACAGAGCTGGAGAGGCAGGATGAGGCCCTGGATGGCATCACCACAGCTGTGGACCGGACGACATTAACCATCGACAAGCATAACCGGCGAATGAAAAGAATGACGTAGGTGAACTGGAAGACACCGAGGTGACCGCTGTGGACAGAACCACTTCCCAGTAGGCCATTCTCAGCCCCTGCATGCTCCCTGAGACAGGACCTGGAAAGTGAGTGCAAGGCCAGGAGGTGGCCTCAGCAGGAGAGCGGTGGGAAGGGGGGTGGTCGTGATGCCAGAGAGGTCTCCTCACAGGAGGAGATGCTGCCTGCAGACCACGGGTTTGGAGGAGTCAGGGCCCTGTCAGCCAACCCCAGCAGCACAAAGGCTGCCTCAGCTCAGCAACTGTTTGTACAACCGTAACCCCAGAAATTGTGCCTCAAACAAACTACATTTCCATCCCTCCTCCATTCTTACCCAACATAAAGGGACAATTAAGAGTTTGCGAAAGAACTCCGCTGGTTTCCAAGTGCCCTGTGGTGTCAGCACCTATGACACAAGCACAGCAAGCCCGAGTCTCCCTGCATGGACCTCAGACTTCTACTTTGTTCCCCTTTTTCTTCCTGGACAGTTACTTTAAATTGTTTCATCAGTCTCTAACTGAAGCCAAGAGTCTGGCACACCACTGGGTCATTCTGTAAGCGCCTGAAATAGTCTCCCACTGCCCACTTTCCAGTGTCACATAAAACAGTACAGGTTGCACTTGTGTTAAAAGCTTTTTGTTTCGAATGCCCAGCTCTAACCCAAAACAAAAGAGAAGTGCTAATGTTACGGGTTTTTTTTTTTTTTTTTCAAGATGTAATAGACTTTATCCTAGAGCTCCGCTTCCCCAGAGTTATGGTATTTTTTTTAAGGGTGTGTGTGTTTCTAATATTTATTTTAGTGAAAGCGATATAGAGAGACCAGAGCCCTGCTCAGGTCTGGCTTATAATCATGCTGGAGATTGAACCTAGGACCTCAGAGCATCAGAAATGAAATCTTTTACAGAATTATTGTGCTGTCTCCCCAGCACTAGGTATTTTCTTTTACATTTATTATTACTTTTTTAAGTATTAGTGATTTAATAGTGATCAGCAAGATTGTGGAATGAGAGTAGTACAATTCCATAAAACTCCCACCACCAGAGTCTCGTATCCCACCCTCTCCATTGGAAGCTTTCCTATTCTTTATCCCTCTGGGAATATTGACCAAAATTCTTTATAGGGCGCAGAAGGTGGAAGGTCTGACTTCTATAATTGCTTCTCCACTGGTCTTGAGCATTGACTGATCAATCCATACCCTCAGCTTGTTTCTGTCTTTCCCTAGTAGGGTAGAGCTCTGGAGAGGTGGGGGTTCCAGGACACACTGGTGAGGTCGGTCGTCTGCCCAGAGAAGCCAGGATGTGATCATGGTAGTGTCTGCAACTTGGTGTCTGGAAGGTGGCAGGACATAAAGTGAGATAAAATGGTTAATGAACAGGAACCAAAACGAAGGAACAGAGCAGATGAGATCCAGAATCCCAGGGTGGAGGAAAACTAGGAAGTCCAAGGGCCCGTGTCTATGGTAGTCCCTGCCTAAGTTTGATAGCTGGCATGAAGTTGGATAAAAACATTGTCTGAGAAAATGGTGTCAGAGTAAAGAACAAAGGGCTAGAAAGTTGGATATGGGCAGAGAGTAGCTCCCATTCTTGAAAATATTCTGTAGATAAAATTAACTATTTACCTCCATCCACGTGTCCCAGGGCCCATGTATATTTCTGTTTAACACCGAGTCTGACCTCTAAGTTCTTCATGGTCACAGCTGGGAACATTGCAAGCTGCACTCATTTCAGGACCAACCTTCCTGGAGAGGCAGGGCAGGATACCCCAGGCTCCCTTTGGAGACTGGGGCAGTCCCTACCATAGCTGCTCTATGGTGAGGGCAAGGTCCTGGGAGGGCCTGCAAGAGGGTTTTTGATGATGTTCCTGATGGAAGACTAGTGGTGGTGCGGTGGTGCTGAGAGAGGGATCCACTGGAGGTCTAGTCCCATCATGTTTGTGTGGGAATCCAAGGATTCCCGAACTTGGGCCCCGCACTGGATATTTTTAAGACAGTGTTAGTGCTGCTTTTTGTTTGGTTCTAGGTATCTTGGTAAGTTGGTCTCCAGAAGGGAAATGGGGAGCATGAAGGACACATTAGGAGAGGGAAAACAGGTGGGCGGCCCCTCCCCTCTCACCTGGACCACCTCCATCCCACTCTGAACTGGGTCTGAGAGACTGTAGACTTGCCTTCACCTTGAAGGGTGTTGCCGTCTGAGTCCCAGTCGTTCCCAGAATGATGGAGCAGGAATTATACTGGCTTTTCAGTCAGTGGGGACAATGGTCACAATCATGATGATGATAAAAGGAGTATGTTCTCTGACAGTGATGGAGACTAGAGGTCTGAGGCCAGGTCTGGATAGCAGGGCTTCCTTCAGAGGCTCCAGGGGAGCGTCCTTCTTCCCTCTCCCTGCTATGGCCCTGGTGTCCCTGGCTGGCTTCTTGATGGCTGCATCACTTCAGTGGCCATCTCCCTTCTCCTCTCTTGCTCTCTCTCCTTTCTATTGAAGAACATCTGTGGACAGGGGAGCTAGCACAATGTTTATGCAAAAAGACTTTTTGTGCCTGAGACTCCAGAGTTGTATGATAGGCCTCCCCCACCTCTGCTCACCACCATATGCCAGAGCTGAGCAGTGCTGAGGGGCTAGGAGGTAGCTGCCACTGAAGCCAGGGTCCACCCACATCATGGTCTTCTTACCTCAGTCTTTGCCTTGGTAACATTCGCAAAGACCCCATTCCCATTTCCACCACATTAGTCACACTTTGAGGTTCAGGTGGGTATGATTTTGAGGTCACCTTGGGTCACCCAGCCTACTCCAGGAAGGCGGGGGAGGTTATAGCCCTTCTAGAAAGCAGCCTTCCTGAGGGTCTTTGCCATTCCTGCTTTTTTTCATTTTTGGTAAGTCATATCCAGGAATACATTTGCCTTATTTGGTTTGTATTCACCAACCTCTAAAGTGAGAAATGGGCTTGGCCCTTCACAGCTCTTTATTCTCACACAGGCGTGAAAGCCATTGCTCTGGCCTTTACTGTAACACAGGGGTTGGGCTTTCAGAGCTTAGGCCCGTTCCAGGAGGCCTGAGGCCTGAGCCCAGTGCAGCCCCTGCTCTCACTCTGGATGCCAGGGGAGGGGGAGAGAAACTCTTGCATCTGCAGGTCAGCTGTTGAGAATTCACGCTGCGCCCAGAGGCTTCACTGCTCTCGGGACTAGCCAGAGGAGCAGGCTCCCAGAGGTGGAGCTATGGTGTGCGTGGTTCAGGCAAGGAACTCAAAGCAAAACTACACACACATTCACACTTAGCCAGAGTCTTCTGTGTGGCTTACACATTCCTCAAGTGTTTCTAAGGAGCAGGCAGAGGAGAGCCACAGGCGAAGCCTGGGGCCGTGGGGCTCAGTGCTCTCAGCTCAGCCTCCACAGCCAGGGGCATCTGCTTGGTCTGAAAACTGTAGGGCACTGATGTCCACACTCAGGGGCCCATAGCACAGGGCTCACTCTCTTGTCACCTAAGGAAGCATAATCAAGCATGAAGGAATGCAGGCCCCAAGGGGTGGTACCATTACTGGATTATTTTTCTTCCAGAAATAATTTAAATGGACAGACTTTGTACTTGGAAAGCTGAGTATGATTTTTTTTTCCTTTTTCTTATAGAACAGAAAGAAATTGAGCAGAGGAGTGGGAGAGGTCAAAGGAGAAGGAGGGACCTGCAGCACTGTTTCATTGTACACAGGACATCCCCCTTATAGGTGACAGACCTAGGGCTTGAACCAGGGTCCTTGTGCATAGTAACATGTGCGCTCAACCAGGTGCACCATCCCTCAGCCCCTTGTGCATGATTTTAAAGAGCAAATGACTCTTCTCACTATTTTTTTAACCTTAATCTAGAATTAGCTGTTTTTGTTTTTAACCGGATAACCTTAGAGCCAAAAGGAGAAGAAAATCCCATCTTGGGATTCAGTTGAATACCAAGCACTTCTACCTGTTTGCCCAGCTGGTAGTCTCTAAGACAGACAAAATTGCCAAGAGCCCACTAAAAACGCCCACCAGCTCCACCCCACCAGCTTCCCCAGATGCTCTGACTCTACCTGCCCCTCAGCCTCGCTCTGTGCGTCAGGCCGCGTGTCTCCCGTGTTTTTTCACTCTGTCGATGGAATGTGTCCTGACTCTCCCATTTGATCTGCATGTGTGTCATGGCGTTTCCTTGAACAGTACTCCTGCACCAACAACTGCCAGGCCTGATTGGACCTGTGAGTGCTGGGATGGCCTCTGAGCAGGCCATCCTGCTGTTGGCGCTACGCTCAGCCCATCACAGTCCACAGATGCAGCAAATCATGCGAGTGTGACACCATCACTGAGCTGAAGGGAAACTGCTCTGACCTTCCATCTGCAACTCCGGCTCCTCTGATGTTTGAGGCAGGGAGTACTTTTTCCACCCACAGCCAGGCAGGGGTTATTATTTTGTCCTTTGAGTCATAGGGTCTCCTGTGCTCTTTGCATAAAGGCAGCCTGGACCAGAGAGCAGGTGGACTTTCTGTTTTCCAATAAAATCACCTGTGAAATGAGAGTTCTGTGTGTGTGTCATGTGTCATGATCTATTTCCGTGTTTTGGTTTCCTTTCATTCAATTTTTTTTTTTTCACCTCCAGGATTATCACTTGGCGGGATCTCAGTGCCAGCACTATGAATCCACTGCTCCTGGTGGCCATTTTTTTCGCCATTTTATTGGGTAGGACAGAGAGAACTTGAGAGAGAAGGGGGAGAAGGAGAGGGAGAGAGAGAGATAGGCACCTGCAGACCTGCTTCGCCACTCGTGAAGCGACCCCCCTGCAGGTGGGGACCGAGGCTCAAACCCAGATCTGTGCGCTCATCCTTGCTCTTTATACTATGTGTGCTTAACCAGATGTGCCACCACCCAGCCCCTGAATTTGAACATTCCAACACCTTCCAGTACAGGCCTCAGGCTTCACAATGGGTGCTGGGGGGGGGGAGGGGGGAGGGAGCCATGTCCAGGTCACATATTCTAGAAGGTGACTTATTTTCCTCCCCAGCCCCAAACTCAATGTGATGACCTGAGCCCTTAGCTTAGCTTAGGCTTGTGGAACCCAGGACCACAACCAGGACATACAATACAGCCCTGTTCCTTCTAAGGGGGAGATTTCCTGAGAAGGAAGGGAGCAAGATAGGAGCTGGCAGGTGTTGGTTCCATGAAATATTTCTCTGGAGACCAAATCAACACACATTTCAGAAATTTCAGAGGCAGAGGAAAAAACAAAACTTCATCACACCTTCAGACCTTTTTAATCCCTGCTATCGGGTAAGGCTCTGGGTCTGATGCAGTGCCCTCTGGGGGCAGCTCGGGGAGCCCACCCTCACCTGTGAGGGGTCCCCACCCACTCAGCGCTGCCCGTTCATCATTAGCCCGGGGTTTGAGGAAAACTTGAAAGACATGCAAATTGCCGTCAGCATTCACATTTGTAACTGATTTCCACATCCACATAATATTTCAAGCGTTTTGGCACCCCTTTGGAAACTTGGCACGGCAGCAGGTTTGACGAGAGGTAATTTTCCCTGATTCATTTTGAAAGTGAAAAGCCACAGGGCCGCTCCTCCAATTCGTCAGAAGGCGAGGGTGGTCCTGCTTCCCTGAAGGGCTTCCTCAGAAGAAGCGGGTGGCAGGACAGAGCAGGAAAGGTGTGGACTCGGAGGGCAGGGCCACTGGCCAGCCTGGGATAGTCACATGGCACAGGGCCAGAGGTTTCTGTTTGCAGGTGTGGACACACGTGACCTGGAGCAGTGGCAGGACACCACGTCACACCAAGTTGACCTTCCAGCACCTTCTTCCCCGAGGCTGAGGCAGCATCCATTTCCTCAGGGGCCTTCAGATTTTGCTCACCATCTCCTGTTCCCACTCTGCCCCATTCCCTCACCCTGTGGAGGAGGAAAATTTGAGCCACACCTATGCCCCACAATCCCTCTGGTCATTGTCTGAACTGCCGTGCTGGGGGAGCTTTCTGCTGAATCCCTCTGTCCTTCCAGCAGGAGCCAATCTGAGCATGGGGCCCACCATGTGCTGTCTGGAGGCCACCCACATCCTTGTAGCCATCAGTCACTCCCTCCCTCCCCATTTGTGGGATGCAAAGGAATAGTGCTCAGGCAGAGGGCTTTGACCCTCTGACTCTTAGAAGTGACTACAGGGGGTCAGGCAGTAGTGCAGCAGGTTAAGCACACTTGGGCACGTGGCGCAAAGCACAAGGACCAGCGTAAGGAACCCCGTTCAAGCCCCCGGCTCCCCACCTGCAGGGGAGTTGCTTCACAGGCGGTGAAGCAGGTCTGCGGGTGTCTATCTTTCTCTCCCTCTCTCTGTCTTCCCCTCCTCTCTCCATTTCTCTCTGTCCTATCCAACAACAAATGACATCAACAACAACAATAATAACTATAGCAGGGCTACAACAGCAAGGGCAACAAAAGGGGGGAAAAACTGGCCTCCAGGAGTAGTGGATTTGTGGTGTAGGCACTGAGCCCCAACAATAACCCTGGAGGCAAAAAAAAAAAAATGACTAAGTGCTGCGGTCTGCCTTTGAGTCCTGTTCTATAGCCTCTGGGCGCTGGACAGCAGAGACTGTTGGGACAAACTGCCCACAGTGGGGTATTCCCAGGGAGAGGCAGACCTGGGCTCCTTGCCAGCGAGCTCTGAAGCCCCGAGGAGGCTGTGCAGGCCTGCTCTGCTTGGAGGCTGGGGAAGAGCGCTTCCTAGAATGAGGACGGGCCTGGTGGCCATTGTGAGGGCGCAGGTGTGTCAAGCTGGGTGAGTAGCATGGTGAGTGTGGGCAGGGATCTGAGGGCATCTTAAGGATGTATCCAGAAAGCCTCAGAGCCACTGTCCTTACGGCCTCCTCCTTCCACTACCCGGCTGTCCTACCCTTCAGAGCCGGTGCCCTGACCCTTGTTTGGAGGCTTAGGAGCAGATGACCTCAAGAGGGGGTATGGAGGCCCAGCGGCCTGGCTTCCAGTGTGGAAGCTAAACGACAGCACACGCCTTCGCACACAGCTGTGTGGCCCTCAGGCTGCATTTTCAAATGCAAGGAAGGGCCTTTAGGTTCTGAATGTGGGGACCAATCAACTGTCCCCCATGTGGGATTCTGAACAGCCCCTCAGGGGGTCCCTGCTTTCTGCTTCCAGACAGCTTCACTCTGTGAGTCACTCACCCCACTCCTGTAACCCCCCAAGAAGACCCAAGGGACCCCATCTGCCCTGTCTTTGTTGAGGGTACGACCTCTTCCCCCTGCCCAGAGTCTGCATGGAGCCCCTTGGCCCTCTGTCCCCTCTGCTTGTGACCTGCCAGGAGAGGACCAGGAGAGCCGGTGCGCCGCTATGTTCCTTCGCTGGGGAGCCAGAGACGACCCGAACTGCCCCTGCGGCTACAGACAGACTATGACCCACATAGTCAACGACTGCCACCTCTCCAGATTCAAAGGAGGTCTCGAAACTTTACATCAGGCTCAACCTGACGCTGTGGACTGGCTACGGAAGAAGGGCAAACGCTAGAAGAAGAAGAGGACCACATGAGGATAAGGGACACTGTTGTGGGTCAGCGACTGCAGACTCTGGAGGTGGCGACAGCCATGTAGACACACCTGCTCGTGCCCCGTCTCAAAACTGCAAGTTCACAGACCACCCTGCTCGCCAGCTGGCTCGCCCTCATGGGGAACAGGCGCAGGAGTATGGGGGGAGGGAGGTGCAGTTGGAGCAGCACGGCCGGAAAAATCACCCCGGCAGAAATGGGAGCCATCTGCACTTTCACTTCTATGTGCTTCCCAATCGCTCAAGCTTCTCAATGTGACCTACTTCCAAAGCCGCTTCCACATTTTTAAGTCTTTGTCATGGCGGGGCCAGCTGCCTGGTGACAGAATCGGTGTTACCTGAGGTTGCCAAGATGTAGAGCCACAGGCAGGGTGTGCTTGAAACCACAGAAATGCCTTCTAGGTTCTGAAGGCCAGAGGCCAGAAACCAGGCTGAGTCCTCACCTGGGTCACGTGACGGTTCCCACTTTCTCTGCCCATGTAGCTGAGGTTCTGTTTACTCCTTGGCCATAAGCTGGTGACTCTGAACTCCTGAAGAACCCCCCACATTCCTCACCTGTGACCCCCTCCACCAGCCTGTCTTGAGCAGTGGCTCTCAGAGGGCAGTCACTGGAGAGAGTCCTGCGTAGAGAGGGCCATAGGCCATCAGGCCCTGCCCACACACATACTATCCCTCTGCTCCAGGGCACAGCTCTAGAATCCCATCCAACCTACTGAGTCCCTGCCCTGCATCATCCAGTCAGTACTGAGCTGAGGTTCTGGGGACAGCTGTGCATTCACAGAGGCAGCAAATGTGTGGTGGGCATTTGGGTTGAGACAAACTGGGCCCTCCCAGAGCTGGGGTCTCCCTTTGGGGCCACAAAATCTCTTCAGCCCCTGGGAGGAAATAGGCCTTCCTGCCAGAAGGTACCCCAGGTCTCGGAAGAGGGTGTTGTCCTCCTCTTATGTCACCCTGTACAGAATGAGTCTGGCATGTCTGGGGCCTGCAAGCCTTTGCAGACATAGCCAGCATCTGCGAGCCACAGGACAGTGGGCTCTACCCTCGGGCCCTCAGGACTAAGTCTTCTCTCTCCCTTTTGCACCAGGGCTTCAGGACCCACACAAGGAGGGGCGCAGACACTGAAGCAGCCTGGCAGGGGAAGCAGAGACCAGGCCCCACCGCCCCAACTCCTCAGAGAGAGAGGACACTGAGTGGACTCTGTGCCCACAAGAACTAGGCATGGCACTCAGGTGGCACCAGACACAGGGCAAGGCTGTGGCTGCCCAGGGCCACAAGGCTGAGGCAGACACGTGGCTGCATCACAGTCTAGGCGAGGTCTCCCCCTTTATTTGATTGCCCAAAACCTTGAAGGTTCCAGCTTGGCCAATGGTGAGTTGGTGCCTTGTGGGACAGTGGGTGAGGCAGGGACAGCAGAGGCTGGGGGGTGGGGGGGCTGGAGAAAAGAGGGGAGGACCACTCTTGGCGTCTATACAACGGAAGTCACTGTGAGCTGGGCTTGACCAAATCATAGGCTCTCACCAAAAGCAGATGTTTATCTCCAGTTGCCATCCCCACGCGCACACATGGCCTGAATAAATAAATGAACACGCCTGCTGTTTCAGAAGAAAGCATGCCTGTCAGGATCGGCTGTCTGTGATTTTCAAAGGAGAAGGTTCCAAAACAACAAGCTGTGCTTAGATTTGGAAACGATACCTCCTCCTTCAAGACGTAATGATTTCCTCATGTTTAGAGTCTGATAAAAAATGAAATACAGACCGAGCCCCAGTTTATAATCCACCCTTGCTAGCTGCACAATGCTGGGAGGGTCCAAATTCTGTGTCACCTCAGAGTGAGGCACAGTTGAACCCTGTCCTTCAGGCCCTGAGAAGGTTTCAGGGGCTCAAGAGATTTTTGTGGGACCAGAATAGCTGAAGAATGCCAACAGGCAGAAGGAACCCGGAGAGGCCGGCCCTCCATCTGGGGACATAGCAGGATTTGGACCTGGGTGGAGGGAGGACACCTCTGTGATGGGGACAGGGACGGTGAACGCAGGGGACATCTCCCAGTAGCTTAATCTGTTCTGAAAGTGGAAGGGATGGGGGTGCTGAGTTCTTTCTTTAGGAGAGATCTCTTCAGAGATTGTCAGGGTGGGGGAGCAAAGGATACAACCTTCAGGGCTCAGTTGAGGAGACAGGGAGAAACCCTGAGAGAATGATCTAGAAAGGGTATCTGAGATGAAAAAAGTTGCCTGCTTGCAACTCTGAGTCCTTGCAGCAAAGAATTTGTCTGTAAGCCACCTTCAACCCCATGGGAAGGCACTGACCAACTCTGGGGCTCCTGGTCCCTCTCTGAGTGTCCGACTTTCTGACTAGATTTCTAGTCTTTGTCTTACCCTCAAGGCCATTAGGCCTTGGTCACAAGGGCCAGGAGGGAGCCCTGTGTAGGGTAAGCCTCTTCTCCTTCCAACTCCAGAACTGGGTTTGGCCAGGGGACACTTGCCTGGCATTGTCCTTGGACACAGCTTGCTCCACCCCCGGAATGGACCAGTCAGTGGGAGAGAGTTCTGCCCTGCAGTTCACTAGGTGCTGCCACTGCTGTTGTTCCCAGAGCTGTGTGGAGACACAACACAGGACAAGTGGGGTTGGATCCTGAGGGTTGGATCCTTTGCTCCCCGACCCTGACAATCTCTGAAGAGATCTCTCCTAAAGAAAGAACTCAGCACCCCCATCCCTTCCACTTTCAGAACAGATTAAGCTACTGGGAGATGTCCCCTGCGTTCGCCGTCCCTGTCCCCATCACAGAGGTGTCCTCCCTCCACCCAGGTCCAAATCCTGCTATGTCCCCAGATGGAGGGCCGGCCTCTCCGGGTTCCTTCTGCCTGTTGGCATTCTTCAGCTATTCTGGTCCCACAAAATCTCTTGAGCCCCTGAAACCTTCTCAGGGCCTGAAGGACAGGGTTCAACTGTGCCTCACTCTGAGGTGACACAGAATTTGGACCCTCCCAGCATTGTGCAGCTAGCAAGGGTGGATTATAAGGGCAGGGAGGTATGCATGATATGTGGAGGGGGGGAGGTGTGCACAGAGTGTACGTGCATGGTTTTGAATGAGTTGTTTGGATGTACGATGTTCACATGGGGTGACGCTGACAACATGCATGTCTGTTGACTGTGTGTGTGTGTCTGTGCTGAGAGTTGGCATATGTGAGTGTGCACATGTGTACAGGGGTGTGCTGGGCTGCAGTGGACAGGAGCCTGGCACAGGGCATGCATGCTGTGCAAGGGTGCGGAGTGCCAAACTCGTCCTGTGGGCAGAGCTCCCTGGGGATGGCTCTCAAGCCTCTGCTCCTCAGCGTCTGCTTCTGTTATACATTGTGATCATCTGGATGAGGAGAGGTGATGCTCTCAACCAAGCAGTGGAGGGGATGGTGACGGGCTGTGTCATGTGACTCCAGCACTGCCTGGGCTGCACATTGGGTCTGTCAGGGGGCTGGAACTCTGTGGTACACCTTGGAGTCCAAGTGTGACCACACTTCTGTCCATGCCAGATGCTAGTGTGTGCTGCATGCAGGTAGTTTATGGGGGGCTGGCTCCCCACCAGCACAGGGCCCTTTCCCCTGACACAAGCCTTCCTCTTGAGTGACACTTGGGTGGTGCTGGCAGTTCTCATTCTCCTCCTCTAAACATTTCCTGATTGTGCATCAGATTTCAAGAATGGCTCAAGGACAGACCCACCAACGCCTCACGTGGCTCCCAGTGGCCTCTCAGCACATGTCACAGCCAGTTCCTGGAGAAGCTGCCATCACCTCCTCTCCCCTAGTCAGGAAGTCAGTGCTGTTTCATCCTGTTCTAGGGGCTTCCACAGCTGTCGCTTGGAACTTCCAATCCCAGGGGAGCTTGTCAGGATACAGGACTCTGCTTGCAAACCAGGGCAGTCCACGCTGCCCAGTCCTCAGCCCTCAGCCCTGAGATACGGAGCACCAGACCCTTCCAGACTCTTCCAAGACCCTCTATTGGAAGGACAAGAGTTGTACCACCCAAGGTTCTCTGTAGTTCCCTGACCCCCGCCTCTCCAGCTCCCTCTCTGAACAAAACATGGAATAACTGTACAAGGAGCAAAATAAATTGTAGCTGAATTTGAACAGTCAATCCTGTTCTCGCTGTTGCTGTGTTTGCAGGTACATCCAAATAGCCTTGTAAATAGAACCATGGAAACATAGTGTCAGACAGACTGATTGTATTTGTTCCATTGCTAAAAGCAAGTTTGATGAGACTGTTCCTCAACTGTAATTGTTTAATGATAAGGAAAGAACTAGAGAGGGGGAAGGGACTGGGAGAGAGATGCCCGCAACACTGTTGCACGGCTTATGAAGCTTCCTCCTTTGCAGGTGGGCACTGGAGGCTTGAGCCCCTGGCACTTGGTTATAGTTTAAGGATTTGTTTGTTTGTTTGGGGCAGAGCACTGATTAGCTCAGGTGTAAGGCAGTGCCTTGAATTGAACCTCCCACCTCTGGGGCTCAGGCACACATTTAGTGCTCTAACAAGCTGAGCTCTCCCTAACCTCAGTTGCAATTTTTATCTCACTGGTGGCATTGCCAACCACAACTTCCACAGGCCTAACTGGTCCTGAGGAAATGACTTCAGCAGGCGTATTTGCCCCGGGAGCTGTGACACTTTCAAAGGATAAGGAGATTTAAATGCAAGGATGCTAGTTTTTTTTTTCTTCTATTATTTTTCAGTCTATTGAAGGAAAGAGAGGTTATGTTCAGACAACTTTCTGAATTCCCAGCGTGATGAATGTGTGAGTCTGGAAGCCAGTGCTAAATGCGTCTCCAGAAAAACCCTGGCCACCATGCACTGTTGTGTGATGTTTGTGAATAGTCAGCATTTTGCCAAGTAAGCCCCTTTTCCATAGAACTGGACGAAAGACAGAGAGAGAGAGAGAGAGTCTGTGTCCCAGTCTTCAGTGTCAGCCACTCCACAGAAGCATGCTTCTCCCACACAGGTCTCTGGGGCTGCACTGACCCATGACAAGAACATGGTTGAAGGGTTGTTCTGGGGCTGATCTTTCCCCCAGCAACTCAGATGTAACTGGGCAGATGTATATAGAGTGTGTGTACTCAAATGCAGAGACATGTACACATACATGCAGACAAATGCACACAGGCTCCACCACATGCAACACACATGAAAACAACAAACCTGGAGAATCAGGTATCTTCCAAAAAGACTACAGAAAACTTTGGGAAATCGGTTAGGTATAAGGAAGAAAACTGAGGGAAAGGATTGAGACATCTGCTGGAATTAGGTATAAAAGCTAAGAGACATCATGATGCTGACATAGTGACAATCAGGCCCCCGTGTCACACACCACACCTGAGACTGAGAAACCTCCGCACAGGAAACCCCCGAGTCATATTTATGGCTGGAAATGTCTGGTGTAGGTTGCTCCTGTGAGTGAAAGGCTCCTGCCTGAGGCTCAGCCTGTGCTCAATGGCTGTGGTGGCCTAGGTGAAGGGCATTTGCAGCGGGCACTGTTGGACCATTGTGGGCTGTCCTTTTAGGGCTGAAGATGGTCTGGGGCATTGGTGAAGGTCCACCGAGGAGGGTGAGGGCACATGTTTGGCTACTCCCTTATCTCTGCCCTTTCTTGGGATGGGGAAAGGTGGGGGTCAAGCAGCAGTCTTGGCTGTGTGGCTGTATCATCCTTTCATCTCTCGGTCCTTTCCTGTCCGAGAAGGGGACCCTGCTGCTTCTTGGATCTTGGAAGTTCAGGTGTGGCTCCTGTCTCACCTGTCCAGCCCTCAAAGGCTGAGAAGGGAGAAAACTGGAACCTGAGGCCAAATCAGGTGTGGCAGCTCCAGACAGACAGACACAGCCAGGTACACTGGAATAGCTACTTCCAGAGAAATCAGACCTTGGGCAGAGCCAGCGTGGGGCCCAGGGTCCTGCAGAGCAGGTGCAGCACCCAGTCCTGCTGGGGTCTCTAGGACTCACACCATCAGAGATCTGTCTGTTTACACCCTGGTGTGTGTCACAGCCAGTGAATGGAATACAAAATCGAACTATGAGACTTAATCTAAAAGCACTTACGAGTGAGGTGGAGAATCCTACTCCAATGACATTGGGCCTCATTGGCAGCCCAGGTGAGGTGAAACAATCCAGAGAGGTGGAGCAGCCCAATGAGGTGTAGTAGACCTATGAGGTAGAACAGCCCAGTGAGGTCCACCAGCCCAGTGAGATGGACCAGCCCTCACAGTGAGGTAGATCATCCCAGTGAGGTGGAGCAGCCCAGTGAGGTAGATCAGCCCAGTGAGGTGGAGCTGCCCAGTGAGGTACAACAGCCCAGTGAGGTGGAGCAGCCCAGTGAGGTAGATCAGCCCAGTGAGGTGGAGCAGCCCAGTGAGGTAGATCAGCCCAGTGAGGTGGAGCAGCCCAGTGAGGTAGATCAGCCCAGTGAGGTGGAGCAGCCCAGTGAGGTAGATCAGCCCAGTGAGGTGGAGCAGCCCAGTGAGGTAGATCAGCCCAGTGAGGTGGAGCAGCACAGAGAGGTGGAACAGCTCAGGTGAAAGTGTCAAGTAAAAGGCTCTGGCAGTGAATGGGCTGAGGCCTCTGATCCTTGGAGGGACTTGTCTTGTGTCAGCCACACTGTCCCCAGGACCAAGCAGGGGCTGAGTACCAGGACCTTCTCAGCACCCAATAAGGTTCAGAGTGGCAAGAGCTGTGCATCCACACAGCTTGCACATGGCATGTGGCATGTATGGCTGTAGTCCTGGCACAGCCTATGGACCAGCCTGTCTGGAGGTCAGGCCTTCTCTATCCCATTCACCAGGAAGCCTGTGGTGGCATGAGATGTGGACCACAGGTGTGTGTGTTGGGGGGGGGGGGGGTGTTGTCCTGGTCATTTGAGCTCAGGTCTCCTGGACAAGTGACTACTCCAGGGCTGGGGGGTGTGGGGCAGGAGTTGCAGATTTGGCGGGGAGAGATGGACTGCTGGGATCCTGGGGCAGCTTCCTTCCCATCATTGGTCTCTCAGGGCCCAGGGATCAGAGACATGTGGGTCTGGAATCCAAGCAAGCAGCCCCCACCCCTCTGAGTTGCAGCCAAAAGCCAGTGCCCAGAGGCCAGACCCTAGAGGCAGCTCTCCAAGTCGCTCTCCTGACGCTGGCCTCAGCCCGGCTTCTTCCCAGGAGCTCCACCCTGGGAGCCGGGGGAGAGTGAGGGTCCGGGTTGAGGAGGAATGTGGGCCGAGGGACGGATCAGGTTTCCCCATTTGCCTGACACATCCCTTCACTGAGGGGAGCTGAGGGCTCTAATGGGAACCAGCTGCAGAGGGCGGCTCCTGGGGAAGAACAGCCACCGCCCTGCTCACGCCAGCCTCTCTATCTCAGTAGGGGAAACTGAGGCCCAGGTTCACAGGGCTGCAGCTGAGGCTCCTGTCACTGCCCAGGCCTGTCCTTAGTGGGGCCAAGACATCTCCAGGTGTGCATGTCACATGCTCCCTTCACCTGGAACCATGGGCCTCAGGGCAGGCCCATCTGCTGCCTGTGAGCCAGGCAAGGAGTGAGGCACCCTCCCCACTCTGTTCTCAGGAGACACAGGCTTTAGAGGCTGGAAGGCCAGCCGCTTATGGTTGTTTGTGGGCAGAATGAGAGCTGTGGTGTGGGGAATGTGACCAGCGACCCATCCCTTTGGCCTAGGGCCCAGCACACCAAGTTCAGACCCATATGTGCTGTGCCCGAGAACTCCTCAAACGAACTACTGCCTCACACGGTGCCAGCAAGTGTCCTCTGGGTCACACACCAGCCCCAAATTGGTGGCTTGGGACAACACACTAGTCTTGGCTCTCACAGTCCTGTGGGCTGGCCCAGCAGCTCAACTGGAGTGGCGTGATCTCTCATAGGTCTTCCGAGGGACACAGGGAACCCCATAGGGGTAAGGGCCCAGAGGCTGAGTGAGGATGGGATGCCAGTTCAGTGGGGCTTCTCGTTTGGCTAAGGAAAGGACTGGGTTTGAGGACTAGGATACAGTAAGAGCCAGGGGCTGCCCAGGGCCTGTTAATGATTTAGGGCTGACAGGGACTTTTGAGCTGGAGGGAGATGTCCAGGCCCCCATTCTGGGTCCAGATTCTGAGGGAAGGGCAGAGATTAGATTGATTGGTTTGGTACTAGGCCCATGCCATTTGCACTAACCTGGGTCTGTCACCGGGCAGACACTTCCTGTTGGCCTCTGAGTCAGAGGTTCAGCTGGAGCCCACATGGGCAAATGGGTAGGTATGACACCAAGAGAAAGGCCTGGCAGTGGGCTGCATCCAACGGACAGGAACCTGTCCTGTGCATAGCAGAGCCTGCCAAACTGGCTGCAGGTGTAGCTGACAGGGAATGCCTGGCCCAAGCCTACCCTGCTGCACCCCTCCACCCAGCCAGCCAAAGCTTAAGAGTGAGCACAGGGAATCTCAGACCAGCCCCACACAGGGCACAGGGCTAGGGCAGTGAGGAACCCCTTGGATGCTGGCCTGCCAGCCTGGCATCAGGTGGTTTCACAGAAAGTGGCCAGTCCCTGTGGCAGCATTTGGCAAACAGGAACTGGGAGAATAGCAGCAGGCTATGGGGCCATAGGCACTCTGGGGCTGTGATGCCCAGGAGAGAAAGGACGAACAGAATGGGAAAATGTGCCAGAAAGAATTTTATTAGGGGCCAGGTGATGGTGCACCTGGTTAAGTGCGCACAATACAGTGCACAAGGAACCAGGTTCAAGCCCCTGGTCCCCACCTGCAGGGGGAAAGCTTCACGAGTGGTGAGGCAGGACTGCAGGTGTCTCTCTATCTCTTCTCCTCTCTACCTCTCCCTCCCCTCTCAATTTCTCTCTGTCCCTATCCAATAATAAATAAATAAAAATTTTTTTTTAAAAAAAAGAATTTTGTGTGGGTGCGTGTCTGGGAAAATAACTCAACTGGAAGAGCATCAGACTTGTATACCTGAGGCTCCTGGTTTGATCCCTGGGCTCACATGTACCAGACTGGTCCTCTGGCTTCTTTGTCTCATATGAAACTTTCCTACATGAAATAAATATTTTTAAAGAGAATATTTTTTCTTCAACCACTTGAAATGTAAATTTATTTTTAAATTTTTTTATTTGTTACTAACAGTATGTTACACAATTGTAATATTACAGTGTAGATAGTCCCACACCACACCCACCACCAAAGTTCTGTATCCCCACCTTCTACCTCCCAGTGATAACCACCATAGTTCTCACAAGTCTTAGAAATGGTTTGCTTGCTTTGGGTTTTTTTTTTTTTAATTCAAGTTCATGTGTATCCAATCTCTAGGTTTCCCATATGAGTGAAACCATCTGGTAGTTGTCTTTCATCTCTTCACTTATGAAATGTAAATTTATAGAAGTATTTAAAAAAAACTATTCTTTCTGGCAGGTGCAAACCACAGTGACAGACTCTGAAGTAAGTGGGGCAAAGATTTAAAAACAATAAAATGCCAACAAAACAGTGTGTTTGGATAGTGCACTGTTTTGCTCTGTGAGCGACCCAGGTTCAAGTCTGGCTCCCACCGCATTGAGAGAAGCTTTGGTGCTAGGGCCTTCCCCTTCTCTGAAAATAAATAAATAAATAAATAAACAAACAAACAAATAAAGGCTGGGTGGTGGCACACCTGGTTGTGTGCACACATTACAATGTGCAAGGACCTGGGTTCGAGGCCCCAGGCCTCACTTGCAGGGGAAAGCTTCAGGAGTGGTGAAGCAGGGCTGTAGATATCTCTCTCTCTCCCTATCTCCCCTTATCTCTTGACTTCTGTCTCTATCCAATAAGTAAAGATAACAAAAAATTTTAAGTAAGTAAATAAATGGTGAAAACCAGTGTTCACTTTGCTGTTGTGAAATGGCTTTGTGAGCAAATTAAGTGTGCAGAGGAGCTTGGGTTCTTATAGAAACCTTTTGGCAATGTATTGAGGAGAGTCTACAGGCTTGTAGACTCTCCTTTTCCGGAGAATCTGACAGTGTCCACCAATAAACTATGCTGACCTTCCAGCCAGCAGCTGCATTCAGCAAATCCACTCGCAGGTCCACACTGGATGAGTAGAGTGTAGCAGCATCTTGGTGAATGGGGCTGCTTTCATCTGGGCTACTGAGGTCACTGGCATCTGTGAAGGGGAGCAGCTTGCTCAGCGGGCTTGTTCCTGCTTCCCCCATGTGCACAGTGGGTATATATATGGATGGGGGCCCATCCATGGTCATATACCTGCCCTGCTCTGCCCTGGGAGGCCGTGGGGCAGCAATGACAGAGGGGAGCAGGCCTCACCCTATGGCAGGCTCCCCACAGCCCACCCACCCAGAGCTGGGGTGTGTGGTTGACCTGGAGTGGGAGCTGGATTCAGAGAACATTCCGGGGATGCCGTGGCTGGGAAGCAGCCCCTCCCCGTGGGTGGCGGCCCCTGAAGCCTCTGGCTGACCCTACTCCTCCATGGAAGGCAGCCTAGGAACCGATCTGCTCTCACCTGGCCAGGGCCCGGCCTTCCTGAGCTCACCACAGGACCCAGGTGAGGGGCCAGACTCCATCCAGAGGACCTGCTGGGGCCCAAGTCTTTGCTAGAACCCCCACCCCCTCCAAGCCTGTCCTAGGACTTCAGGCCTTCCTCAGGCTTATGGTAGAACCCTATATGACAATTTGTTAATATTCTTCTGTTCTGCAGAAACAATACCACCCACCTGTGTGGGCAGATGCATGTACTGACTCTCTCAAAGTCTGCCGGGTGGTCATGATACATACAGCATCTCCTCCCACACAGACACTGGTTGTCTGTGCCTCTGTCCCCATGAGTGTCCCCTCTGAGGCCCTGTCCCTGTGTATACCTGAGAGTGGCCTCTTGGGCAGGATCCACCACAGTGAGCACTGGAGCAGACTTCAGAAGCCCATCCTGGTTTAGAGAGACCTTGGAGTCCAAGCCACCAGGAGGTCTCACCAGATGGGAAACTGAGACCATGGGGAGAAGGGGCTGGGGATGTTGTAAGGGAGGTGTGGGTTAAGCCAACCCCACCTCTGCTCGCCTGCTCTGGCTGTGGCAGCCATTCTGTGCCACCAAGAAGCCTGGGGGCTTCAGCAGGAGCAGTGGTATGGTTGGAAGGTGTCCAGTGGTTAGCACCCCGGCAGGTGGGTGCTGCCTGCTCCCACTTAGCCCATCTCTGACCTGAGAAGTCCCCGTACCTCCAGAGCACAGGGCACAGAGTTTGGAGTGAGTCTTCTCCCACATTGTGGGTGGCCATTTCTTTGAGGAGGAGGAGGAGAGTGGTTTCCAAGAACCTTGTCAAGTCTGGTATTTCTCGGCTATGGGGATGGTGGGCTGGGGGTGCTGCGGTATTTCTCTGAGTGTGTAGTAGGGCCATCCCAAGCATGAGTGTGTGTGTGTACGCTTCAGTAGCAAGTTCCACACATGATAGAGAATCCTAAATATGGCAGAAAGTACCCTCTCTCTCCTGGGTAGCTGGATCCCTGCTCCAAGCAGCCCAGGCAGAAATTTCCCTCTCTCTCCTGGGTAGCTGGATCCCTGCTCCAAGCAGCCCAGGCCGAGGCGGTGGGGGCCGTCCCTCTCTGGGAAGAAACCCTAAATCTTCTCCTGCCTCCTGAAGTCTCTTCTCAATAGGGAAATTCAGACTTCCATGTATGCAATTCCTCAGCTCCAAACCTTAAAGAATTAGACTGACTTAGTTAGATTGACCAAAACAAAGAGAGAAGACTCAAAATTCTAGACTTGGGAATGGAAACAGAATCATCATCACCAACCCTAATGAAATAAAGAAGATTATAAAAGCAACCAAGAATAACTATACCAACAAATGAGATAACTTGGACAAATGCTTAAAAATGACTCAAGAAGAAACACAAAAGTTGAACACCCCTACAAAACACTGAATTAGTAATTTAGAAATTTCTCACTTATAAACACCCAAGCTCAGATGACTTTAATAGTAAATTCTACCAGACATTTAAAGAGACATTAAATCTCAACACTTCACAAACTTCCAATAATAATATTAATAATAGAAGAGGGGGAAACACTTCTCAACTTAGTCTCTGAGATTAATATTTCCCTGATACAAAAATCAGCTAAAGCTGTTAATTCTTATGACAAAAATGCAGAAATCCAAAATGGCATAAAACTGAATTTAGCTACACAGGATTTTAAAATTACATATATATATATATATATATATATATATATATATATATATATATATATATATACATATATGAGAGAGGGAGAGAGAGAGGGACTAGAGTACCACTCCTTCATATCCTGTGGTTGCAGAAGACTGAACCCAGGGCCTCAGGCATGCATAGCTGGTGCCCACCCCACAAAGTCAATTTCCCAGCCCTCAGCAACACCTTAAGAGGATTCTATACCATGATCAAGTGGAATTTGACCCAGAGATTCAAGGATGGGCTAACATCTAAAAATTAACTAACACGTTAATAAAACTAAGACCAAAACCCCACGATTATCTCATAGATAATAACTTTTTTTTCAAAAAAAAATTGGCAAAATGTAACACCCTTTCATGGCTTAAAATAATTTACACTCAACAAAGGAACTACCTCAACTTGAAAAAGAATATCAGGAAAAGCCTACAGCTAATATCATGGCTAAAAATTACAGACTAGACTCTTTCTTCTTAGGAATAAAGAATAAGTCAATGATATTTGCTCTTAACACTTTTATTCAAAATTAGCTGAGGAAAGAAATGAAGAAAATTAAATTTTCATCCAGTTTGGAATGGAATAGAATGACGTACATTTGCAGGTGGTTGGACTTTGTATATTGAAAAAAAATCCTTAGAAATCCACTAAAATTGTTATAGTAAAAGGTATATAACTCGTTGTGCAATAAGTCAGCAATAGAGCATAACACTTGTACAGAAATCTGTTGTATTTATGTACATACACTGAGAGCAAATAATTCAAAAAGTGAAAATTGGGAAACAAACTCAACTCACAATAGTATCAAAAGGAATAAAAAGCCTATGGAGAAATGGACCCAAAAATGCAAAATATGTTAGGACTCTTAAAAGAAATTAAAGATCTAAATAAGAAAACTGTCAGAGATCTAAGTAAGTGAGAAGGCATTCATGTTCATGAATCAGACTTAAGATTGTTAAAACTGTATTAGTTTCCTAATCCTGGCCTAGAGGTCCGAGTTCCACAGGGTGGGATGCTTCCACGAGGAGACACAACAATGATGCCATTGAGCTGGAAGTTAAAGATTGCCACCCAGCTAGTCTGGCTTCTCACAATTCTGATTCAACTGCAGAAAAAGGGAGTCACTGTGCAGGCCCAGGTGATTGATCCTGATTACTATAATGGAGGTAAGGAGGGGTAAGTCTGTTCTCCGGGAGAATCTTAACCGTCTCACTCAGGATTACCATGCCCTGCACAATTAAGGTCCATGGAAAGCTACAACATCTAATACAGCCAGGATTAATAATGATCCAGACCTTGAGGAGTGGAAGTTTGAATTACCCCAGGAGGTACAGAAAGAACCATGATCAGCTTAGGTAAATGATGAGGATAAAGAAAACACACATTGAGGGTGCCTGTTATGACCGTGCAGCCTCTGCTAAAACTAGGGTAGTTGTTACTGAGTGTTTTTTTGAATCTGTTATGAACTTGGTGTTATAAGGTGTCAAGGGCAGAGGGACCATCCTCCAAGGACTCTGCAGCCTCTCCTGGGATAAGGGTTGGTGCACTGTCAGTTGGGCTCGAAGTATTATGTTGGAAGTATGGCTTCATTGTTGTGTTTATTTAGAGATTAAGTACAGTTCTGATATTTTCAGATGTCAAGTGAACAAGACTGTCACGATTAATTTTAGGGGGGCTGGTTGGTGGTGCATCTGGTTAAGTGCACATAGTATTAAGCACACATAGTACTAAGAACAAAGACCAACACAAGGTTCGAGTCTCCACTCCCTACCTGCAGGGGGGATGCTTCATGACTGGTGAAGCAGGTCTATAGGTGTCTGTCTTTCTCTCTCCCTTTCTTCCACCCTCTGCTCTCTCAATTTCTCTCTGTCCTATCCAATGGGAAAAAATGGAAAAAAATGGCAACCAGGAGCAGTGTGTTTGTAGGCTGGCACTGAGCCCCAGTGATAACCTTGGGGGGGGACCAATATGTGTCAGTGGGCTCAGTCATGGTATCTGATTCTTTGTTCAGATGCTGCTGTGAAGATTAGTCTGTAGAAATTATTAGCATTTATTATCAGTTGAGTTTAAGGCAATTACCATTGGTGAGAGTGGGTACCATCCAGTCACTTGAAAGCCTAAAGAACAAAAGACCCTGACTTCTCTGGCAGAAGAATGCTTTCTGCCTGAGATCCCAGTCTGCTAGCTTGCCCTGCAGATTTCAGATGACGACTGCAATGTCTCTGCTTTCCAGAGCCTCTGGGCTGCTGTGTGCCCTCTAGATTTTGGATTTCACAGCCACCCACTCTTGTTATGAAAGACTGTGAGTTTCCTAGAACTTCCGTAGTAATTACCATCTACTTAGTGACTTAAGACAGAAATTATTTTTCTCACAGTCCTGATGATAAGAAGTCTGAAATCAAGGAGTCAGCAGGGGTGGTTCCCGGAGAGGACCCTGGCGGAGCATCCACCCCAAATCTCCTTCCTAACTTGTGATGGCCGCTAGCAATCCTTGGCTTGTGGATGCATCACTCCTGACTGCCTCTGCTGTGCATCTCTTTTTTCTTCACATGGTAGTCCTCTTCCTTTGTGACCCTCTCTTCTTCTAGAAAGTTATATTGGATTAAGGTTCCACCCTATTCCAGCTTTACTTCATCTTAACTTTTATTTTTGCCTCCAGGGTTATTGCTGGGGCTCAGTGCCAGCACTACAAATCCACTGCTCCTGACAGCCATTTTTTCCATTTTATTATTATTATTTTTTTTATTGGATAGGACAGAGAGAAATGGAGAGTGGAGGGGAACACAGAGAGGGAGAGAGAAAGACAGACATCTGCAGACTTGCTTTGCCACTTGTGAAGCATCATCTCTGCAGGTAGGGAGCCAGGGCCTCAAACCCAGATCCTTGTGTGGGTCCTTGTGCTTAGTACTATGTGTGCTTAGCCGGGTGCCACCGCTCAGTCCCCACCTTAACTTTAATTATATCTGCAATGACCCTATTTCCAAATAAAGTCACTTCCTAACTAAACTGGGATTAGGACTTTAACATATCTATTGGGAAACAAGCCAATCCATAACAGATGGAATAGTACTCTCCACATTGATCTACAGATGCATTGTAATATTTACCAAAATTTCAGCTGAATTTCCTGTATAAATTAGCAAGAATATCCTAGAATAGATAAGGAAAAAAACTTGAACTATCCAAAGCAATCTTGAAGAAAAAGGATTTACATTTTGTGATTGTAAACTTAGACTATAGTTAGTAACCACGACAATGTGATTTGGCATAAGCACAGGGATACACACCAATAGAATAGAGTACAAAAATAAATCCTTGTATTTATGGTCAATTGTTTTTGACAAGGATTTCAAGACAGTTGGTGGAAAAATTATTAACAGTCTTTTCAATAGATTTCGCTAAAACAAGTAGCTAGCCAGTCACCTGTGAAAGAATGAAGTTAAAGCCCAACTTCACACCATGCACAAACACTTAGCTCAATAACTAAAATGATGTGACACTTGGAATAAAAGACAAGAATACCTTTTCATCACCTTGCATTAGCAATGGTTTCTTAGATGTAATACCAAAACCACAAATGGCTAAAGAAAATATATTGGACTTCTTCAAAATGAAAAAGATTCTGTGTGTCATAAAATGCATTTAACAAACTAAAAAAAAAAAAAGCTCAACTGCCATGAGGAGATATTTGATATTTACAGATCATGTATCTGGTGAGAATTTTATCAAGAATTTACAAAGAATGTTGAAAAAAGGGCTGGTGCAAAAATTTACTAGTACAACACTGAGTCCTGTATATATGAAGCCTTGGGTTTACTCCTCAGTAGGGTAGACATAAAATAACTGAGCACTGCTTAGGTCTTCTGCTCATTCATTTACTCTTGCTCTCTGTGTCCATCTTTCTCTCTTATACCCATTTACAGCAAAATGTTAAAAAGCACAATCACTTTATACCTGAGTTGTCAGAACCCTGCAGTAACCCCCTGCCATTCAGGAAGGAGTCAGGGAAACTCCAGAGAAGTTGACAAGACCAAGAGTGATGTCCAGAAGATACTGACATCAGCAACTCCCCATGACTCAGCCAGTTCTCTCACTGGGAAGCTCAAAGTATAAACAAGCCGTGTCCACACCCTAGAGTTTCCAATCACTTTTTATTCCAACAGTCTTAATTTCAAGTAGGAGACAAAGGAATACCAGACATCTGAGGAAAGTCTCTGACATGAAAAATAAACACCAAATCCATCAAGTTGAAAATAGCAATTTGGAGAAAGCAAACTCAGCTGGGAGAAGAAAAAATTAAACGGCTATAAAGAACTTATCATGCCTTAAGGTTTAAACAAGAATGGCTAACATACTTTATTTTATTCTTCCCACTGGTCACAATGCCACAAGCCAACAACAGAAGATTCTAAAAGGGGAGAAAGTTAGAGACCTCAGGACTCAAAGAATGGCCCAGAAGGGAGTTTCCCTGAGTGTTTCTTTCCTCCTTTGGTCCAACGTGAAGTTAGAGATGCCTGTGACCTGGAAATGACCTTCCCCACACATATACCAGTCCTAAGACAAGGCAAAGAGCCAGGAAAGTGTGGGCCACCATGACAGAAACCTCACAACCCTGCCTGTTCCCCAGGCAAGTACACCCAATAAGGCCTGCAGAAGCCAAGTTCATCTGCGGAAAGCTGTCTTTCAATCCCTTCCCCCACAGTACGGTGGTCCCCGTAAGCATAGGTGAGCCAAAATATCACAACCTCAGCACTGTTGGCCTTTTGAGGTGGAAAGTTCTTGTTCCAGAAGGTTGCCCTGTATAGTGCAGAATGTCTAACAGCATCCCTGCATAACCCACTGGGTTCTAGAAGCACACTCCCAATGTTGATCATTGAAAATGTATCCAGACATTACCAAACAGGCCCTGGTAACTCACCCTGGTGGAGAACTAATGTTCTTTGATTTCCACACCCCCTTGCAGGAAGGACAGGGCAGCCAATCCCAACACATGGTGAAGCACCTCTTCTCTCCCCATCTGGAGTCCTGTCATCTGGGAAACATGAAGTGAATTGCCCTGCAGAGACTTGGGAAACTACACTGCTGTTGTACTGCAATTCACCAAGAGGGAGCCAGGATATGCTTTCTGAGCCTAAGCAGAGTGACTAGCTGTGAAAGAAGAAAATTTAAGTGGGAACCAGAGTCTCATAAGCACTCCAAATACACAGGACATGGTCCAAAATTAAGGCTTACAGTAAGAACTAGGAAACTTCTCAACTGCATCCCCACACCCTGCACGTGTATGAAACCCTGGGTCCTATCCTCAGCACCTAAATTGAAAAGGTAAAGACGATAAAGATCAAGCTGACAATGTTCAAAGTGCTAGAGACTGAAAAGCAGTCATCATAAAAATTTCCCACTGAACAATTATGAACACACTTGACACATATTAATGAATAAGCAGAGGCTGGAGAAATGACTCTGTGGTAGGGTGTCATCCTCCCGTGTGAAGGTCTGGTGTCTGGCACTACATGGGAGCAGCAAGGAGAAGGCAGGTACTCGAGTGGTGCTTTGAGCTCTCTCATTCTGAAAAGAGAAAAGGTTTGGCTGGAGAGGTAGCTCAGTGGTAATGCACATGCATGAGAACCTGGGTTCCATTTCCAGATTGCACAACAAAACACACACACACACACCAATGAAGGAAGGGAAATTAATAGAAATGCCTATAAAAGACAGGAGCAGGAGATAGCTTCCTATAGAGCACATACTTTACTATGGGCAAAGATCCAGTTAGAGCCCCCAGCCACCACATGGGAGCACCATGCGAAATCGTCACCTTTACTACCAGTGGAGTAGCACTGTGGTGTGTGTGTGTGTGTGTGTGTGTGTGTGTGTGTGTGTGTTTTCCCTCTCATCCTCCATCTAGAAAAAAGAAGAGAAGGAGGAGGAAGAGGAGGTGGAGTTTGCTAGAGCAGTGGAACACCACAGGCAGGAAGTCTTAGTGAAGGGGAGAGGGGAGAATGACAAGAGGGAGGAAGACAGTGGCTTCATGGGCCCAGCATGCTTCTGCTGAGCTACTCTGCTAACACAACAGTGGCTTCATATCAAGAAATACAGGGCACAGATTTCCAAATATTACTTTCTTTCAAACCCACGCACACCCAATTTCCTCCATTATCAACCTCAGTACCTTCTGTTTAATTTTTAAATTTTACCATTGCCCCCAGGGCCTCACCATGTCAGGTTAACTTTTATAGATGGAAAGAGAGAGGGAAAGATAACACATCATCAAAGCCTCCTCCACCACACTGGAGATTGGGCTCAAACCTGCATTCAGTATGTGGCAAAGCCAGCACCCTATCCAGGTGAGATATTGATATTTTGCTGGCCCTCCTTCTGTTTAACTTTACTGTGTACCCGAATCTACTATTAAAATAAATTAATTAAATTTGGGGACTGAGAAATAACTCACTGAATAGAGTGCACACTTCACCTTGTCTAAGTATCTGGTTTCTATCCTCCAAACATCACGTGGGAGTAACAAGCAAAGAGGAAGCTTTGTGAGCAGTGGAGCAGTGCTGTGGCTTCTCCTTCTCTCTCAACCTCCAGCTGGAAAAAAAAGAGGAGGAAAAAATAGTCCAGCAATTCTCATCTAGTTTCCCAAGGCCCTGCAGCTTCATGCTCAAACTTCAGGTTAGATCTGAACTGTTGTGACCAGTGGAATTACACAGGCATGGAACCCCAGTGAAACCCCAGCAGCTAAATAAATAAAACCTACTTTAAAGAAAAGAAATAAAATAAACAACTAGAGCAGTAGTTGGCAAACTGTTGCTATACATCTCATGAACCAAGAATGGTTTCTGCATTTTTTAATGCACGAGAGACAGTGTAAGAGTAGTATTTTGTGAAACATGAAGCTGAAATTCAATGCAACTGTAAATAAAGCTTTATTGGACACAGTCCTGCTCACTTGTGTACATACTGTCACAACAGCAGAGCTCTGAGGTCTCCACCGACTGAGGTGGGGCGGCACATTTTCCCATCCCTTTGCTCCCACGGCCACATAACTTACTTTACCCCTGGGTACATTAATAAACAGTCAAGGAGAGGCATGGAAAGTGCTTACATGTTTCCAGAACACTGCAGCTGAGACATTTGCCCAAGCTTGGATGCTGGGAAAACACTGAAGTTACTCCCATTGCATCAGTCAAAAGCCCAGCAGCTGACCAGGGAGTGAGACCACTGACCACAAGGCACTCAGGGAGCAGACTTCCCAGTGCTCTGGGGAGTCAGGGACCCTGGAGAGTCACTTGCCAGGAGGCCCAGGTGGAAGCGTCACAGGACAAGAGTCTGGAAGTAGGGTTCCATCAGGGTGACAGGCACGGGTACGAACCTCAGCGCCACTCTGCAGCAATTGGCCCCCATGCACTGTTGCACCTTCTTAAGGTCACGTGTGTAGCCTGTACTGGGCGCAGTCACACGTGTTTAGCGTCACTTGTCACGTGCCCCCCCACGCAGCCTCCCATTCGTTCAGTGGGGTAGCACGTGCTCCTGTGCCCAGCTTGTCCAGGGAGGCTCTTGTACCCCGGATCCTCAGGCCTTATGGAAAGCGGTTGGCCTGGCGCGGCGTGGCAGGCCGCCCTGAGTCTCCTCCTGCTCCTGTCTACACCCACTCAAGACGCTGCTGAGACCCAAGAGTTTCGCACCGACAGAAGGGTCGCCGTGAAACAGGACGTGGGTAGGTCCTCACCCCATCAGGTTGGTGGTGGTCTCGGGCACTGGGCCCCCAGTGGAATCCACCCCCCTCCCCAGAAACACCCCCTGCACACACTCCGCGGGTTCCTACCCTCAATTCCCCTTCCCCTCCTCTCCCACCCCCAACTCCGCGTCATCCCCAGCCCCATGTCTGTGCCCCCAGCCGGGGGCTGCTGCTCCTTGCGCTCTGCTCCTGTCTCCGCAGCCTGCGGCCAGCGCCGCGTGCAGGCGAGGATCTCGGGGGGCAGCAGCGCCCCAGAGGGCAAGTGGCCCTGGCAAGCCAGCCTGCACTACGCGGGCTTCCACATCTGCGGTGGGACCATCATCCACGCCTACTGGATACTGTCGGCCGCCCACTGCTTCGGCAAGTGAGTGGGCAGTGCCCGATGCCCCTGCTGTGGAGGTGGTGATCCACAGGCCCGGTTGGGAGGGGCAACTTTTGGGAAATGGGTGGCGGGGAGGGGCGGCAAATAGTGAACTTCAACACACCCAAGTCCATCCTCTGCAGCAGCGCCCGACAAGAACTTCAGGCCCCTTTAGTGGCATCTGCTATTTTGAGATAAGTACGCAGCCAAATCACAGGATGGGGGTCGGGGTGGAGGCAAGGAGATCTAGCAGGATGGCAAGAGAGGAGAAACTTACCTTGAAGGGCTTCTTGCTGTACCCCAACAAGCTCTTGATGGGACTCCGTGGACCCAGGGCAAGTCTTTCTGGGAAGTTGTACCAGACAGCCAGTTACCCCACTGTGCTACAAAGAGTTCCCTCAGATCCATTTACTAACATACACAAAGAAAGGTGGGGAGGGGGGTTGCGGTGGTGGGGGGATATCATTGTGTCTTATGCAATACTGGGGATCCAACTTGAGACCTGACACTGCCACTCCGCCATCCTACCCACTGTACCACCTCCCAGGCCAGTCGTGCTCCAGACTTTTTGGTAAGTAATTGGTGTTCCCCACCCCCTCCCCCACTCCATGCAAAAAGCTCATCCCACTGTACCTTTTTCCTCTTCCCCCAGGGAAAAGAACATCAAGGCATTTGACATGTATGTAGGCCTTGTGAACCTTAACGCTGTAGGCTGTCACACCCAGTGGTTTGAGATAAATCGAGTGATTCTGCACCCTACGTACCAAATGTACCACCCTGTTGGAGGTGACATCGCTCTGGTGCAGTTGAAAAACCGCATCGAGTTTTCTGACTACGTGCGTCCAGTCTGCCTGGCACCCCCTGATGTGAACCTTAACAACCTTACTTGCTGGTCCTCAGGATGGGGAGTTATATCTTTAGATGGTAAGACACCAAAGTGCAAGGTCAGTGCCTTTATTGGAGTTTAAGGAAGGAGTGATGGCTCTGTGGTACAATAGAAAGGAAAATGCAGGTAATAGGGTTACAAGTTCTGGGAACTATCCCTTAATCACTGTCGTTTTCCCTGTCAAGGTGTTTTGTTTTATCCCAGGATGACTATGTTGTGTATAGAGAAGCACTTACATCTACTTTAAGATTGTGGAATTAATAGTCCTATCAAGAATATGAATTTCAAAGATTTTCCAATTTAACTTAGAAATAATCTTTTTATTTTGCCTATTGAAAAAGTTGATTCGCATGTGGCACAAAGCGCAAGGACCAGTTTAAGGATCCTGGTTTGAGCCCCCGGCTCCCCACCTGCAGGGGAGTCAAAGCAGGTCTGCAGTTATCTATCTTTCTCTCCTCCACTCTGTCTTCCCCTCCTCACTCCACTTCTCTCTGTCCAATTCAACAACAGTGACATCAGTAACCATAACAATGTTAAACAACAAGGGCAAAAAAAGGGAAAAATAAATAAATAAATAAATAAATAAATAAATAAATAAACAAGAAAAAGTTGATTCGTTATTCTGGCCTGCTCCATAGGAATCTATATGTTTTTTCTAGGCTTATACCTGGATACTTTAGGATTTTTATGCCTATTTAGAATTTTCTTTTTAATTAATTTTTTTTTAATTTTATTTATTTATTCCCTTTTGTTGCCCTTGTTGTTTTATTGTTGTGGTTATTATTGTTGTTGTCGTTGTTGGATAGGACAGAGAGAAATGGAGAGAGGAGAGGAAAACAGAGAAGGGGAGAGAAAGACAGACACCTGCAGACCTGCTTCACCGCTTGTGAAGCAACTCCCCTGCAGGTGGGGAGCCGGGGTTCGAACCGGGATCCTTATGCCGGTCCTTGTGCTTTGCGCCACCTGCGCTTAACCCGCTGCGCTACAGCCCGACTCCCCTTAATTAAATTTAATTAATATCATTGACAGCTATCAATTTTAGCACATTGATCTTGTCTCCAGTCACTTTATATAAATACTTTTTTAAAATGTATTTATTCCCTTTTGTTGCCCTTTTTTATTGTTGTTGTTACTGATGTCATTATTGCTGGATAGGACAGAGAGAAATAGAGAAAGGAGGGGAAGACAGAGAGAGGGAGAGAGAGACACACACCTGCAGACCTGCTTCACCACTTGTGAAGCAACTCCCCTGCAAGTAGGGAGCCGGGGGCTCGAACCAAGATCCTTGGGCTTTGCACCACCTGTGCTTAACCTGCTGAGCTACTGCCCGACCCCCATAAATACTTTTCAGTTGACTATTTGAGATTTCAAACATTTTCTTCAAATAAAGCTTGTTTTATCACATTCTTTTTTAGGCTTTATCTTTTGTTTTTTTTTTCCTTGTCTTTTTTCAATAATTGTAACTGCTAACAGAAATTATTATCAGATGTCATTTTATATTTTAGTAGAACTAAAACATATAAGATAAAATACAAAATAAAATATAATAAAATATTATAAATAAAAATATAAAAAATAAACTTTTTGACTTTTTTCCTATTTTACTCAATATAACACAGAGAAATTGAGAAGGGAGAGGATGGGAGAGAGAGAGATAAGACACCTGCAGACCTCCTTCACAGCTCCGCTGCAGGTGGGAAATAGGGGCTTGAACCTGGATCCTTGCATTGGTCCTTGTGCATAGTACTATGTGTGTTTAACTAGGTGAGCCACCAGCTGGCCCCAGTGGAACTGTTTCTAATGCTTTACTGGTAAGTTTGTGGTCTGGTTTGGACATTTTAACTTGTGCTACATCAGGTGAGGAAAGTTTAACATCTAGTAAACTTAATTTAAAAATTGTTCTGTTCTGCTGTTAACAAATTCAAATTAGAGAGGTATAAATTTAGTGTGTTAAATTCACCCCTACAACTATAAAAATAGCTACAGAGCTTACACTAAAGAAACTTAAACATTTGTGGTTTGGGAGGTAGAAAAATGGATAAAGCATTAGACTCTCAGTCATAAAGTCCTGAGTTCAGTCCCCAGCACCACATGTACCAAAGTGATGTGTGATCCTTTCTCTCTATCTCCTCGTACCTTCCTCATTAATAAATGAATAAAATTAAAAAAATGAAATTAAACGTTTCATTTTGTTGACTTTTGTAGTGGAATGTAAAAGTCTTATTAATGAGACATACAAAAACTTTGCTCCTTTACCCCCACCAGTTGTAGTTGTTACAAAATTGCATCTTTATACATGTGTGTCTCAAGAATAAACCAGTCAATCTCCTTCATTTAGATTTAACATGAATTTATCATTGGCCTTAATGTTATGGAAAATAAGATTTGAAGTTTCAAACCCAAGTTATACTTATGCTAGTCTTACTCAAATAATTTTAATGCATTACTCTATTAAATTATTTTTTAAAAAAATAGGGGCCAGATGGGAACACACCTGGTTGAGTGCACACGGACCCAGGTTCAAGCTCCCAGTCCCCACCTGCAGGGGGAAGTTTCATGAGTGGTGAAATGGTCAGTCTCTCAGGTTGATCTGTCTATCCATCTTTCCCTTCCCTCTCAATTTCTCTTTCCCTATACATAATAAATAGATAAAATTAAAAAAAATATTTTAAAAAATTAAAAGTGCACTTGTAAACAAGCTTTCATAATTTTTGATGTGCTTACTCTCTTGGGATCTTTCACCATACAACTTAGAGTTACTGCCTACTGCCCTTTCATTTTTCCTTTTGGACTCCCATGAACATTTCTTGAAGATCTAATGCTCATGAACTCCCTTAGGTTTAGTTTATTGGGGAATGTCTTGCTTCCTCCCTCACTTTTGAAGGCCAGTTTTGTCAAATATAAGATTTTGGTTGGCAATTTTGTTTCTTTCTTTAACTCTATGGATATATTAGGGAGACTGTCTTCTCAAGTGTTTTATGAGAAACTTTCTGGTGATTTTTTTAAAGACTTTTACTTATTTATTAGTGAAAAGGACAGAGAGGGAGAGAGGGAGGAGAGAAGCAGAATCACCCCGGTACATGTGCTTCAGGGAATCAAACTCAGAACTTAATCTTGAGAATTCAATAATTTATCCACTGTACTGCCTCTCAGATTACACTTTCTGGTAATCTTATTTTGGGATCTTTTGTGATGATTCACTTCTCTCATTGCATCTAAGACTTACTCTTTTGTCTTTGCAGGGAGGGTGATATGGTTAAAAAAATTATAACTACATTTTATTACTGAGCGTGTATTCTATTTTATTTTGGCTTATTTGATATAATGTTGAACTAGAAATTTTTGTTTGTTTTAGCTATGAAATTTTATTTCTCTTCAAAATGTGTGTTGCCATAGCATACCCACCACCAGAGTGCCCTCCCCTCCATCTGTTGTACCTCCTCCCCTGTGTCATCACCCTCCCCACTCCAGCCCCTTTGTTAACCTCACTTTGGTATTAGAGTCTCAGTTTTGTTGTTTTTCCAATTTGGTGTTCGGGAACAAATCCAGGGCCTTACACATACACTATCTACTAAGTTGTTTTCATGGCCCAGTCATAGTCAGTAGAGTGGGAGAGAAACAAAAGCACCATTCCTCCATCCTTGGAGGTCTCTCTTATTCTCTAACCTATTACTTATGAAGCTTTCCTGTACAGATGTTTCCTTGTGGTGGGTAGGGCCTCAAACTCGGGTCCTTTCACATAACATGTACACTCTATTGGGTGAGTCACCTCCCAGTCCTTCATGCAACATTTAACAGCATTTAAGACTGGATTCTCCACACCTGACATTAGACGTATAGCTCCAAAACTATTCATTATGTGCCTCAGCCTACACCTCCCCCCCCAAACACCTCCTTGTTGCCTTTCAGGTGAGTCTTCAGCTTGTGCAAAAACTGCTCTCCAGTGACTGGCTGGAGCTAGGGGGCCCATGATGTGCAAAGCCCTCGTGGCCAATGACTGTTCTCATCAGCACAGATGGATACACAGAGTAACACCCCACCACACTGGGGGCCTGCTTCTTGCAGATACTCTATCAGCCACTCAGGCTCATCCAGGGACCCACCCAATGAGCTGTTGGGACTGAGCTGCAGCTTTGGGGAGGGACTCTGGTACCCACACCTCACTTAATAGCGTCACATGACATTTACAGCACACTTCCCACACGGCAGCCCACATCCCATTATAGAGAGAGATGCTGTGTGAAGGGTGTGGGAGAATAAGAATGGCACCTTGGGCCTAGGGTGCCCTGGGGAGCAGGTGGGAAAGGATCTCTCACTGGCTCTGCATTCTTCTCCAACAGGTAACACCTCAGAGAGTCTACAGGAGGCACCCCAGCCTCTGATCCCAGTGGCCATATGCAGATTTCTGTATGGCTATGAGTACATTCTGCCTGACATGCTGTGTGCCGGTGACATCCAGAACATGACAAGTGTGTGTGAGGTGTGTCCCCCTGCAGGGACAGGAGACCAAGCCTAGGACTTTCTGCTGTTCCCTCAGCTTAGGGCTGTTCCTCTGGGTGGGTAGGTGGCCTCAGACAGCCTGACCCCTGGGACTCAGGGCACACAGGTGTGTGCAGCCATTGGTAAAGCAGGAGACCCTAAGCTGGTATATATATATATATATGTGGGACACAGCCCCTTCCCACATATATTGCCACCCAGAACCCATTTGGACCCCAGTGCTGGTTGGAATAGCACATTGCTCCAAATCTGCCCAGAGCCATGCTGGCAACACCCTCTGTTTATGGGGTGCATATGAAGGTCACTTGTCTGCAGCGCAGTCTTGGCACTGGTTAGATGGAGTCGCCTGCCTGGTGAGCCCCTGTTCCTATAACCTGGGCGCTGGGCAGCCCCTATGCATGGGGTGCCAGACCTTGAGCTGCTGATTCTCAGAAAACTTCTCTTTTCTTCTAGGGTGACTCTGGCGGCCCACTTGTCTGTGACTTCAACAACACCTGGATTCAGATTGGAGTAGTGAGCTGGGGTCGTGGCTGCTTGTACCCCGTGTTCCCTGCTGTGTATGCCCGAGTCTCCTATTTCTCAAAGTGGATATTTTATCAGATATCACGCACACCCCTGCCTCCTCCACTTTTGCCCTCGTGCTCCTCCACTCTGGGGGCCACTGCCAGAGTCTTGGTGACCAGCCTGGCCATCCAGTCAGTGATGTGAGGGCCAAGTCTCCATTTCCCCAAGGCTGCCTGCCTCCTGCTCGGCCCCAGCCCATTGGGTCTGCGCTAGGCTGACTAGCCTAGCCCAGATGCATGTAGGGAAGGGGCCGACCAGGGCCACATGCAGGATAGAGGCCAGTCTTAGCACAGGAGGCCAGCTTGCCTGCAGAGATTACTCACTGGGCACGTGAGGTTTGGTAAGACATCCAGTGTGTGCAAAGTGAGAGTCCCAGAAGTCCATCCTGTATCCCCCTTTCCACCCAGAATTCATGACTATATGCTCTCAGCACCTTGCTGGGATGACAGGCAAGTGGGGCAGGAGAAGATGCACAGGCTAGTCACAGGCTCTCTAGAAACAGCAGTCATCTGCTTTGAAAAATGGAAAACATGAGCTGGGCAAAGTCACATGGAACTGAAGAGACAGAAATCAGTGGTTACATGTGGGGAACAGTAAACTAGCACTTGACAAACCTTTAAGGTATCTTGTTTGTGATTTGTGGTATGTGTGAGAGAAAGAACAAAAGGTAAAGACACCGTGCTGCCATTTTCTGTGGCAGTGATGCCAACGGGGGCTCACATGTGCTCCGCTGCTGGGCCACACCCTGGCTCCTAGTAACCTAAAATATTTTATTTATTTATTTATAAGAGGGATAGGGGAGAGAGAATCAGGCATTCTGGTACATGTGCTACTGGGGATCAAACACCAGACCCCATGCTTGAGAGTCCAACACTTTATCCACTGTGCCATCTCCTGGACCATGTAACCTTGTTTTGGGGGAAAAAAAACTAAGGAAGCTGGGCATTGATACACCTGGTTAAGCACACATAGTCCAAAGCGCAAAGACCCAAGCAAGGATCCCAGTTCAAGCCTCCAGCTCTCCACCTATGGGGTGAAGGGGTCGCTTCACAAGTGGTGAAGCAGGTCTTCAGGTGTTGGTTCCCCCCACACACATCTTCTCCCCTCTCAATTTCTCTCTGTCCTATCAAAAAAAATTTAAAATGGCTGTGAGAGCAGTGGATTCATAGTGCAGGCACTGAGCCCCAGTAATAACCCTAGAGGAAAAGATTTAGGGAAAAAAATAAAGGTACTATTGAAGATACAAAATAATAAAAAATAGTGCTTGCTCCGGAAGCACATATACTAAAATTGGAACAATGCAAAGATGAGCGTGGCCCTTGTGCAAGGATGGCACACACAAATCGGTGAAGTGTCCATAATGTTTTAGGGGCTGGGTGGTGGTGCACTTGGTTGAATGTACACATTACAGTGCACAGGAAGAATACAGATAATAAGGAATCACAAGTTGGAAGTAACCATTAGACACAGAAAATTTAAGAGATCATGAGAGACATTGTATAGGTTTAGATAAATTTAAAGCTGCTACTTTATTGGAAGTTTATCAACACCAAACCCAGTAGAGACATTGATTAATTAGACCAAATTCCACAGAAGAAATGGGGAAATATTAAAAATTTAGTAAAAGCCCTTGGCTGAGTTGGCATCTCAGAAATCACAACAGACCTTCCACCACAGATTGACCCAGCACTACCACACACTCTGCTCCAGATACACATGGTCTCCAGCAGCATGGGGGTGTGGAGAGGAAGTCTCATCACACGGGAAGAGAAGATTAAGATAACCCAAACCATAAACTCAAAAACTGTAGGTGAAAGATTAGAAATAATATTAATAATTACAACTCTTCTTTGAAAAATAATGTTATGATCAAGTCCTATTGATTCCTGTTCTATTAGGAAACTCAGTTACAGTTCACCATACTAACAGCTTTGCTGTGGAGAAAATACTTAGGAAAAGGCTTTTAGCAAATCCAAAACCCATTCCCAGGGTCATAGAGATATATCCCTGGGTCAGACCTGCACTGGTCGTGCTTGCTGCCCAGATTTAAACGCTGGTGCCACCTGAGAGGTGCTATGACACCAGAAGAATTCCCTGTGCTGTGGTGTGTGTCTGGTACCTGCGTGCTTGCTCTTTCACACTCTCTCCCCCTGCCACATCCCCCCCATGGGAATGTGACTTGTGTGGTGAAACTGAGCATGTGTGAAGCCCCAGTTCTGAAAAAAAAAAAACATAATTGAAAAAGATAAGCATCAATAGATAATAATATATACCTCAGCCTAGAAGTGAGCACTTGCCTCGGTGGAGCTCAGAAAAAGCCTGTTCCTTCATTTGCTCTTCTGTAACACTTTAAAATAAAGATGAGCCACTTTATAACAAGAAAGGGGAAAATTGATAGGAAATTTTTAACTCCTGGAAGAAAAAAACAGGATATTTAAACAAATGAAAAATAAATTGACATATTCTCGGCTAGCTCAGTTTTTTTTTTTTTTTCTGGTGACAAATTGATTTCAAAGTTTCTTTCAAACTCAAACAAATAAAAGAAAAAAACAACTTGGGAATAAAATTATATGTTAAGCCAACCATGAAAGTGGTACTGTGGGTGAATTGTTGGACTCCCTAGCAAGCGTGAGGTCCCAGGTTTGATCCCCAGCACCACATAGGGAGATAGCAAAGTGGTTTACACAACAGACTTTCAACCAAAACTGGAGATCCCTGGTTCAATCCCTGGTGCTACCATAAGCCAGTGCTAAGCAGTGGCCTGGTAAATTAAAAAGAACAATGATAAATTTTTAAAAATGTTATGGCATGCCATACAGTTTATGTCTGTGTTCACATCAGCTGAAAAGGCACTTTGACTTGGGCCCAAGTACAATATGGAAAATGAGTACACAAGAAACAGGTCAGTTTGCATCACTGACAGTACTTAACTTTCCAGAAGTGCAATTCAACCTGACCAAATAGAGTTTGTCCCAGAAACAGTCTCCATCATGACCCAATAGCCTTCACGCCAGGAATTTAAGAATGATTGAATGCTAAAACCCTTTCAGTAGTTCAGAACATAAACACATTGAATACCGAGTGCCGCTGAGGCCCTGGAGTGACAGGAGGCACCAGAGAGATTAGCCTCCACTGCTGTTGGCCTTGTGCTCTGGCTTGGCTCTGAGATGATGCTGTAGTGGGCCAGAGCATTTCCATTACTATGATCTGTGATGTTTGCAGCGCTTGAGAATTTAGTAATAGTTGCTGAAGACAAACTGTTAACTGTCTGTGGTGTTTATCCCTCCTATCTTTGGCCGCCCTTCATCCCCACCCAGGGTCACTGGGGAACCAGCTCAGGAAGAAGTGGTGTGGGCTGCATTGCCCTGCACTTAACCCAGTTGTGGGTAGACACTGGGGTACAGCCATGCTGCTTGACACACTTGGTGGCCACTCTGGCTTGAAGGCAGGTTTCAGCCCGGCCCCCAACACACTAGGGGAAGCTTCAGTCCTGGGTTGTCTCTTCCCTCTCTCCTTCTGACGCTCACTCTTTCTATCTGAAGAGGTCAGCTCTGATGATGACAAAAAAAAGAAAGGAGTTAAGGGGACCCAGGATGTCAGTCAAGACTGAAACAGCAGCTAACAATGACAGCATGAGTAGGAGGGCCATCAGCATAGTCACTGAAGCTCTGCCTTGGTGAGTTTGGACCCCTGTGTATATGAAGGGACATGAAAGGCCACCAACATTACTGATGCCAGAACCGAAGTCACTGAGAAACTTCTTTAACCAATGATGATAAAATTTGTGGTGGGTCTTTGTTTGATTTTTATTGCCACCAAATAGTGCTGAGGCTTGGTGCCTACTCAACAAATTCATCATCCCCAAAGGCCACTTTTCCTTTTTTTTTTTTTCCCTTTCTAGCCATCTTTTTTTCTTATATGACACATCAAAACTGAGAGGAGAGGGAGGGAGGGAGAGAGACTTGAAGACCTGCTTAACCACTCATGGAGCTTCTCCCTTGCAGATGGGGAGCAGAGGCATGAACCCATGTCCTCATGCTTGATAATATGCCAGCTTAACTGGGTATACCACCGCATGGCCCCTGGTTTTTTAGATGGAGACTAGGGGAAGAGAGTGAAAGAGCACTGAAATTGTCCTCAATACAGTGGGGACCAGTCTTGAACTAGGGTCATGCATATGGCAAAGCAGTGCACTAGCCAAGTGAGCTTTTTGCTGGCCCTAATATGTTTGTTTTTATCTAATAAATTTAACTTTGTGGAGCTGGGATTTTGCAGTACTCATGGGCCAGCTTTTTCCTTCAGATGGAATGAATGGAAGGAGGAAGAAACACCACGTGACTAGAGCTTCCTCCATTGCCACAGCACCTCCTGAGTGGTGTCAGGGCTCAGATCTGGGCCTCATGAATGGAAGACATGGGACATACCCAGCGAGCTCCATCTCTTCCCCCGTCCCCAGAGTTTTAATGGCCAGACTTCTTCAGGGAAGGGAACTTAGCTACTCCCACCAGCCCAGCAACAAGGAAAGCAAAGGGGTGCAGGATGGAGAATGGGGGGACACAGGAGATGATGGGCTCACGGGGCTCAGGAATAACTGCAGCCCCAGGTTTGTAGCTTGTCTTGCAGGCTTTCCTCTTCAGCATTTTCTCAGAAGTTGTGACCAGCAGAACCCTGGGGACGCTCGCCAGAGAGAGTGAGTTTAATAAGAGGAGCTAGGATGTGGTGGATGCCCTTGGTTTCCCTCCCAGATCCTCCAGAGCAGCCGGAGCACCAGCTGCTGTGAGTGTTGGCTGCTAACAGCTCACAGCTGTCCTCCTCAGAGGCTGACTCTTGCCCACGTGGGAGTGCCTGGCCTGGGAGGCGAGCACCACCCTGTAGGCAGACCTCAGCCCTGGACTACTGACTGACCGGAGGCACACGGGCAGCCGCTCAGTCCCAGCTCTGAGCAGAATTCTCCTGCGGGCTGTGTGGAGACCACAAGCTGGCTTAGCTTACCTCCTGTGTCCGCTCTGCTGCCCACACCCTCCTCCTGAGAGCACTCCCTCCCTCCAAGAGTCTATGTTAATAAACTCAATGAATTCAACCAGGTTACCATTTGCAATAGAAAGAAATGTATAAAGTCCTCTGTCCCCTTGAAGGGGAAAGATTCCCAAGTGCTGAAGCAGTGCTGCAGGTAGGTGTCTCTCATTCTCTCCCTATCCTCCCCTCTCAGTTTCTCTATCCTAACAATTAAAAATATATATACTTTAAAAAAAGGGGGGGGAAGATGGAAGTCGGGCAGTACCGCAGTGGGTTAAACGCATGTGGCGCAAAGCGCAAGGACCGGTGTAAGAATCCCAGTTCGAGCCCCCAGCACCCCACCTGCAAGGGAGTCGCTTCACAAGTGGTGAAGCAGGTCTGCAGTGTCTATCTTTCTCTCCCCCTTTCTGTCTTCCCCTTCTCTCTCCATTTCTCTGTGTCTTATCCAACAGTGACAACATCAATAACAACAACAATAAAACAACAAGGGCAACAAAAAGGAATAAATAAATAAATATTTTTCAAAGGGGGGACACATCAGGGAGATAGCATAGTGGTTATGCAAAGACTTTCATGCTTGAAGGTCTGAAGTCACAGATTCAAGCCCCAGCACCACCATAAACCAGAGCCAGAGGAAGGAAAGAAGGGAGGAAAAGAGGGAGGGGGGAAGGGAAAGAAAGAGAGACATATCAACTACCTACTACCCCGGAATAAATCTAGCAAAATATGTGCAAGATCTCTAACAACCACAAGTATATTAAATGAAACTGAAGGATTCCTAGCTCAGTGGAGAGCTGTGTCACTGTCTTGAGTTGGAACAGCAGATATTATGAGGTGTCATCTCTTCCCAAACTAGGCTATAAAGTCAGCGCTGTGGAGATGAAAATCCTGTCACACGCCTAAGTTGACAGGCTGATTCTAAAATTTATATGGAAGTGCAAATGTGTGAATATCCAAGGAGTGCTTGAAGAAACAAGGCAGTGGAAGGATTTCCTCCATTGGAGTACAATAAAGCTACAGTAATTAAAACCATGCAGGCTGAGTGTTTGGGTCAACAGATGGGCTGGGGGAATGTAATAGAGAGCTGAGAAGCAGACTCATCTCCCATGTGGACACTCACATCAAGAGCTGATGACTTACTGCAGGGGTAAAGGAGAAAGACATGTATGCCAGGTATGCCAGTGTCCATCTGGGCAGTTGACAGAACTCGGCTCCCATCTCCCACCTTGTCCATTCTAAGTGCAGTTAGAGCCCACTCTGAGCAGCAAGGCAAGGCTTCTAGAAAGATCACATAAAATATCTTCACCGGGAGTCGAGTAGTAGCACAGTGGGTTAAGCACACGTGGCACAAAGCACAAGGACCAGCATAAGGATCGCGGTTCGAGCCCCCAGCTCCCCACCTGCAGGGGAGTTGCTTCACAGGCAGTGAAGCAGGTCTGCAGGTGTCTAGCTTTCTCTCCCTCTCTCTCTTCCCCTCCTCTCTCCATTTCTCTCTGTCCTATCTCTCTGTCCTGTCCAACAACAATGACAACAACAATAACTACAACAATAAAACAAGGGCAACAAAAGGGAATAAATAAATAATAAAAAATCTTCACCACCTGGTTACAGGCAAATTTTTTTTATTCTTTTTTGTTGCCCTTGTTGTTTTATTGTTATAGTTGTTATTGCTGATGTTGGATAGGGCAGAGAGAAATGGAGAGAGGAGGGGAAGACAGGGGAGAGAAAGATAGACATCTGCAGACCTATTTCACTGTCGGTGAAGCAACTCCCCTACAGATGGGGAGCCCGGGGCTTGAACCAAGATCCTTACGCTTGTCCTTGCGCTTTGTGCCTCATGTGCTTTACTCACTGCGCTACCACCAGACTCCCGCAGGCAAATATTTCTATAAATGGGTATATAGCACACACAGAGCACTAGAACTCTAAAAGGAAACAACATGTTTACATACTTCAAGTGTTCTGCTCATCTTAAGACACTGTTAGGCCAATAAAAAGCCACTTGGTTTTCAGAGCATCCATGTTATAATGTGCGAGGACTGTAATTCAAGACCCCAGTCCCCAACTGTAGGGGAGAAGTGTCACGAGTGATGAAGTAGTGTTGCAGGTGTCTCTCTTTCTCCCCTTTATTAATTTCTCTCTGTCTCTATCCAAAATAAACAAATATTTTAAGTCACATGGCTTAAGAAAATACGTATTTCTAACTCTTACAACCAGCAAATATAAGGAACACTCCTCAAAAATTATTAATAAATAACCCCCTGAAAGGGAAAACACAAAAAAACTTGGACTGAGTTTGGTGTATTGCGCCAAACAGAGGACTCTGGAGAAGGAGGGAAAGGGGGTGGGGTTGGACTTTGGCATCTTAGTACATGATGGTAGAAAAGGGCCTAAGTTGGAGGTTAGAGTGTTTTTGCAAACATCTATGGCAGGGTCATATGAAATTGTACCTATGAGTCAACAACTATATTATAAATCACTAACTCCTCCCATAAATAAAAAAAGAAAATCAGAATTGTTTGTATTATAGCAAGGGATTCCCTGGGAGTCAAATAAACAAGGCAAAAATAGTAGGAAAAAAAAAAGAAAAGGGGATGTAAAAGAGATAGAAAATGAATTGTCATCCAAAAGACACAGAGACCTAAATTAGAAGGTAAAGAGGGAGACTTTCAGAGGCAGGACTATGGAGCAGCAGCAGCTGTGTTTCTCTCCTCTCCTCTCCTCTCTTGGGTCAACTAGGAATACCAAAGGAGATCATCTGGGCCAGCAAAAAGACAGGACTAGAATGACTTCAGGAACCCACCAAATCACCAGTGAGTACAAACACATGTGGTTTGTGGACAGAGAGGAGCCTAGGGAGAGATTAAGTGGCTGGTAACAGTCTGGCAGTTTACCAGTTGAGACACCACATCCAGTCTGTTTCACCAGTAAGGGGATGGCTGAAGGGAGGAAAGAACTCCTCTAAGACTCACCAATTACAACTGTGAGTCTCCATTGCTATTGCCCTCAGAAGCTAGAGCAGCAGGGGGAAGGCCCTGTGCTGACACCAGGGGACAGAGAACAACCAAGAAACTCAGAAGAAGATCTATACCTCAGTGGCCTAGTGGTGGGGCTGTGAGAGTCTCTTTGCATAACCACTGGATTATCTCTGCCCCACCCTGCTTTATCTCTTGGTAAGGAGTGAGTTATTAACCTAAGAAGCCTACTTATAGTTTAAAAGCCCTCAGGCTCCCATAGCCTACAGGGAAGAAAAATAACAAAAGAGGCTTTTAAGCCACTGTGCTCCAACTCAGGGATTAAAATATGATTGAAACAACTGTTAACTTCCACCACTGTGAACCCTTTAATTACCTTACTTAGACACAGATCAATCCAGGTGAAAGTGATCAGTAATTTGAAAAGTAGTAAGAGAGGGACTTCATAATATACTATATAGAATGGTTAAACCAACAAGAAGAAATATTGGAGAAATGAACCAGGACAAGAGTCCAACTAAAAGACCCCCAAAGAGTGAAGCACAAAATAATGAAGTCAACATCCAAACACTAGCTAAGGAAATAATCACAGGAGTGAGTAAAGAGTTTGAAAGAATTGTCATCAGAAATGCAGAAACAACAAATGAGACTCTGGAAGAAAACACTAATTATCTCAAGGTTATTAGAGAGCTGAAAGCTGAAATAGCTAAGCTAAGAACATAAATGGCTGAACAAGCTAAAACAGTATCAGAACAGGGTAACAAAATAGATGAACTCCAGAAAACTGTAGAGAGGAGAGAGAATAGAATCAATGAGGCTGAAGACAGAATTAGCAAGATCGAGGACGAATTAGAGACAACTGAAAAAGAAGTAAGAGATCTCAAAAAGAGATTAGGATATACTGAAAACAACAACAGAGACCATGGGATGACTTCAAAAGAAATAATATATGCATTATTGGCTTACCAGAGGAAGACAGAGAGGGAGGGGAAGAAAGCATTCTTCAGAACATAATAGCTGAGAACTTCTCTAATCTAGACAACAGCAAAGACATAAAGGTCAAAGAAGCCCAGAGGGTCCCAAACAGAATTAACCCAGACTTAAAGACACCAAGACACATCATATTTAGAATGGAAAGGAATAAGGGTAAAGAAAGGATCCTGAAGGCTAAAAGAGAAAAACAAAGAGTCACCTACAGAGGAAAACCCATAAGATTAGGAACAGACCTCTCCACACAAACACTACAGGCCAGAAGAAAATGGCAAGATATCTATCAAGTGCTCAATGAGAAAGGATTTCAACTAAGACTACTGTATCCTGCTAGACTGTCATTCAGACTAGATGGAGGCATAAAAACCTTCTCAGATAAGCAACAGTTGAAGGAATCGACTATCACCAAGCCTGCCCTGAAGAAGTTCTAAAAGGTCTCCTATAAACAGTCAGACCACCATAAATAGGCCATATATCAGAACACTCTAAAACTCTGCAAGAATAGCATTAAATATCTTCACTCTTTGATATCAATAAATGTCAATGGCCTGAATTCACCTATTAAAAGACACAGAGTAGGAAGATGGATCAGAAAACACAACCCAACAATATGCTGTCTACAGGAAACCCACCTAACTCAACAAGACAAACACAGACTTAAAGTGAAAGGATGGAAAACTATCATACAAGCTAATAGCCCACAAAAAAGAGCAAGAACAGCTATTCTCATATCTGACACGAAGACATTAAAATCGATAAGATTAAAAAGATAGGAATGGACACTAATGCTCAGAGGATCAGTCAATCAAGAGGACTTAACAATTATTAACATCTATGCATCCAATGAGAAGCCATCTAAATACATCAAACATCTACTGAAAGAGCTACAGCAATATATTAACAGCAACACAGTCATAATAGGAGACTTCAACATCCCACTCTCTCAACTTGACAGATCATCCAGGCAGAAAATCAATAAAGACATGAGGGTGCTAAATTAAGAGATAATTAAACTAGAACTATTGGACATTTTCAGAGTCATTCACCCCAAGAACCAGGAATACACATTTTACTCAAGTCCACATGGGTCATTCTCAAGGATAGACCATATGCTAGGCCACAAAGACAGCATCAGCAAATTCGAGAGCATTGAAATCATCCCTAGCATCTTCTCAGACCACAGTGGAATTAAACTAACACTTAACAACCAACAAAAGATTAGTAATAGTCCCAAAATGTGGGAGCTCAACAGTACACTCCTTAACAACTACTGGGTCAAAGAGGAAGTCAAGGAAGAAATCAAAGTGTTTCTAGAATTCAATGAAAATGAAGACACAAGCTATCAAAATATTTGGGACACAGCTAAGGCAGTACTGAGAGGGAAGTTCATGGCCATACAAGCACCCATTAGGAAACAAGAAAAAGCACAAATAAACAACCTGATTGCACACCTTAAAGACGAAGAAGAAGAAGAAGAACAAAGGAACCCTAAAGCAACCAGAAGTACAGAAATAACTAAAGTTAGGGCAGAAATCAATAACATTGAAAATAAGAAAACCATACAAAAGGTCAACAAAAGTAAATGTTGGTTCTTCAAAAGAGTGAACAAAATCGACAAACCTTTAGCTAGACTCAGAAAACAAAAAAGGGAGAAGACCCAAATAAATTGGAAACTAAATGGAAGAGGAGATATCTCAACAGATACCACAGAAATTCAACATATCATGCAAGGCTTCTATGAACAACTCTATGCCACCAAGCTAGAGAACCTGGAGGAAATGGACGATTTCCTAGATACCTACGAGCTTCCAAAATTAAATGAAGAGGAACTAGATAACATGAACAGGCCCATCACAGCTAATGAAATTGAAACAGTTATCAAAAGCCTTCTTAAGAATATTAAATGTGGAAAGTAGTCTATTCAACAAATGGTGTTGGAATAAGTGGGTTGAAACATGCAGAAGAATCAAACTGAACCACCGAATTTCACCAAATACAAAAGTAAATCTCAGTGAAATTCAGTGGTTCAGTTTGATTCTTCTGCACAGCTAAAGAAACCACTACCCAAACCCCTCACAGAATGGGATAAGGTGTTTACATGCCATACATCAGAAAAGAGGCTAATAACCAAAATATATAATGAGCTTGCCAAACTCAACAACAAGAAAACAAATAACCCCATCAAAAAATGGGGAGAGGACATAGACAGAATATTCACCACAAAAGAGATCCAAAAGGCCGAGAAACACATGAAAAAATGCTCCAAGTCTTTGATTGTCAGAGAAATGCAAATATACACAACCACAAGATACCATTTCACTCCTGTGAGAATGTCATACATCAGAAAAGGTAACAGCATAAACTGCTGGAGAGGTTGTGGGGTCAAAGGAACCCTCCTGCACTGCTGGTGGGAATGTCAATTAGTCCAGTCTCTGTGGAGAACAGTCTGAAGAACTCTCTCATAAGGCTAGAAATGGACCTACCCTATGATTCTGCAATTCCTCTCCTGGGTAAAGATCTGTGTACACATATGTTCTTGGCAGCACAATTTGTAATAGCCAAAACCTGGAAGCAACCCAGGTGTCCAACAACAGATGAGTGGCTGAGCAAGTTGTATATATACACAATGGAATACTACTCAGCTATTAAAAATGGTGACTTCACTGCTTTCAGCCAATCTTGGATGGACCTTGAAAAATTCATGTTAAGTGAAATAAGTCAGAAACATAAGGTTGGATATGGGATGATCTCACTCTCAGGCAGAAGTTGAAAAACAAGATCAGAAAAGAAAACACAAGTAGAACCTGAAATGGAATTGGCATATCGGAATAAAGTAAAAGACTCTGGGTTGGATGGGGAGAAGAATATAGATCCAAGAAGGATGACAGAGGACCTAGTGGGGGTTTTATTGTTATATGGAAAACTGGGAAGTGTTATGCATGTACAAACTATTGCATTTACTGTCAAATGTATAACATTAATTCTCCAATAAAGAATTTTTTTAAAAGCTACAGGAGGTTTTCTTGTCAATAAAACAGCTTATAACTCAAGAAACTAGTGGCACAGAAACTAGATAGAGCCAGCTTCAGATATGGTAATGGATGGCATGGGAGAGGTTTGTCTTTGTAGAATTTTTTTCATGTAAAAGACTACACATATTTAAAAAGCAAAATTCAGTTTCTCGATTACTTTGCTCTACTGTTTCCACAAAACCCAGAACTGAATTCTTTATTCTTAAATCCACATACTAATGAAAATATTATAGAATTCTACAAAGTCAGACCACACACACACACACACACACACACACACACACACACGATAACCCAGTAGGAAAAATGAATGAGACCTGAGTGGATACTTCATTAAAAAAGGATATTTACTGTTGGTATTCTTCGTGTTGGTTTGGCCCCCTTCCCCCTACCTCTGAGAGAAATGGTTTGGCCCTTGCTAATTTCGCGCCCCTCTTTCTCCCTGCCCCGTATGCTAAGGACGTCCAGAGTCCCAGCAGCAGCGGCAGAGGGAGAATGATGGAGAAGCACATGGTGTGGTGATTTGCCTGTTCGTGAATAAAGATTAAACTGCAGCTTCTCAGCCCAGCCGTGTGTCCCTGAGTCCGAGTCTCTCTCTACCGCTGCGACGCTAGCCCGGCCTGCTGGAGCCCCCAAACTTTAACAGCAATTTACAACCAAGTTCTTATTCATCAGAAACATACAAATTCAAACTATAGTGATACACAAGTACTTACCATGATAACTGCTATTGAAAAAAACAAAACCTTACTATGTGGAATAACTAAGAATTCCCATGCATTGATAGTAAACGTTAAAATTGTCTGAGTTGTTTTCAAGTTCAGTATGCATCTACTAGTGTTGACAAATATGTCCCCATCCTTTGACTTAGCAATTCATTTTTAGGTGTATATCAGAAATAAATGTTGCACTTGTACAGCAAGAAATAATTACATTCAGAGCTTCATTATTCACAGTTGTCCCCCAGAAAAGGCAGACTGCAACAACGATCAACAATGTGCATGAGCTCTCACAGCTCTGATACAGAGCAAGCAAGAAGCTGAACACAACAGAGTATTTCTATTTACACTGAGTTCATGGAATAGCTACAGCTAGGTTCCAGTGTTCAGGAATGCAGGTGTCAGAAAAGCAAACTTATTATTTTAAATGTCGGTTAGTGGTTACATAGAAGCAGCTACGGAGAAGAAAAAGGTAGTTATTCAGAAGTGAACAATGATGTTCCTGGGATATCAGACACATTCTGTTTCTTGTTCTGAATGGTGTGTCTCCACTATTAAAAACATTTTCTTTTTCTTTCTTTTTTTTAAAAAGATTTTTATCTATTCATGAGAAATATAGGAGAGAAAGAACCAGACATCACTCTGGTACATGTGCTGCCAGGGATTGAACTCAGGACCTCATGCTTGAAAGTCCAATGCTTTATCCACTGTGCCACCTCCTGGACCACTTAAGACATTTTCTTTATGTGAATTCTTTTTTTATATATTTTTAAAAATATTTATTTATTCCCTTTCGTTGTCCTTGTTTTATTGTTATAGTTATTATTGTTGTTGTTGTTGATGATGTTGTCATTGTTGGATAGGACAGAGAGAAATGGAGAGAGGAGGGGAAGACGGAGAGGGGGAGAGAAAGATAGACACCTGCAGACCTGCTTCACTGCTTGTGAAGCAACTCCCCTGCAGGTGGGGAGCCAGGGGCTTGAACCGGGATCCTTCCTCGGGTCCTTGCACTTTGGGCCATGTGCACTTAACCTGCTGCAGTACCACCCAACTCCCTAATTTATATTTATTCGTTTAGCAACACAATCTTACTTTGTGAAACTCTCTATATAGGTGTTATTTTCCAAAGTAAAATTATTTTCAAAATGGAAAAAAAAGTGTTCTCTAGCTAAGACCAGGCAAAGTCAAACATCCAGAAATAAGGGATTTGAGGGGTTTTCCCCCTATATTTTATTTATTTTAATGAGAGAGAGATAGGGAGAGGGAAGCTGAGAAAGGGGAGGGAAGGAGGGAGGGAGGAAGGGAGGAAGAGAGAGAAAGAGAGAGAGAGAGAGAAAAACAGAGACCAGAGCTCTGGTTTATAGTGCTGCTAGGGACTGAACCTGGAACCTCAGAGTCTTAATCATCAAAATATTTTTTGCATAACCACTATGCTATCTCCCAGCTCAGAGATTTTTTAGCAGAATTTTTAAAATATAAAATAAGAGCATTGAAATGAAAATTTTAAAAAGATGTTTAGCAGAAGAATAAATGTTGTTGAAAAGAGACATCATGAGGTAAAAAAAACAGAAGAAGGAGGAGGAGAAGAAGAAAAGAAAAGAAAAGAAAAGAGGGCATTAAGTGAGTTTTCCCACAATGTAGCAGAGAGGAGAGGAGAGGAGAGGAGAGGAGAGGAGAGGAGAGGAGAGGAGAGGAGAGGAGAGGAGAGGAGAGGAGAAGAGAGGAGAGGAGAAGAGAGGAGAGAAGAGAGGAGAAGAGAAGAGGAGGGAAAACATGAAAAACTTGAGAAGCCAGAGTACGTACAGTGAGGGGATCTACTATGTATCTGTTTGGAATCTCTAAAAAACAAAATGTTAAATTTTTTACTGTGACTGTAAACCATTAATGCCCCATAAAGAAAATTTTTTAAAAAGAAAATACTAAAGACAAAAAAGGTTTTACTTTGAAAATCTCTCATATGTTTAGAGAATTATGACTTAAAAGAACTTTCCAGAAATGATGAAAAATATACATCCACAGATGTAGGAAGAGGAATACTTTATAGTTACAGAGAGGAGATCACCCATAAAGGAAGGACCTGAGCTGAGGTGACAGCTTAATGGCTCTGGGAAAAGACTTTCATGCCTGAGGCTTTGAGGTTCCAGGTTCAGCCCCCAACACCACTGTAAGCCAGGGCTGAACAGTGCTTTGGTGTCTCTGTGTGCCTCTTTCTCGGTATATTTCTCATTAAAACAAATATATTGGGGGGGGGGAGGGAGGAAGGAAGGAAGGAAAGAAGGAAAATAACTAGTGACTTCAAAACAACAACAATGAAGTTATGATGGTGACCTGCAGTGGTTTCCAGCCATTCTCAACTCCTGGTGCATGTTCCTGTGTACAGCCCCTACCCAACTTGAACAGAGTATGCCGCGTGACCAACAGAGTTTGAGGAAGTGATGATGTATCACTTTCAAGGTTGAAACATGAATGGGACTGGTACCACCGCCTTGGTCTGTGAAGCAGGATTTCTGTGGAAATCAGTGACTCCAGGGGTCCAGAAGAGGTCTCCAGCCAACTTCCCTATGAGGGAGCTCCCTGGGAAGGGACCTCCAGCCCATTCAAGCCTCCTGATGGCCTCAACCTCAGCCAGCATCCTACTGAAACCTTACAATAGATCCTAAGACACACAGAGCAGCCAAATCCCTCCCACATTCCTGATCCACAGAAACCATGGAAAATTAGTGTTGTGTTAAGCCACTAAATTTTGACGTAATTTGTTATGCAGCAATAGATCATCAGCTCTTAAGAATAATAGCTACCAAGTGTTGAGAGAAAATAAATGTCAACCTAGAATTGTGTTCTGAGCAAATCTATTCCTCAAGGACAGAAGCAAACTAAAATCATTTCAAGATGAACAGAAATGGAAAGAATTTAACACCAGAAGCCTGCTCTCAAGGAATTCCAAAATATGTACTTAAAAAAAAAGGAAGAAAAAGGAAAATAGCACTAGAAGGACATTGCCATATTTGAGAAGGAGCAGTGAGCACAGAAAACTGTAAGTGTGTAGAGGAATGCAAACAAATGTAAAACAAAGCAAAACAAAAGGACCTTTTAGTTTGTGAGACTCAAACATAACTGAAATATTCAGGGATACTAATTTGGAATGGAATGATTGGAGCTACACTGTTCTAAAGTGTGTGTGTTTGTTTGTTTGTTTGTTTGTTGCCTCCAGGGTTATCGCTGGGGCTCCTTGCTGGCACTACAAATCCACTGCTCCCGGAGGCCATTTTCCCCATTTTTGTTGCCCTTGTTGTTGTTATTGTTGCTACTGGATAGGACAGAGAGAAATTGAGAGAGGAGGGAAAGACAGAGTAGGGGAAAGAAAGATAGACACCTGCAGACCTGCTTCACCACTTGAGAAGTGACTCCCCTGCAGGTGAATAGCTGGGGGCTTGAACCAGGATCCTTATGCCAGTCCTTGCACTCTGTGCCATATGCACTTAACCTGCTGTGCTACCTCCCAGCTCCCTCTAAAGTCTTCTCATTGCTTTGAAAGTGGCCACATTGTATTTAAGTTTTTGTTCATCTAAACATGCAAGTTGTAGTTCAAGGTCAGTGTTAAAAGGACAGAGCCAGTGTATATAGATTTCCAGCTGTATAGAGAGAAAATCAGTAAAAGGAGGAAGGAAGAGATAGCAAAACAAACAAGCAAAATAAATAAATAATATGGTCTCCATTTAATAGGCAAGAAGAGAGGAAATGGGAGGAGAGATAAAGGTTGGTAAAAAAAATGGAAATAAAACTGTAAAATGGAACAGGCAAAATGGGTCACGTTGCCAGCTTTGACAAGCACAAGACCCAGGCTTTATCCCAGCCCCTTATGTTGGAGGCACCTTTGATATTGTGTCCCCCCTCTGTCACTCTATCGCTCTCTGATCTCTGTCCACAGAGCAACTCGTTAAGTTACTATCACAAGATGGTTTTTGTCACCATAACTTTTGGAAAGGGTATTTCTAATAAAGATTCTTAAGGTGACTAAGCCCCAGGTCGCCACCTGTAGGGAAGAAGCCTCACAAATGGTGAAGGAAAGCTGCAGGTGTCTCTCTGTCTCTATTCCCGCCCTCCCCTTTCAGTTCCTCTCTGTCTCTATTCAGCAATAAATAAAAATTTTAAAAGTGTTTGTTAAAAAAAAAAAGACCTGTGTGAAAGGTCATATGGATTTAATACAACAGCAAACTTAAAAAAAAAAAACCCTAAGTGTTTCCTTTTTAAAATTATTTATTTATTGCCTCCAGGGTTATTACTGGGGCTCAGTGCCTCCAATACGAATCCACTGCTTGTGGAGGCCATTTTTTCCCCTTTTGTTGCCCCTGTTGTTCATCGTTGCTGTTATTATTATTGTTGTTATTGCTGTCGTTTTTGGATAGGACAGAGAGAAATGGAGAGAGGAGGCGAAGACAGAGGGGGAGAGAAAGATAAACACCTGCAGTCCTGCTTCACTGCTTGTGAAGTGACCCCCCCCCCCGCAGGTAGGGAGCCGGGAGCTCAAACCAGGATCTTTACACCAGTACTTGTTCTTTCCACAATGTGCGTTTACCCCACTGTGCTACTGCCTAGCCCCCTAATCATTTATTTATTTATTTATTTTAATATTTATTTTTATTGTTTTATAGAGACAGAGAGAAATTGAGAGAGGAAGGGGGAGATAGACACCTGTAGCCCTGCTTCACAGTGTGTGAAGCTTTCCCCCTGCAGGTGGGGCTACTCACTTATTTTTTTTATTGAGAGGGGAGAGGAAATAAAGAGGGAGAGACAAATAGAGACACCTGCAGCCCTGTTTCACTGCTAGTAAAGCTTCCCGCTGCAGGTGAGGACTAGGGGCTTGAACCCAGCACGGTAATGGGTGCACTCAACCAGGTGCACCACCATGCAGGCTCAGAAAAATCAACTTTAAAACAAGAAAGGTAAAAAGGAAGGAAGGAAGGCTGGCCATTTACAACAAAGAACATAAATTACGGGTGGGGTAGGCATGGGGGAGGAGCGCATACCAGGGAATCCATTAGAAAACCTGCAAACCCTACACATCATACCGTCATTGCACACACCACACATTCTGTCAAGAGAGTCACAGAGTCCCCCAGCATACCCCACCCCACAGATCTGGAGTCCCAGGACTTCTCTTTGCTTGTACACTCAGCCAGGTTGGCACCCTGGGGTGCTCCCCCTCCCTGGCATCTTTCCTCACACAAGCGTCATTCACATCTGCAGGGTCTAGGGCTTCAGGTGGACAGTCTTGAGGTAGCTCAGCTGGGTTCCTTAGCAGGTGCAGAGATAGCCACCTCCCACACCTGGACTGGGGGTATGGGTGGCTCCCCACCATGGACTCCCACTGCTTCTGTGGGAGAGTGAGCCACATCAGGTCAAGCAAGAGCCTGTGCTTCCAAGAGTGTCCAAGGTCACAGCAGCACCCTCAAAGCCTTAGGACCCCGAACAGCTGACCACCAGGCTGAACTGCCACTGGCTGGTGGCCCCAGCTCCCTCAACCCCCCCTTGAGGGTTCCCAATCTAGACTGCCCCAGAGCAGAAGTGGAAGGGGCCCAGGCAGATGGACTGCTCTGGCTCCTAGGTCACCACACTGGGGTACCTCCCAGGCTCATCTCCTCTCAGATCTAAGTTGGAGTACTTCACAGGCTCAAATCCTCTCTGGGCACACAGGCCCAGCTGACCTCAAAACACCTCTTTATACCCCACACTCAGAAATCCAACATCAGGCTACACCTGTTCCATCCCATAGCTGATAGGGGCTGGAGGTCAGGAAGGTGGACAAAGCCTGCCTGGGTCCAGGAGGCCATGGGGGGAGGACTGAGCACTGGGCTCAGGACGTGTCCCTAGGCCAGCAGCCAAGGGCCAGGGAGAGGGCTCAGCAGTGAGTGCCTTGCATGGGTGCCACTCTGGGTTCAATCCCAGCAGGTCATAGCTTCTTCTTCTAGCGTTTGCCCTTCTTCCGTAGCCAATCAACAGCATCAGGTTGAGCCTGATGTAAAGTTTCGAGACCTCCTTTGAATCTGGAGAGGTGGCAGTCGTTGACTATGTGGGTCTTAGTCTGTCTGTAGCCACAGGGGCAGTTCGGGTCGTCTCTGGCTCCCCAGCGATGGAACATAGCGGCGCACTGGCCATGGCCTGTTCGATAGCGATTGAGGAGGGCCCAATCATAACGTGCTAGGTCAAAGCCGGGTTGACGCTTACAGGGGTCTGTGATGAGGTGTTTGTTCTTTACCTCAGCTGACTGCCAACTCTGTTTCCAAGAGACTGGAACAGAGAAGTTCAGTGTAGGCGTAGGGGACCAGATTGGGTGACGAGAAGTCAAGCGTTGGACAGGGTGGGCAAAGATATCCGCGTATATTGGCAGGTCCGGTCGAGCGTAGACATGGGAAATGAACTTAGATGATGCCGCATCCCGACGAATATCTGGCGGGGCGATGTTGCTAAGAACTGGCAGCCATGGAACCGGGGTGGAACGGATGGTTCCAGAAATTATCCTCATGGAGGAATATAATTTGGAATCGACCAAGTGGACATGGGGGCTACGGAACCATCCTGGGGCACAGTATTCTGCAGTGGAATAGCATAATGCCAGAGAGGATGATCGTAGTGTGGAAGCGCTCGCGCCCCATGAGGAGCTGGCCAGTCTTGCAATGATGTGATTCCTCGCGCCCACCTTTGCTGCAGTTTTTATGAGATGTTTGTGAAATGACAGAGTGCGATCGAGAGTAACACCAAGATAGACTGGCTGGGCTTCATGCCGGATTCTCATATCGCCAAGCTGCACATTAAGCTCACGCGAGGCCGAGGCATGGTGTAGATGGAAAACAGATGATACCGTTTTTGCAGTGCTAGGGATTAGTCGCCATCTTTTACAGTAATCAGATATCAGAGGCATGTCTTTCGTGAGTGTTTCCTCGAGGATGTCGAACTTGGATGCCTGAGTTGCACAGCAGATGTCATCGGTGTAGATGAACTTCCTTGAAGAAGTTTCTGGGAGGTCATTGATGTAAATATTAAATAGCGTAGGAGCCAGAACAGAGCCCTGGGGGAGGCCACTTGAGACAAGTCTCCATCTGCTAGACTTGTCACCCAGATGTACCCGGAATCTTCTGTTTTGGAGAAGGAACGATATAGTGTTGGCCACCCATGGAGGCAGGCATCTTGAGATCTTGACTAGGAGACCACGGTGCCAGACCGTGTCATAGGCTGCTGTGAGATCAACAAAGACAGCACCTGTCTTTAAATTCTTCTGGAATCCATTTTCAATGTAAGTTGAGGGCATAGCAAGAAAGGCAGAAGCTATGAGGACAGCAGGGGTGGTAGAACAGTGTGCTGGTCTCTCTCAGAAAGTGAGAAGACAGCCAGAGTTTCATCATCACCACCACCACCATCATCATCATCATCATCATCATCATCATTTGCCTCCAGGGTTATTGCTGGGGCTTGGTGCCTGCACCATGAATCCATTGCTCCTGGAGGCTTTCCCCTCCCCCCTTTTTGTTGCCCTTGTTTTTTGTTTTTTATCATTGCTGTGGTTATTATTATTCTTGTCATTGATGTCATTGTTGGATTGAACAGAGAGAAATGGAGAGAAGAGGGGAAGACAGAGAGGAGGAGAGAAATAGACACCTGCAGACCTGCTTCACTGCCTGTGAAGCGACCCCCTGCAGGTGGGGAGCTGGGGGCTTGAACTGGGATCCTTATGCAGGTCCTTGCACTTCATGCCATGTGCACTTAACCTGCTTCACTAGCACCCAACCCCCCCCTCTTTATTATTATTTTTTTATCAATTGGGCAGAGACAGCCAGAAATTGAGATGGAAGGGGGTGACAGAAGGAGAGAGAGAGAGACCACTGCAGCCCTGCTTCACCACTTTCAAAGCTTTCCCCCTGCAGGTGTGGACCGGGGGCTTGAACCCCAGTCCTTGCACAGGTGCACCACCACCTGGCCCCCACAGTCAGAGTTCCTCTTCACAGCACCAGTTTCCAGCTGCCTTTCCTCCTTATCTCCCCCAGTCTCTGGGGTGTTCTTGCAGGATAGCCCTGAGCCCTTGGGAAGCCAAGGCCTGGCAGGGGAAGGCTCTGGGAGGGGGTTGGGGTCCCAGCAGAAACCTGTGCAGAATGGGGTACACCCGAAAGGTTCCAGGTCTGTGGAGTCCTGCCCACACCGGCTTTGCCCTGCGAAGGCAGAAGTGGCCTGTGTGGGTGCTGGAGTCCTGAGAACCCCCTCTCCCAGGACTTCTTTTCCCAGAACCCTCTCCCTGAGAATCTCCTCCCCAGAACCCCTTCTCTCAGTGCCCTAATCTAAAGACCCCCACCCCCACCCCCGCCTCCCTCAGAGTCCCCTTCCTCAGGACTTCCTTTTGCAGAAACTCCTCCCCCAGAACCCTCTCCCTAGAAACCTTTCTCCCAGCATCACCTTCTAAAGAACCCTCCTCCCCAGAGTCCTCTTCCTCAGGAATCTCCTCTCTCAGGACCCCCTCCCCCAGAACCACCTTCCCTGGGGCCCTCTTCTCCAGGAGTGCCTCCAACAGTCCCCCACCCCTGCCTGGGGAGCCAGCCCAGCTCCCAGCTAAGTGGGGCACTTGGTTCTTTATGAGCCTCCCACCCCATAAAAGGATCGCCACTGTGCGTGGTCCAGGGCCTGTGGAGACAGCTGGCTGAGGCCTCACAGGCCCTGCCAGGCCCCTGGCAGCCCCAGTGGTGGCTATGGGAGAGGGGCTGCTCTCAGCCTGGGCTCCTGGTCACTCGAGGGCCTGGGGTCCTGGATGGGTGTGGACAGATCAGCCCAACCCCCCTCCCATGTCTTCCTGTAGTCCTGACTCTGGACTGGACAGCCCCCAGTCCCAAAGCCCTCGTAGGAACACCCAGAAGGGTCAGGAAGGCAGGGGAAGGGGTGTGTGTGACAGTGAAGGCCTCCGATTAATAAGAGTTTGATGGGAATTTCATATGTTGACATGGGTCCTACACATTTTCCAAGCACATCTGGCAGAGGTGGAGCCCTGTTTACGCACACAATGAGAGCCTTTTTTCCAGCGTGCTCAGCCTTGTCCCCCTCTGTGCTCCAGCAGGGACTCTCAGTTGTCACCCACCCACCAGCCAATGCCTGGGCCCAGCCCTCTGCCTGGGGACTCAGCCAGAACCAGACCCAGCCCTGTGACAAAGACACAGCCTCCCTCCCCACCCACCTCTGCCTGCCACTCCCTCCCCTCCCTCAAAGACTCCAACCCTCCACCCCAGAGTCCCTGACCTGGGAGGGCCAAGTTAGGACTTGAGGCCTACAGGTGCACAGCCTGGGGAGGGGGCATTGAGGGGGGAGACATCATGGAGGATGTCTTTAGGGTGGGTAGTTTGTGGGTCTCCTTGGCCATCATCAACTGGGACTATATCCAATTTTCCCTACCCCAGGCCAGAGGCCTAGAGAGGTCCCACTGGGTGGGTTCCAGCCCAGAAAAGAGAGGGTCTTTGGGGCCAGGCAGTGGTGTACCCAGTTGAGCATACACATTACCATGCACAAGGACCTGGGTTCAAACCCCTGGTCCCCATCTGGAGGGGGGATCTTCATGAGTGGAGAAGCTGTGCTGCAGGTGTTTCTCTTTCTCTCTTCTGTATCTCAGTGGGCCTGAAAGCTGTCCAATCCAGCCTGCCCTCTCAATTTCTGCTTCTCCTATCAAAGGAGAGAGAGAGAGAGAATAATGAATATGGCTTCCAGCACCAGGAGCAGTGGGTTTGTCATGGAGGCACTGAATGCCAGCAATAAGCCTGGTGACAATTTTTTTAAAGAAGAAGAAAGAAAGTGAGAGAAAGAGAAGGTCTTGCAAATTAGGATCTATCTGAAAGGGAGGCCAAGGCAGACCCAGAGGTGGAAGGTCAACAAAGCAGATGGGGTACCTAGGCAGACATGGGAGTGAGAGCTCAACCCTTCCACTACCACGGACCAGGGTCTCAGGGCATCAGATGAACAGGATGTATGGAGAACATGGGTCCTAAGCCAAGACCAGGGGGACTAGGGGGACCCCGGTCCTTCTTCCCTGGGCTGCCTTCTGGGACAGTGGGTGGGCTCCAGTGCCAATAGGGCACAGCCTGCCTGGGGCTTCCCCATGCCACGCGGGTGGTCCCTGTGAGAGCCATGAGCTTATTTTTCTTTCTCTCCCTCCTCCTTTTCCTTTTTAATAAAACGCAGTGGAGCAGAGGCAGACGCCACCTCCTCTGTCCTCATAAAGCTCATGTGTGTGCTTTGGGCTGGCAGGGGCTCCCCAGCCCAGTCATACGCCCAGCGCCCTGCCCTGCCCACCTCCCCCTTCTCAGGGTTAGCCCTGAAGACCTCAGGAACTCCCAGATCTCAGCACAAGTCCTGGAAACCCTGGAAACCTCCAGATCTCAGGATCAGCCTTGAAGACCCCAGGAACCACCAGATCTCAGGGCCATTCTTGGAAACCCCCAGGAACTCCTAGATCTCAGGGCCAGTCTTAGAGACACCCCCCAGGAGTCCCCAGAACTCAAGGCCTGTCTTAGAGGCTCCAGAAACCCCAGCTCTCAGGGCCAGTCTTAGAACCCCCAGGGCCCCCCCAGATCTCAGTATCAGCCTTGGACAATCCTCAGGAGCCCCAAGAACTCAGGGTGGACTTACACATAAAGCACTATGTTCACAGTGGATAAGTGGTTCCCCTTATTCTTCTCCCCACCCCAATCTTTGGACAGAGCTGAAAGACCATCTCTGGGGTCCCCTAGAGTAGGGTGGGTCTATACCCCAGGATGAGGTACCCTGAGGGCTGGGGCCTCAGGGACACACTGCATCCGGGACTCGAGTTCAGTTTGTCTCCCATGTGAGTGACTGGGGCTCCTGGTTGCCCTATCACTGCCCATGTAGTTAGGGGTGATGATGGCATGTGACCTGCTGTGTGTGAAGGCCTGCTGTGGGGGATGGGGGGCATGGTGGAGGCTGGAGATCCCCCTCAGACTCTCAGCTTCAGCACCATCTCTTTGCTGAGTCACTGTTGACCTGTATGGTGGACGGTACTTTTCCCATGGAGTCTTTTCTCTGCTGAGTCCTCTGCTGCCTCCACTCAGAGGCAGGCCCACCCAGCATGCTGCCAGAGCCTGGGAGACATGCCAGCTCCATGAGCTGGGCCCAATGTCCCTTCCAGAGACAGGGCCCGTGTCCAACCCCTGAGAGCAGTGCTGTGTTGTCAGGTGTCGGGTGGCCTCGGGCCCAATCTCCCCAGGAGCCTCCTCCCTTGGACCCTGACAACCTGTCAGTCTAGCACAGAGCCGCCTACCTGGAAAGTGGGGGCTTCCTGTATCACCTCAGGAGGGACCTGAGCCCAGTCTCCACCCTCCACACCTCCCTTCCTAGAACCCCTGACCTAAAGTCAGCTGTGTCCTGGTCACTTCTCTCCTCCATCTTCCTGCCCTCCAAGCCACAGACCATCACAGCCAAATCCCAGCTTGTTCCCACCCCAGGCGTGCTCTCCAGAGTGTCCCCTTCTGTCACCTGCTACCATTGAATGCTGACCACACTTTCCTAGACTTAATTTCCTAGTCGTCTGACACCCCAGAGTAACACACTGAGTGACTCTTCCTGCTTCCCTGAATCCTCAGGAAGGGGCTGTCAGCCCACCCAACCATCCTGCAGAGAGGGGGCACGTCATTCACTGCCTCCCCCAGTCCCCAGCTCAGAGGCATTAGTCAGGCCTTTGTCAAGCTCCCTCCAGGCCCCCCTGAACTGGACCCTCCTGAGAGGCCTCCTTTGAGGAGCTGCTTCCACAACAGAATGCAGGGAGCTGGAGGAACAGCCCCCAGGGCAGGAGGCTCAGGATTCCCCCCGCCACTGGCCTCTGTGACCCCCTAACCCCATCCATACCCCCACCCCCAAAAAATCCAGGAAAGGTGCCCAGGTTGGGCATGCAGGTGTGACCTACTAGGTCTGCAGTTGGGGGGGGGCGCATAGACAGGTGAAACCCACACAGGAGTTCCCATTCTTCTTCTCCTGGGTGGGCCCTCCAGTCTCCAGGTTCAGGCCAGCCCATGTGCAGAGGTAAAACTAAGGCTGATGGGGCCTGACACAACATAGTCACCCTGGAGCTTGGGGACCATCCAGGGGAAACTGAGAGCTCAACTCTGGGGCTTGGGGTGCTGGTGGGGGAGGGGGCTGGAGGCAGGTCCAGCAGGGCAGTGCAGACGGCTGGTCTAGACCCAGGAGAAAGGCAAGTGTGCACACCTACCAGGCCCTCCTGGGAGGCGGCTGTCACCACCAGTGTCCCTCCCTCCAGACCTTCAAGCAAACTTTGTGGGAGGCCAAGCCAGCCCCTCCCCCTTGAGGGGGGCAGCCAGCAGCTGGACCCCAGACCCAAGCTGCAGGGTCTCAAGAGCCAGCCCAGGTCGGGCTCCCCGGAGGTGGCGGCAGACGCACGTGTGAGGCTGCCTGGTCTCTGCGCATGCGCAGCCCGCATCCTGGGCCTGATTTACGACTGGGGTCCCGCTCGTGTGGCAGAGACACCGTGCTAAGCACCGGCGTAAAAATAATATATAGGTGACCGCAAGGCTTTTATGACCTTCCCTGGCCCTGCCGTGGAATGTCGGCTTCCAGCAGGTGAAATAACACACGAGGCGGTGATGCCTGTGCTGCTTGGGCTCGTCCTCCTGGGGCCACCAGGGTGGTGGCTGGGTCCCTGGCCCCCCAGGGCACCTGCAGCCTGGGCAGGCGTGGGGTGAGAGGACAGACTTGCTCAGACTGGGAGCACGACTGAAGAGTCTCAAGGGGGGTCTTTGCAGTTCTGGGGCTCAGGGAGGCCAAGGGGACACAGGGGACTTTGATGGAGACAATCTCAGACATTGAGGATGGAGACCCCAGGAATGGAAGGGAAGGGGGCGGTATAATGTCTTCTGTGAGGACTGTGATCCATGTCATCGACTGTGTTTATGGGACAAGCCTCCTGTGCACTAGAGCTCTTTGTGGAGCACTGTCCTCAAGGGGAGGGTACCCCCATTAAGAGGATGTCTCGGGGGCTGAGTGGTGGTGCACCTGGTTGATCACACATGTTAGAATGCACAAGGACCCAGGTTCAACTCCCAGTGCCCACCTGCAGAGAGGGAAGTTTCACAAGTGGAGAAGCAGTGCTTCAGGTCTCTCTCTCTTTCTCTTTCTTTCCTCTATTTCCCTTTTCCTCTCAATTCTGGCTATCTCTATCCAATAAATAAATACAGGTTTAAATTTTTTTTTTAAAAAAAGAGGGTGTCTCCATGGAAGGTCACATACAGGTGTGAGGCCACCCATGAGAGAAGCCCAGCAGAGTCACCTGTCCTTCTGGTGTCCAGGGCAAACCAACCCTCTTCTGGCTCCACAGTGGCAGGGGCAGGCTGTTTGCTTGGACCTAGAGAGTTAGCAGTTCTGCACAGGCAAGTGAGAATAGCCATCAATGTCATTGGTTACTTTGACTATGCCCAGGGACATCTCATGAGTTTACTCTACCCCAAGGGCCCAGGACCACAGAAGAGCCTCTGGGCAGCCCCAGCTGGCTTCCTGGAGCCCTTCCCTCCTCCCCACAAATCCCCCCACTTACCAGAACATGAATCTGAGTACTGCCCACATCAGGGTAACCATGGGCATCGACCCACACACAGAGGCCTCAGCAGGGTCAGGGGTGAGGGGCCTAGCCATCATCATACTGAAGCTGTAGGATCAGAGATGAAGTGACCAGCAGGAGGTGATGGCTGGGGCCTCTGCTGTGTAGGCCACTTCCTCTCCTACTTGCGGCTCCAGAGCCTATTGGGGGACTCCAGGGTGCAAAAGTCTCTGACAGGTTGGGGTCAGCCTGCCCCACGTAACATCAAGTTTCATCAGGAGTCTCAAAGGAACTTCAGAGCTGTCTGCTTCCAGGACCTCAAAAGGATCAGGACTAGGGGGGAGTGGGAACTCAGGGGTTGGGGCCTTAGGATGGTCACAGTCCCGCCCATCATGTAGCCTTGGGGCCTTAGAGGGCATCCATGGAAGCAGATATTCCCCCCAAAGAGGAGGCGCCTCTAGGGAGGCAGAGGTAAACTGGGTGTCCCCACTAAAAGAGCGGACCCTCACAAAGCAGCCTGGAGTTTGGTTAGTGTTACTGAAGGTGCCCTGCAGTCCCCACCAAGGCTGAAGACCCACATGGATGGACACAGTCAGCTGTATGACCCCAAGGGAAGCCAGCAGACAGAAGAGAAGGCAGTCTAGGTATCAGAGCCCCCCTCAGCCCTACCCAGGACTGTCAGGTCCCACAAATCCTGGGATGACAAAGCAGCCTGCTGAGACCTGTGGCTGAAGTGGGGTTGGCAGAGTCCTCACTGGTTTTAGGGAGCGCATCCTGCATTGCCCACCATGGGCCAGGCAATGGGCACTGCAGGAAGAGCAGGGCAGGAACTAAGCCTGGAGGCCCATGAGGACCCAGGGAGCAAGGCACCCTGGACCCACCCAGCTGGAAAAAGATGAAGGAATTCCAGACATTCGAGGCCATAGGAGAGAAGAGAGAGGAGGGGGGAGGAGGGAGGCACAGGGCACCCCAGCAGCTCCCATAATGCCCCCCCCCCTCCCCGCACAGCTCTCAGGAGCTGGTTTAGCCAGGGGCTCCATGAAGTCAGCATTGGGACAGGGGGGGGGGGGAGACTAATGATTCTTACATAGTTTTAGGGCCACAGGGGGCCTTGGGCCTGTGCACTTGGTCCAAGAGGTATTCCAGCAAGCAAGCCGGTGTGGGAGTTCCTCAGTGCGCCAGGAGCAGGAGCAGTGACGGAGCACAGGACCTGTGTCCTAAGGTTCCGAGTTCAAGCCCCGGGAACCGTGTACTCCAGAGCACTGCTTTGCTTCTCTCTTCCTCTCATTAATAAAAGGGCACGTTTTTGTTAAAAAGCAAGGGTAGGGGGTCAGGCAGTGGTACACCTGGCTCAACATACATATTACCAAGCTCAAGAACCTGGGTTCGAGCCCCTGTGGTATATATAAGTCATGAAGCAAGTCCGAGGTGTCTCTTTTTCTCTCTCTCCCTCTCTGTCTCCTCTCCCCTCTCAATTTCTTTCTGTCCTATCTAATAAAAACAGAAAGAGGTGAGGGGGGAGTTGGGCAGTAGCGCAATGGGTTAAGCGCAAGGACCGGAGCGCAAGGACCGGGTGTAAGGATCCCAATTCGAGCCCCTGGCTCCCCACCTGCACGTGAGTTCCTTCACAGGCAGTGAAACAGGTCTTTAGATGTCTGTCTTTCTTTCCCCCTCTCTGTCTTCCCCTCCTCTCTCCATTTCTCTGTTCTAACGATGATGACATCAATAACAACAATAACAACTATAATAAAAAAACAAGGGCAATGAAAGGGGAAATTAAAAAAACTGAGTTTATAAAAAAAGAAAGAAAGAGATGAGGGTAGAGAGGGTAGAGGGAGTGTCTAGGCTTCCACCAACCCTGAAGCACCCACTGCTCAGAGGTCAGACCTGTCACAATGTGATGTGCCTGGGACATGAGGTCCTCACCTGGGTCACAGCATGACAACAAAGGTTCCTTGAGCCTTCCTTCACCAGCCCCAACTGAATCTGGAGGGACTTTGTTGTCCTTCTTGTGATAATTTAGCTCTAGGGTCCCAGAACCCCAGAAAGGGCCTGGTGCCCACCCCTGCCTCTTGCCAATCCTGCCCAGCTTCCCCCATCCCTGACATGGTGCACAGGAGGTGCCCAAGAGTAGAGTGGATGCTGGTGTGGGTGAGGGCAGCCTGCCCGGGCCTGGGTCTCTGGCTGTGAGCAGTCTCTGCTCAGGAGTGTGGCCTGCCGGGTGCACAGTCCAGCCGGTCCCCTGGGCCTCATTTCTCACATTCCTTCCCTGGCCAGATCTGATAGGCGGCCTCTTCTCCCTGAGCTGGCCTGGCTGGCTGCCTGCATCAGGCCCCTTGGGGAGTCTCACTGGGCAGAGGTGCCCGGCATCCAGTTCCCCCTCCCCCGAAGGAGGTACAGGTAGTCAAAGAGGACAAAGCTCATTTGTCCGTAGGCTGAGGTGAGAGGGAACCAGCGCCTTCCACCCTCCCAGCCTCAGTTTCCCCATCTGCTCAATCACTGGTTTGCTGTATGGTCAGTCACTGGACCCCCTGCCGGGCCTCTAGGGCTCAGACACACTAACAGGGGGCAGTGGCAACAGGCTGGACAAGGTAGCATCCAGGGACCTGTTAGAATCCAGAGTTGGACACCCAGCCCTCCTTCCAAGGAGTGTAGTAAGGCTGGTCACTCACTCACTCACTCACTCACTCACTCACTCTTCCATTAGTTCATTCATTCAGTCATCCATTTATCCATCTGCTGGTTTCTTCTTCATCCATCTATTTCATCCCCGATTCCTACAGAGCTGGCATCTCAGCCACCCACGGCAGCAGCCAGCCTGGGGATGGATGGAGGACAGGGTTCACTTGCCACTGGAGGCACAGCCTGAGTGGGGAGATCTCTGGTCGCGGCAGAGCTGGTATGGGGGATAGTGCCACAGCTGCTCCTCAGTTCTCCTGAGCTGCTCCCCCTCTCAGTGGGTTTCCAGGACACAGAGTCCTGGGCTGAACCCGAAATCAGGAAACCACACACAAAGCCACAAAACCACAGAACCACAAAGCCACACACAGTCATACTCCCTGCTCAGTCATACATGCAGACACATACACACACACACACACACACACACACACACCCCACTCACATACATGCAGGTATGCATATGGGAAAACCTGGGGTTTCTTCCAAAGCTGCCAGGATAGAGAACCCCACATCCCCAAAGGGTTTGATCAGGCCTCACTGGGTATCCTCCTCTCTGGCTTGACCTTGTGCCATGCCCTCCCTTGGAACTCATCCTTTGCCAAGTAGTCTGTGGTCCCTCCTTCAGGAAGCCCTCCAGGGTTGCCCAGGAAAAAATGTGATCTGGTTCCCCCAGCTCTCTCTCTCTCTACTTGTAGATGGTGATAGTGACAGTGGGGGACAAGAGCTATAAGCTTTTTTGTCCTGGAGGCACAGCAAATCATTTGCAGCTTCATGGGGCACCTGAGGACTGTTCTGTGCCTAGTACAAGGTGGGTGTAGGGGCACCCAGGGGTACAATGACTGGTGTAAAACACTCAAGGGGTGCAGTGGGGAGCATGGGAATCATTAAGGTGGGTAGACAGATGAGTTAGGAAGTGGACAGAGAAACAGTCAAGACAGGGACCTGAACCTCCCCCTGGTCAGCTTCCTAGGCAGAGGCAACCCACATGTGTCTGTCTTTCTCTGTCTCTGTCCATCTCTGTCCTCACTCATGATAGTTGTGGATGGGCTTAACTCCTCTCATTTCTACCTATCTGGGGTTTCTAGATGACCAGCCTTTTCCATACTTGGCACTTTTCTCAAGTGCCTTTGCTCTCCTAGGTTGTCTATCCTGACTCCCCTTCTAGAATGTTCTCTCTGGGTGGACTGAAGAGTGAGTGCCCAGGTCTGGAGTGAGTGTGGGCATCTTACCCACCCTTTTGCCTCAGCTGTGCTATTGTGCCTTTGGTCAAGCAAGTGTCTGTGACTGTGGCCTGGGGCTTCAGCTTCTTTTTCTACATGGTCCCCTCCTGGGTCAGCCCCCCTCCCCATACCATGGGCCCCTGTGGAGACCTGGTCCTGGCCCAGCCCCTCTCACCCAGCAGGCCAGCACAGCTCAGGCTGGCAATGACTTCACCTCACCAGAATCCTCCTCAGGCTCTGGATTTACATAAGTGCTTCATATGGGAAGGTGGGTGGACTTAGGGGGGCTGCTACCGTGCCCTCCCCCCAGGCTTCAGGCAGCTAGGCTGGACTGCTTTCCTTCCCTGCAACTGCCTACAGGCTACAAGCAGGGCCCGTTAGAGCACACCCTTCTGTGTGCAAGGCTGACAGAGAAGCAGCCACCCCCCAGCTCTCTGCTCTCAGCCCACCTCCACCCCTAAATAGGCACCCCTCCCTGGAGGCTCCACACAGAAGTATTCTTACTCTCACTCAGAGGTGGATCTCAGTGGGGCAGGTTATCTAGGATGTCTGCATGTAAGAGGTGGTGGACTTAACAAGGCCAGTGGCAAGATCAGGATGGCCCAGGCAGTGTCAGAGACCTTCAGGGAGTATGGGCCATGGGGAGCAGGGAACCCTGGCTGGTGGCAGTCCCCAGCTCATTGCCTTTGGAGGAGAGACTGAGCACCATCACACAGGTGCAGTTGCCCGGGGATGGGGGGGAGGGAGGTAGGGTGCCCAGGGAAGAGCCCCCAAATCTGGCCAACCTTGTTACCAAAGTTCCTAAGAATGGGAAAAGAGAGTGTGTTGGCAGGCATACCATGCTCTGGAGCCCCTCTCCCCCTGCTGCCAGCAGCCAGATATTCCCGCTATGATGACTGGCAGAAAATGGGGGTCTTGTGCCATCCAGGGGTGTGGGCACTCCAGAGCAGCCACCTGAGGTGAACAAGAAGGGCTCTCCCTCACATATACATACCCACCCTGCAGCTAGCTGCACCAGGCTGTGGTGGGGGACACTAGGCACTGGGCAGCTGGACATCTGATTCACTTTCAAGGCCTCGGGGCCCTCAAACCCCACAGGAAAAGAGCGCCAGGTTCCCCAAAGCCCTAGTCTCAAGGTTTCCAGCGCCTGCTTATAGGGCTAGCACAGGACTCAGCCCAGCCCTGGTGTCTGGTCTGGGGACACAGCCCTGCCTGGGAGTCTGGGGACATGGCCTTGCCCTGGGGTCTAGTCTGGGGACACAGCCTTGCCCCAGCTCTGACCTGAGGACCTGGCTGTGACAGGAAGTTCAGGGAGTGGGCTGATCCCCAGCTGAGTCCTCAGTCAAACCCTTTCCAGGCTGTGACCCCGGCTTGGCTGCCTGGGCGGCTCCCACCCTGGACGAGAGGGGCTGGACTCAGCCGGTGTGCAGCTGGCGGCCTCGGGCTCTGCATTCCAGGCGCCCGCTGGAGCGTGATCCTGCTGCAGTCCAAACCCCAGCTGTTCCGAGCCTCCTGCTTGCCAGCCAGGCCCAGGCTGCAGCCTAGAGCTGGTCCTCGGACCTGTGGCTTGGGTAAAACCTGGCCTGCCCCTGTCACCCCACACGGCTTATGGAAGGAGGGGAGTGCCCCTGGCAGCAGATTGCACAAGCAGAGGCCCCCCCCCCCCCCCCGTGACACTCTCCCTTCCTTTCAGGGGCATCCCAGGGACCATGAGGGAGGGGCTGAGCATGCACCGAGCACCACTGTGTACCTCATGTGCTCAGCCCCTTCCCAGCCCTACAGAGATGTCCCAGCACATACTTGGCAGGAATCAGACCAGGAGGCGGCAGAGCCAAGGTTTGTGGGACCTGCGGGGGGGGGGGGGGGGGGTAAGGGGGGGAGAGCCACCCCAGGCTCTGTGCTGGCCCAGATGCCCTATAATAAAACCTTTACAGCCCTGTATGTTGTCCTGGATTTCTTACACTTGTCATGTGTTTCCTGCCGTGAGCGATCCCCCACAACCACCACCCCTGCCTAAAAGTCACTGGCCAGGGACACTCCCCCTGCCTGTTGTGTGACTTGCGGGGGCTCTCTGGACCCTTCCACCCTGGAAGAACAGGAAGTGCACCCTCTACCTCTCCCTTCTCCCTCCCTGTGGTCCCAAAGCTTGGAGCATCCAAATGAGGAAAATGGGGAGCCAGGCAGTAGCACACAGGGTTAAACGCACAGTGTGAAGTGCAAGGATTCCTGTTTGAGCCCCTGGCTCCGCACCTGCAGGGGGTTTGCAGGTGTCTATCTTTCTCTTCCCCTCTCTGTCTTCCCTTTCACTCAACAACAACAGTAGCAACAACAACAATAATGGAAAAAAGATGGCCTCCAGGAGCACTGGATTCATAGTGCAGGTACCAAGCCCCAGTGATAACCCTGGAGGCAAAAAGAAAAAAAAAAGATAAAAATATATATATATATATATATATATGAAATGGTCAATATGGCAGTCAAGGCCTCAGCCTCATGGTCTGAGCACAAGACCCTGAGCTAGTGAAGCAGGGTTTCCAGAACTTTCCTAAGCTTCCCTGTACCATCTGGCCCCTAGGTATGAAGCTCACTACCTCTTTGACAAACCCCTTCTTGGCTCCACTCTGAATTTGGGGCACAGCCTCTGTCTGGGGTACACCCTGCTCTATGGAAGGACCCCACTAGTGGGTAGCAAAAAGGCTTCCCTGTCCCTGCTCCCCCAAATACCTGTCCCCTCCCCAACAACCCTCCCCCACCTTGCTGGTCCACTTCAGACTCATCTCTGTATCCACCTGGCCCTGCGTGCACCCTGGAGCTCTCCCGGATGAGACTCCAGCCCTCGCCACAGAAGTCCCATTTCTTACCTCGCAGAAACTCCCCCACCACATGCCCATCCCATGGGAACACCCTCCCTCCTGCACCACCAGTGACTCCTTCACACTGTCTGTGCCCACTCAGAATAATTCAAGGTGGTGGGTACCATCCTCAAGCCCACCACTGAGGATGGGTACAGTCAACTAGCACCGATTAGTGTATTTTGCAGTCACCCAAAGCTCTGGCATCCAAGCTTTGCCTCTAAGCTGTGTTCCCTTTTTTTAAAACTGGTTTTTGGGGGCCGGGCAGCAGTGCAGCGAGTTAAGCGCATGTGGCACAAGGGCCAGCGTAAAGATCCCAGTTTGAGCCCCCAACTCCCCACCTGCAGGGGGTTGCTTCACAAGCAATGAAGCAGGTCTGCAGGTGTCTATCTTTCTCTCCTCCTCTCTGTCTTCCCCTCCTCTCTCGATTTCTCTCTGTCGTATCCAACAACAACAACAGCTATGACAAAAATAACAATAACAACTACAACAAACCCAACAACAAGGGCAACAAAATGGGAAAACTAGCTTCCAGGAGCAGTGGACTCATAGTGCAGGCACCGAGTCCCACCGATAACCCTAGAGGCAAAAAAACAAACAAACAAAAGAAAACTTTTTTATTAGATAGGACAGAGAGAAATTGAGAGGGGAGGGAAAGATAGAGAAGGAGAAAAGAGAGACACCTATGGCACTGTTTCACTGCTGGTAAATTTCACATCTCTTCAGGTGGGGAGCAGGGACTCGAACCTAGGTCCTTATGCATTGTAATATGTGCACCCAATTGAGTATGCCACTGCCAGACCCCTTTTCTTTCCCTCTGATGAATAAATAAATATTTTGAAAAATAATAATAAAAATAGGGCTGGGAGTTAGTGCTGGTAGAGCACATATGATACCATGCACAAGGACCTGGGTTCAAGCCCTGGATCCCCACCCACAGGGGGGAAGCTTCACAAGCCCTGAAGCAGTGCTGCAGGTGTCTTTCTTGCTCCCTCTCTATTGACACCTTCCCTTTCAATATTTCTGTTTCTACCAGAATGTCCCAGGCCTTGTGCCACCCTGGGCATGTGGGGAGCACTCCTAAGTGCCTCTCTGCCCACTTGGAGGATGTGGTCGGACGGAGCAGCCTGCCTCAGCCTCAGGCTCCATTTATTATTGTACGGTAACAAAAATAAAATGAATCAACTTGAATATAGAAAGCCTTTAAAAAATAAAGCTGGGTGGACCTTTCTCTTCCCTGGATGGCAGGGCCAGGCACCCCACTTGGCGCCTATGGGAACCCCTATGGGACTGCAGGTGGCCTTGTGAGTCCCTGCTATAAGGACAGTGAGCTGAGCTGGTCCCCAGCCCTAGAAGAGTCCCCAGCTCTGGCCAGTCAGCTCTGAGTAGAGAGCCCCTGAGCCTGGACCCCAGGGCTCCCCAGCAGTGCACCCGTCAGCCCTCACCTGTGTGCTGGCTGTCCACACGGAGCATGAGCACTGTCCCACCCCAGCCCTGCCCCTGGGTCCCAGTTCTTTCCACAGCTCTTCCACACACCTGGGTGCTAGCCTCCACAGCTACTTGTGTCATTTGTCATCCATGGTCCTCCCTCCTCTGTCCTCCCCACCCACTTCTTCCCTGTCCCCTTCCCCTTTTACCCTCTCTGACCGCCCTCTCCCCCGTCTGCCCTTGCCCATTCCTTCTCTCCCTTACAGCTCCTCCCTCTTCCCTATGGCTCCTCCCTCTCTCCCCCTCCTCCTCTCCTCTTCTCTGCCCTTCTCCCCTCACCCCCCTCCTTTTTTCTGCCCTCTCCTTCCTCTCTCCCTCCTCCTCCTTCCTCTTCCCTTCTCTGCCTGGCTCCTCCTCCCTTGTTCCCCACCTCTCAACTTCCTCTCTCTTCCCTCCTCTCCTCTTCCAGCCCTCTCCTCTTCACCTCCTCTGCTCCTTCCTCCTTCTCTGGGTCCTCCCCTCCTCTCCCTGCTCTGGTAGGTGGGCCTCTGGCTGCCAGGCTAGAACCACAGCAGGAGTCTCTGGGCTTCCCCCCCCCCATAACTCTTAGCCGTTTCCATGGCCATGGGCCCAACATAAACACGGATGCTGCAGCTCCCCTGCCAGTCCAGGACCCCCCACGGCACAGGGTTGGTGGGCAGATGAGGTCATTGCCACAGGGGCCCCACAGGCTTATTGGGGGGACTATTTGTTTGTCTTTGTGTCCATGGCAACTTGCTGGACCCTCCTCCCCTTAGTGCACAGGGGCTTTTGCCGGTGGTGCCCAGGGAGGAAGCTGCCCAGGTCCCAGCTCCACCTCCAGTCTGGGCTGGGCCCAGACTCCCCAACTGCCAGACAGGAGGCTGGGACCCTCAATCCCACCTCCAGGGTGTCCAGGCCCAGATACAGGCAAGGCCTAGACACTCCTCCCCAATCAGGGCTCTTCCTCCCCCAGTGGCCTCAGTCACCTCAGGGTGACCCCAGGGAACATAGTCCCACCTCCAAACTAGGACCCTGGAGTGGCCACTAAGGTCTTGGTTGCAAGTGGGAAGCACTGAAAAAATACGGGGGAGGGGGGTTGGCAGGAGGAGTGGGTGCTGAGAAGCAGGAGAGCAGGTGGAGCAGGGTGGTCCCACACGCCATCCCCACTGCACTGTGGCCTGTGCAGTGACAGAGCCCCCACAGCAGGGGACAGGCACCCTGAGACCCCAGACAACACTGCTGATTGGGACTGGGTGGCACTCTCATGCTCACAGCCCCCAGGTTTCAGGCCTCGTTTCTCTACACCCTGACCCTCCTGCCTGCCTCCGCAGGCCATCATTCAGGAGTGCTCCTGAGCATCTGCTGTGTGCAGCCAGCTAGTTCCCACAGAGGGACAGCCAAGACCCCTGCCTATGGGCCTGGCAGTGCCAGGGTGCCCAGGGTCCCCCAGCAAATTCAAGGGCCCCTAGACCAGTCCAAGCCATGACCTCTCTCTCTCCACCCCTTTCTCACTGTCCTCCTTCCTGCTGCCCCTCCTCCTCTCCACCTTCACTCTGAAGTCAGGCTGGATGGCAGGCAGGCGGGCTGCAGCCCCGTCTGAGACATTACCTAACTGTGCCTCCTTACCTAATCCCCCAGCCATCTCTTGCTTCCCACTCCAGCCACACCCAGCACTGGGCAGCATTCCCCTGGACCGGCCTCAGGCCACCTGTGTGGCCTGGCAGCCTCCCCACCTGTGGACAACACCTGAGGCCAGGCTGTTGGAAGCCACTGTACCTCACCTCCCTGCCAGGCTGAGCTGAGAGGGCTGGAGGATGCCCTGACTGCCAGCATGTCCCAGGCCTTGCGCCACTCTCGGCAGGTGGAGAGCACTCCTTGGTGCCTCTGCCCACCTGGTGGATGTGGCCAGACAAGGCAGCCTGCCTCAGCCTCAGCCTCAGCCCCAGCCTCAGCCTCAGCCTCAGCCTCAGGCTCCAAACCAATGGGAGCTTGGTAGCTGGAGGAGGCCAGGGTGAGGATGAGGTAGACTGCAGCACTGGATAAGGAGGAGAGTGACAGCTCAGGACTGCAGCCTCTAGGAGCAGGTATACACACACACACACACACACACACACATACACACACACATGGGCTCTGTGCCCCCATGCCAGAACATACGCACTTGCATGCACACCTGTGTATACACAAGGTCAGCAACCCCCACATGCTCACACACACATGCAAAAAGTGAATCCAGTGTCCCCATGCTTGCACACATATGCACACCGAGGGCCAGCACCCCTCCACAGACATGTACCCACAGACACACACATGTAAACATATGGGTCCAACACCATCATGCTTGCACGTGTGCACACATATGTGCCCACAAGTATATATGCATGACCATGAACACACATGAACTCAGCACCCTTTCCCATGCTCACAAACACACACACGCACACACACATGAAGAGCACCCCATGCATCCATATGTATGCACATGCACACACCTATACATATATGCACACAACTCTGCATCCATGTGCATGTGTGCACATACATACACACATGTGCAAACTCTGCACCCATGCACCAGGTACTCCTAGGAGGGGTCTGACTGCAAGCTCGGAGAGAGGCTGTGACAGTGGCCTATCCAGCTGCCCTGCCAGCCCCTTCTCCCCTCTGCAGCCAGACCCCCATCCGCCTGCCTGCAGCCCACACTCAACTTGGTTTCAGCTCCAGTTTGGGCCACTGTTGCCTAGGAAGAATGGTCCCATTTAGGGGCAGCCCCAAGCACCCTCCCAGCAGGGCACAGAGTCCTGAAGCCCCTCCCACCACTCAGGAGCCTGGGAAGGGTGCCTTGGTTTCCACATTGTGCATCAGAAAGAGTGCCCCCAGGAGATTTTGGTCCCCTGGGAGACTAGATGTCCCTGAGCCCCTCTCCATCCTGCCTGCCATCACCCTCTGTACAGGTTGTGGGGCCCCAAGAAGCTGGGTGGGGGGTTTGCCCTCATCCTGACTCCCTATCAGGGAGCCAGCCACCAGTGGGCAGATCATAGTCATGTCATTTTCTCAGATGTCTTGTCTCTTTAGACAGGACCTGAGGTGGCAGGAAGGAGCCATTAGTGATACAGGTTATTTGGGGGGTTGGTGGTGAGGGGCACATAAGTGGGTTCCAGAGAACTAAGAGACAGCAACTGAGATCTTGGGGCTTCTTGAGAGCAGGCGGAGGGTGCCCTCTAGCTGGCCAAGGGCCCCAAGCTCACTGGCCAGCCTGGGGCACAGAATAAAGCAGCAGAGGCAGATGCCCAGGGTTGGCATGGAGCCTGGGCAGAGGCTGCACCTTTAGCAGCCCCAAGGGCTCTGCCACAGTCTTCCTGCACCCCACTCCACTCTCCCAGAAGGCCTTGGGCTGTGAGGTGATGCCGGACTTCCCAAGAAAGAGAACCGATCTTCCTAACTGGATGAGCAGAGTTTGTCCTGCACACCATACGCCATGTCAGTGGCATGCAAAGTCCCCACCACAGGCTGCAATGGATGGGGTGCTGTGCTGTCCATTATTCCTCCTCAGAGAGTGGCCTTATTTGAGGTCTTGGCAGGTGTACAAGGTTAGTGACCTCAAGATGGACCAGGGGGCCAGAGCCCATGGCTGTGTTCTCCTCAGGGACACCCGGAAGGCATGGGGAAGAAGACGTGGCCAAGTGGCACAGCAAGCAGAATGGTGCCACAGGGCCACACACGAGCAGAGGTCAGGGAGAACCTGCAGGGGGAGCCACCTGCTCATGTGATTTATCTGCCAAATACCCCCCCCCCCAGCCCACTGGGTGCCCTTTCTCCTGCTGGGGGTGAGGAGAACCCGCCTCTACACCCCTGGCATGTGTGGCTGCCCACTCTCCAGAGGGTGGTCATGGGATGAGCTGGTACAGAAGTCAAGCACAGAGGACCCATGTCCACTCCTATGAGGGCCCAGTATTTCCTCTCATGGAAAATACTCCAGCGGCTGTGCCTGGACTGTCTCTGCTCCCTTTCTCCATTTCTCCTCCTCAAGCCTCTCCACACAGATACCGCTCTCACAAGCACTCTCCCTTCATCCATCAGGCCTTCCTCCTTAAACCCTCCTCCCTGTTTCCACACACCCTCCTCCACAAGACCCTCCCTTCTTTGTTCACTGACCCACCTTGCTCGGGCCCTCTCCCTAGGCCACCAGAAGCCCTCCAAAGGCAGCAGACAGACATGAGCCATAATTTAAAATACATTTATTTTGTGTCTCCACTTGTTTCTGGTTCTGTTACACAAAGCCATTAAATAAATACATTCTCCAAGTCACTTGAGTTACCTACTCGCTGTACAGATGAGGTAGAGAAGCCACAGGCTCATGTGAGACCAGGCCGGACGCAGCCTCGTGCATGGAGCCCTTGGCGTCTGGCCCTCCTGGCCCTCGCAGGAGCCCAGCCAGGGGAGAGGGGTCCGGGACCTGCCTGGCCCTCAGCACAGCCCCCACAGAGGCTGGGCCTGGGGCTGCTGCCCCCAAAGAACCCCTTCCTCCTTCAAGGTGTCCCCCTGCTGCCCGGCCAGAGAGACAGCGGGAGTTGCTCCTTGACTCAGCAAGACCTTCTGATATATATTTAATATAGAAACAAACCAGCCAGCAGACGTTTGCAGCCTGCCTTGTTTAAAAAAATACTTTTCTTAATATTTATGCATAGAGTTTAATGTGGTACTGGATTAAAAAAATAGCCTTTCTGACCCGCCGCCTTCAGACCAATAGTGACTGAGCTACAGTCTTGTCATGAGAGCAGCTGCCCGGGCGGGAAGAGATGGGGGGACACCTGTGGGGGGACGCCTGCGACCCTCTCCACACAGGCCTGCAGGTGGCCGCAGGGCAGAACCTGTCACCTGCCTTCAGGCACCCCCGGCTCCCTCTGGGGACAGGACAGGCCAGAAGTAGCACAGCCCTGGCTGCTCTCTGAACCACAGGACAATAGACTCTACTATTTACATACAGAACAGGGTGGAGCCACCCACATCCACATAAATAGGTTTTTATTTAGGTATTTATTTAAAAAAAAAAAAAGCAACACGCAGTCCCTGGGGTTCCTGGAGCTGGAGCCCCAGGACTCCAGGGAACCCACTTGCTCAGTAGTTCCCACCTTCATGCGTGCACCCACCAGCACAGCCTGCACTCCCGGAGCACAACAGCTCCCCAACCCTGGGCACACAGGGGAGAGGATTCCCTCGCATCTTATGTCAGGAGGGTTTGGGGTGGAGGCCACTTCCTAGCTGACCACAGTGTACACACATACTACACACCCACACACGCTCACATACACAGACACTCAGGCATACATACATGTGCACACACATCTGTCCCCAAGGTGACACAGAATGAGCTGGTGAAAGGAAGCCCAGGGCAGGCCAGCCTCTGTCACTCCTCATGTGGGACCCGAGTGTGACCACAGGGACCCGGCTTCCAGAAGCCCTGAGAGCAGTGGTCAGACACAGATGTACTTCTTCAAATGAGAGCAACGTCTCCTGGTATAGTGGTTTCAAATAATAAAGCAAACAGGGGCGAGCAGAAGGGAAGAGGGGCTCCCAGACTGGCCTAGGGTACAGCCTGGAACATGGTGGGGGCCCAGAAAAGACTTCTTATATATTAGTTAAATAAAATAATTTAAGTCACTGCTATCACTCCAAAGAGAAGTACTGGGTGTCAGAGGGGTGGGTAGCCCAGGTCGGCAGCTTTCTCCTAGTGGTTTAAGTCTTCGAGACCGAGCTGGGGATGGGGGGCAGCCCATGGATGGGCACGGAGGCCATGGGGGTCATAACAGTGACCCTGTCAAGGAGCCTGGAGGCAGGGAGGGACACCACTGCCAGGGCTAAGACACAGCTTAGAAAGCATGGTGTCTCAGGGAGGGACAGAATGGACCCCAGCGCAAAGCAGAGGGATTGTGGAGGCCAGACTAAAGTCACCTCCAGCCTCTGGGCCTTTGAGAAGGGGTAGCGATGACCAAGTCAGCCCCCCACACTCCAGCCTCTGCAGATGGAGGCCTCCTGGCTCTGGGTGCACCCCAAATGCAGCCTGGCAACTAGAGGGGCTCAATTCCTGTGGGTGTAGACTTCCTGGCTATAGATGCACCCCCAAAGCAGCCTTGTTGTCTGGGGGCTCAGCCCCTGTGGCTGAGACCTTATAGCACTGGAAGCCCCACAAGAGCATCCCAGCTATCTGAGTGGGGCTCAGCCCTTGCAGGTGTAGACCTCCTGGCTTTGAGTGCACCTCCAAAGCAGGCATGCCATCTGAGTGGGGCTCAGCCCTCGCAGGTGTAGACCTCCTGGCTTTGAGTGCACCTCCAAAGCAGGCTTGCCATCTGAGTGGGGCTCAGCCCTTGCAGGTGTAGACCTCCTCACGCTGGGTGCACTGCCTGCACTCCACGTAGCAGCACCAGCGCACTTGGCACTGGCAAGGCCGTGTCACCACCCGGCTCTGTGTGTTGTGGCCGCGCCCGCAGCAGATGCTCTCACAGTTCTTCTCACGGTGGCACCTGCGGCCGGCGGTGCCTGGGGAGAAGCGCCCAGCCAGGCAGAAGCTGGGTGAGTCGTCCAGGTGCACAAGTTCCGGTGTGCGGGGCAGAGGGTCACCACTGCCGCTGCCCGGCCCTGAGGCCCGGCCCCTCGGGGGTGCGATGGCACCCGCCTCCCCGGTGGCCTCATTGGTGGTGCTGCCCACCTTGAGTGCCGTTTCGTACTTGTGCTTCAGGCGCTTGCCCACCTCGTGGAAGGGTGCCAGCTGTCGCCAGCACGTCCGTACGGTGCAGGAGCCTGACACGCCGTGGCACTTGCATGTCGTCTCCACTCCTGCCTTGATCACCTGGGGGTGGGGGACCAGGAGGGAGGAAGGCATGAAGACCAGGCAGGGCCGAGTGCCACCCGTGGAGCTGTACCCCAGGGCCCCCAAACCCAGGTCGCCCAATTTGCACACCATCCCTTCCCTGTAAGTCATGGATGGCCCTGGTGGTCACTGTCCTCTCTCAATGGGATACTCCTGTCCCTCCCTCCTGAATCCAGGACTAAGCTCTACAGGGACCAGGGTGCTGCCCTGCCAGCTGAACCATCAGCACCCCAGCAGGACCCTGTAGTCTAGTCTCCCATGTTGGGATAGCCTAGTATGCAGACAGGTGCATCCAAGGCTCAAAACAGTGGGGGTGGGGTGGGGCTTTTGGGACTGTGCCCTTCCCCTCCCAGGAGGTGGACCCCACCTGCAGACCCAGGGTACCAGACCCTGCCCCATGGGGCCTCCTGCCTCAAACACTCCCCCCCACACCCTGCCCTGCATTGAGGTCTCCAGGAGGTGTGGGAGGAAGAAAGAACAGGGGAGGGGAGGCCCCTCAAGTGGGCCCCGAGCCAGGTCTGAGCTCCCCCAGGTCCCCAGAGAAGGCCAGAGCGAGGGGATTAACCAGGAGAGCCACGTTTCCCCGGTGTTGCGCTGAGAACCTCAGCTCGCTTTAATTAAAACGCTGCTTCCTAGGCCCAGGGAGTTAATGGAGCGCTTTCACATTCTGACTTTTCATTAATCGCTTACAAAAGGGGGAGTGTAAAGGGCAGAGCCAACCTCCCCTCCCCGGCTCACTCCTGCCCAGCACCCCACTCCAGAGGGCAGAAGGAGAGGCAAGAAAAGAGCTCTGGCCAAAAAAAAAAAAAGGGGGGGGGAGGTGAGGAGGAGGGGAGGAATAGGTTCTTTAATAAATGCATGACTCAGAGCTCTTCAATAAAGAAGGGCTCAGAGCAGAGCTGGCTCTAATTACCTCAAGCCCTCAAGCCCCCCAGGCTGAGGCTCCATATCCCCATGCCCCCCCCCACACCCCCAGGCAAGCACAGGCCTCCCCTTACCTCCCCTTCCAGGGAGGAGAGTTACAGCCCCCTGCTGGTCTCAAGGCCCAAATTGTGGGGGTGGGGGTAGAACTTGGCCATCCCTATTATGTGGGAACTAAGGGGGTGGGGTGCTTGGCTGACAGTGGTTCCTCCCAGCACAGGCCTCTCCTCTCTCCTGATACCTATTCAGTCTGTCTGGTGAAGAAAGGAAGCTGGAGGGAGGCAGGCCCCCAGGCAGGGTGTGGTCCCATGCCTCCCCCCCCCCCCGCCCCTCCCTCCCACCGCCCCGCTTGCCTTCACACCCACGAGGTTGTTGTGGAAGTCCACGCGGGCACGCAGGTCTTTGCTGGAGCGTCGGCCCAGGAACTCCTTGACGAACTTGCTGCTGTACTTGAGATTGTCCCCGCAGCCGCCCCACTGCCAGGCCTCTCGGTTCTCCAGGTCTGGGGCCTCATCGCAGGTGCAGCGCTCCATGCGGCCTGCACTGCATGCCTTGGCCAGCGCGTGTGTCAGGCCAGCTGAGGAGATGGCATAGAGGAAGGCTGTCTCCTTGAAGCCTGGGGATGGGGACATAAACCAAGGGCAAGGGTCAGCACAGGGCAGGGAGAGCTGGGGAGCCCACACAGCAAAGATCAGAACTAGAGAGATGTGACCATGGCCAGGGCTCTGCCCAGCCATGAAGGCCCCCATCTGGCATCTGCCTGCCACTGGTCACATGCCCTTGGTAAGGCCACCCTGCCCTGGATCACAGGGTGCCTACCCTCTTTTGACTTTTTTAATTGCAATTCTGTGCCATTCCAGCCTCCTGGGCTGCTTTGTTTCATTCTTGTCATTTCAGGGAGATAGGGAAAGACAGAGAGAAGGCCAAAGGAAGACAGTGAGGAGGAGAGACACCACCATCCTGCTCCACCGTCTGTGAAGCTTTCCCCACAGGTGCAGTAGGGCTCCCACTGGGTGACAGGGCTCAAATTTAGGACTCTGTGCTGGGAAAAATGCACAAACTACTGGCTGAGCTATCTCCCTGGATTCAGAGACTCAGAACAGAGCCCCAGAGCTGAGGAGATTACATAACAGTTATACAGGAAGGCTTTTAGTACTTGAGGCTCTGAATGTCCCAGGTTCAATCCCCTGCGCCACCAGAAGCCATAATTGAACAGGGCCCTGGTATAAAAACAATTCTTTTTTATTACCACCAGGACTGTCACTGGTGCTTGATGCTGGTATTAAAAATCCACCCCTCCTGGCAGTCTTTTCTTTTTCTTCTTTTTATTTTATTAGATAGAACAGAGATTGATGGGAGAGGGATCGACAGAAAGAGAAAGAGAGACACCTGTAGATATGCTTTACCGCTCATGAAGCATCCCTCCTGTAGGTAGGGAGTGAGGGCTTGAATCTAGGTCCTTGGACATGGTATAAATACTTTTTTTTTTGCCTCCAGAGTTATTGCTGGGGCTCAGTGTCTGCACTATGAATCCATTGCTCTTAGAGGCTGTTTTGTCCATTTTGTTGCCCTTGGTGCTGTTATTGTTGCCACTGCTGCTGTTGTTGGATAGGACAGAGAGAAATCAACAGAGGAGGGGAAGACAGAGAGGGGGAGAGAAAGACACCTGCAGACCTGCTTCACCGCCCATGAAGCGACCCCCCTTGCAGGTGGAGAGCTGGGGGCTTGAACCAGGATCCTTACACTGGTCCGTACACTTCATGCCATGTGTGCTTAACCCACTGCACTACTGCCTGACCCCCATAAATACCACTTTAAGGGTACCAGTTCTTGAGAGGAGACATGAGAGGAATCTGCAGTTAGGAGGTCTGGAGGGTGGGTGGGCACAAAGCCACTGAGTCACCCAGAAGAGCCTCTGTGCATCAGGGCAGGGAGGAGGGGCGGGAGTGGGAAGCAGGCAGGGCTCCCCTACATGGGCCGTCTCCTCTGGCAGGCACACCCACCTCTCTTAAGCAAGCTGGCTCGGTAGCGGCCCTCCAGGGTACAGTTCCAGCGCTCAAAGCGGAACTGGTACTGGCACTCGAGCGCGCTCATGCTCACAGCCTCCACCAGCGTCTCGGCCACACCCGGGTCCCGGCGGCACATGCGGCGCTGCTTGCGCTCCAGCTTCAGCCGGTCGCAGGCCTTGTAGTGCGCCTGGGCGGCTGCCTCGGGCTCCAAGGTCAGTGGGAGGATGGTCAGGGGCTCGCTGCCTGTCAGCCTGGACACAGAGAGGCCAGAGTGAGTGCCTGGCAGAGAAGGACACTGCTGGGAGCAGGGGGTGATACGATGGCCATGGGAAGGGCAGCAGGCCCAGGGATAGGCTGTGAAAGCATTTGGCTTCAGGTCCCCCCACACCAGGCATCTCCCCTGCCCTGCATAACCCCTCTCCACCTCTGCCTGCTCTGCTCACCCCACGAGCCTCAGTGCTTCCCCCCAAACATCAGGGCATTGTCACACCCAGCTCAGCCATCAGAGCATTGGAAACATGTCCAGGGAGCCGTGTCCTGGCTCAGATGCCCTTGGAGACAGTACTAGAGACAATCTCCCTGCCCTCTGGCCCCTCCTGCTACTCCTTGAGAGCTTCTTGGGGAGACACAGAGGCTGGGGTGTGGGGAGGGGGGGTGGTAGGGAGTGAATCCAGCAGCTTTGTGCAGGATGGGGTTGTGTAGGCCCCAGAGGTGACACTGCAAGCTCAGGCTCCTCTAGAGGTGTGAAGTGTCATCTCTAGCCTCTGGAGAGCAGACGCACACCCAGCATGGTCCCTATATCTCCCCTACCCAGGGCAAGGGCTGTGCAGGGACAGAGGGAGTCCTAACAAAGGTCCCAAGACCTGGCCTGTATACACTTGAGTGAGTCCCCAAGGCCAGGAGGCTGGGGTGCTAAGGCTGGGGGCCTCAGGTGTAGGAGGCCCAGGGAGGAGACTGACAAAGCCACAGGGATGCCAGGAGGTGCTGGGGGGGCAGGAGGAGAGGGCATCCTTTGCACACAGAAGGAGGCTGAGGTGACTCAGAAGGAAAGGAAATCCATACCAGCTCTGGTCCCTGCAGACTTGGTACAAGGCCTTCTCCCCTCACTGTGAGGATTCAGGGGTGCTATGTGGCAGACTAATATGGGGAGCGAGCAGGAGGTGAAACCCCTAAATCCCCCTCCAAGGCACAAGATCTTTGGGGAGGCCACACCTGGGAGCTGGGACCACAGAAGGAGGCTGTGAGAGGCAGGAAGGAGGTTGCACCCCCTATGCCCAGATGCCTACTAGAGCTTTGTGTCTGCAGGCATAGGGAAACAGAGGGGCTGCTGCAGGCCACCCAGGCCTCCTGCCTGACTCATAGCCAGCTCCAAGCCTGAGGACAGCTGCCTAGCCAGGCTAGGAAGCTGGGAAGGGACCCAAGGACCTGGTGCTGGAGGCCGCGGGAGCCATGGTCCCCACACAAAGACAGCTCACACAGCAGTGGAGACCTTGTCTCCAGACAGGAATGTCAACAGCTGTGCCCAGAGTGGTGGGCCACACAGCGGAAGTACTGCAGCCTCCAACCTGCATGGTCCCTGGCTACAGCGCTGAGCTCACAGCCACAGGCAGAGGCTGGAACATTCCAGCACCCAGCAGGAGCCCTGGGCAAACCACACCCCCAACAGGGGGGCAAGGCCATCCTGTAAGGGCAGCTGTGGGGTGGGTAGCAAAGGCTGGGGGGCAAGCAATACTGCCTTCCAGTCTACCCAGGGACACACGGACCAGCCTGTGTATACACTGCACATGGGGCTAACAGTAGAGGTCCCCCTACCCAGTGTAGGCCCACATCCACACTGCACAGAGATGCTGTGGATGGAGCCTGAGAACTTAGTGTAGACGTGCCCTTGTCAGAAAGAGGGGGGGGGGGGGGGGCATGGGGGACACAGAACATCTGCTGGATTGTCAGAAAAGTCATGATGCATTTTTGCAACAGAAAAATGCATCATTTAATATATTTTTCTTGCAACCCAACAGGTAGCAGAGGGAGCCTCCTGCACCCCATAAACAGCAGAACAAAGCCAAGAACTAGGACAGACTTGATCCTTGGGCCAGTGGGGACCCTGCAGGGCCCTAGTCAGCCCAGCAATAAAGGATGATCACCATGTTGAGGCTGGGTGGCATGTGTGCCCTGGGTAGAAGGGCATAAAGGTGCCATCATTCATGGTGCCACCACAGGATGTTAGGGCTCGAACTCAGGGTCTCACACAGGTGGAAAGGGAGATACACTTGCTGGGAGAGCCTCTCCCTGGCCTCAGATATGTTAGCTTCAAGCATGCACCATGCACACCTTGTTTGGCATAATGCTGTTCTTTTTTTAAATTTTAAAAAAACATTTATTTATTTATTCCCTTTTGTTGTTCTTGTTGTTTTATTGTTGTAGTTATTGTTGTTGTTATTGATGTCGTCATCATTGTTGGATAGGACAGAGAGAAATGGAGAGAGGAGGGGAAGACAGAGAGAGGGAGAGAAAGATAGACATCTGCAGACCTGCTTCACCACCTGTGAAGCGACTCCCCTGCAGGTGGGGAGCTGGGGGCTCAAATGGGGATCTTTACGCAGGTCCTTGCGCTTCGCACCACTTGCACTTAACCCGCTGCACTACCACCCGACTCCCCATAATGTTGTTCTATACAAGCTCTACCCTGCCTGAGCCAAAGGGACAAGTTCATTCTTGGATGTTCAGCCTGCCTGCAAGGATGCACCTGCATGAGCACACACCCCGGATAGGTAGCCTGGGAGGGGGTCGCTCCTCTCACCTAGGCCTGTGAACATTTCACAGGTGCTTCTCAAGCACAGGTGACTGCAAGATGGCAATAGCCAGGATACCTGCAAGTGCCATGGAAGAGCCCCCCACACCACCTCTCCAGGCTCCTTGTCCCAGCTGTAGTCTGCCCTCCCATGCCATCCAGCCTGCAAAATGCCCAGGCTGCCTGGCACAGAGCAGCACAGGCCCCAGCCCCGCCAGCCCAGCTGCCCACCCCACGCCAGTGCACCTGCCATCAGGCTCAATGCAGCTGCCACTCCCCCGGCCAGCGGGTGTCTGGCCCAGGACAGGCAGGCAGAGCAGGGTCCACAGGCCTGCCCAGGCGGCCCGCTGGGCATGTTTCCTGGGCAGGAACAACAACAAGGGGACTTTGTGACATTCGGGTATAACCTTTTGATCTTTAGCAGTATCAAAAGACATACCATATGGAGGGGAGTGCATTGCACTTCTGGGGTTGGGGGCAGCTCTTACTGGCCCCAGGGCTCTGAGTCTTCTGTCTGCATGGGAGCACAATGGCCACACTGGGTACAAACCCCCCTCTGTGTGCTGTGTGGGGGTGGCCTCCTCATCTTCTGGGCACTGTCATGTGATTGACAAAAGTTCTGAGCCTGATTATCTCTCCATTTTCAGCCTTCTTAAATAGAAGTAGCCTATATGGTTACTTTTTCTTTACTTTTCCTTTCTTTCTTTTTTTTTTTTCCCCACCAGGGCTATTGCAGGGGCTTGGTGGCTACATGATGAATTCTCTGCTCCCAGCAGCCATTTTTACTTTTATAATTTTTATTTTAATAGGACAGAGAAAAATTAAGAGCAGTGAGGAGACAGAGAGGGACAGAGAAAGAGAGAGACCTATAGACCTATTTCATTGCTTGGGAAGTTTCTCCTAGCTGGTAGGACAAGGAACTCGGACCTAGATCCTTGCACACTATAAAGTGCACTCAATTGGGTATGCCATAGTCTGGCCATTAGGTTACTTTTTCCAGCTCGTTTTCAGAAACCCATCCAAATATCACAGAGAGGGTCTCCTAAACCACCTTCTGGAACCCCCACCCCACACATACTGTATGTGTATATATGGGTTCTCCAGCTGGGGGGTCCTGCATTAGGTTCAGTGGGGTCTCTGTCTCCAGGCCTCATCTGATGGTTCATTCTAGACTCCACCCCAGGTGGGCAGTCCAGGCCTGGGGACTCACTGGAATACTCTGGGAGCTCCTTCTGGCAGGTTCCTTAGGGAGAAGTATGGTCCCTGCCTTTGCACGACTTGTCTTTAACAGACTCATCAAAGAGAACTGGTGAGCTGGGGTGGTGGCATAATGGTCATACAAAGAACTACAAGTGGCATGGAGCACCAAAGGGCTCAGGTTCAATACCAGGCACCACCATAAACCAGAGCTGAGCAGTGTTCTGGCTAAAAATAACAATAATAAATTTTAAGAAATAGAATACAAAACAAAAACCATTTCTAAAAATAAAAAACACTGGAATACATGTGTGTGTGTGTGTGCGCACACACACACACACACACACACACACACACACACACACACACACATCCACAGGTCTGCCGGGGCAGTGGTGAGGGCCTTGTCAGCTAGCATGGTGTCTCTCCTGATCAGTGAGTGAGCTTGCTATCTCTGTCCTCTTACTTGAAAGGTCCCTGATTTTTTTTTTTTTTTTTTTTTTTTTGTCTAGGCCACTGGCTTATGGTGATGTGGGGAATTGAGCCTGGAACCTTGGAGCCTCAGGCTTGAGAATCTGTTTGCATAACCATTCTCCCTAGCCCCTCCCTCCCTCTGTCTGGTGGGCTCCCTCACCAGGTTTCTGCCTGTGCCAGTGTCAGTTCCAGAATTCCAAAATGACAATACCCAAAGTGAAGCAACTTTCACATGCTGAGCTCAAATCTCAGCCACACAGACCCAACATGGGATGGGCCTGAAGAACCACACAGTGTTGCAAGGTCAGAAACCAGGGCCTTATGAGCCCACAGGGCCAGAATGTCATGCTTCTGAAGCAAATGACACTCTGCCTTGCTCTGGCTCTCAATCTTGGTCTCACTGTCCACATTTTATCACAAAAGGGGAGGTTTGCCATGAGCTTTCTTCAATATCCTATATCACATCCAAGAAATTCCCTTCTGCTCAGAGTTTTGTTAAGAGTTTCTGAAAAATCCTAAATGGACAATCCCTAGCTTGTGGTGGTGCAGAGGACTGAATCTGGGACTTCAGAGCCTCAGTCATGAGAGTCTATTTGCATAACCACTATGCTGTTTCCCCTGCCCCTTGTGTCTATATATATATTCTCTCTCCTTTTTAGGTGTGTTTCATAAGCAGGAGGCTGAGAATGCCAGAGCACCACTGAGGCACCATCCTTGCATCTTCTGATTTGTGCTTTTCCCCTTCTAACCTGCTGGCCTGAAGAATCCACTAGTTGATCTGTCTAACATTAGACCTTCAGCATTCTTGGAATAAATATGGAATAAGGCCCAGTCGGCTGAGATGGGTTTTTATCCATTCTCTGTATGGCTGAATGTAACCTGATCGTTTTTTGTCTAGGGCTGGTCCATCTGTGTTTGTAATTTTCTGTCCTTGTGTTCGTCCTGTTGCAATTTGGTGCCCTGGTGGGGAGTTGTTCAGAAATTTCCTGGAAGTGCTGTGTCCGGTGAGAAACTGTCTTCTTAGCTGGCAGAATTTGTTTTGGATTTTTCTCCACTCTGATCTTAATCAGCTTACTTGCATACCCTAAAATGCAGCCAATCAAAGGAGGCAATTCTTTGTTTTATAATTGTGTTTGTGGATATGGACAAATGGCATCACAGATGACTTGAGGGAGTTTTCATCACCTCAAAGAGAAACACCATAGCCTTTAGAACTTGCCTCCCAAGTTCCCTCCCACCAACCTCTGGCAGTCACTCATCTGCTGTCTGTAGGGTTGCCTGTCCTGAACAAGCCATATCCATAAAATCCAACAGGGGCCAGAAAATCACTCATCTGGTAAAACACATCCCTTGCTGTATGGGAGGCCCTGGGTTCCAGCCCTGGCACCACATGGGAACATCATGAATGGCATCCAGGAACTCCCTGGATGGTCTACTGTGCCACTGTAGTATCTCTGTTTCTTTTTCTCCCCTCTTTTCTCTTAAATAAATACAGAATAAAAAGCAATGATCCAAGGAGGTCACTGAGCAGTGCATGCATGGGACTATGGGTTAATTCCCTCGCACTACATTTAAAAAAAAAAGGGGGGGAACAGAATCATACAATGGAGACCTGATGGGTCTGATTTCCTTCACTAGGGCTCTGTGTCCAAGGTTCATGCTCCTTCAGTGCAGAGCACCTGTTCACTCCTTCCATGGGCTGAGTGGCCCCTCACTGGGGGGATGGCCCACTCTCTGTGGAGTCCTCAGCTTACAGGCATGTACACAGTACTCTGGGCTACAGTGTGTAATGTCCCTATAACCACCTGTAGACACACTTTCTTTCAGTTTTTTATTTATTTCACTTACAAGTGAGAAAGGGGAGGAGTGAGAGAAAATCAGAGCATCACTCTGGCACATGTGATGCTGGGGATCAAACTCAGGACTGCAGATTTGAGTCCAGTGTCTTATATATACTGCACCACCTCCAAGGTCACACATGTTTTCATGTGAGCATGTGCTGTCACTCCCAGGAGAAGGGGACATATGCTCAGTGGAAAGTCAAGTTGCCCCTTTTGCACTCCCAGTCTCTCCTGTGTGTACACACACACAAACACACAGACACACACACACAGACACACACACATACACAGAGACACACACAGAGACACACAGACACACACACACACAGAGAGACACACACAGAGACACACAGACACACACACACACACAGACACACACACACACACACACACACACACCCCTTACTCGGGAATAAGGTGCTACTCCTCCATCTTGAGTCTGTTTCTGTTGTTTTCCTATGTTTCCATCCCTGTCAGCAATGACATTGTCCATGCAGCCCTTGCTCTGTGCACAGAATCAGTGGGTTGTTGTGGGCACAGGATGCTACAGCCTACGGAATGCAGGATGAGTGTCCGAAGATAGCCACAAGGCTGGCTTTCTTTACTAAAGTGTGTCAAGCCTTTATTTTCATTTCTCAGCCCTGTCTACTTTCTGTCTTTGGTTTTAATTGATTATTATTTTCCTCCTGTCTGTGATAGCCAATGCTGAGTGCCTGTGAGTTTCTCTTCGTTTCTAAACATAGGCAGGGTCAGAAGACAACTCATTCAGAAGGGCATATACCTTCCATGTATGAGGATCTGGACTTCAGCCCTAAGGAACCACACAGGAGCACCATGAATGGCACTGAGAGAAGTTTTGTAAACAATGCAGTGGTGCTGTGGTGTCTCTCCTCCTCTCCATCTCTCTCTCTCTCTCCCTGTCTCTAACAGAAATTAAAATGAAAAAAAAATATGCATGTAAGGTTCCATTGCCCCAGTACTCCTGTTCTTCTAAGCTGCAGCCTCAGGCCACCAGGCAATAGGTCACACATCTCAGCCCCTCACGGGGCTAGGGCCACAGTGGTGACTGTGCAGAATCTGGTCACAATGCAGTACACTCCTTCCTCTCCTCTTACCTCCTCTTTGTCTTAAGGCTCAATGCACAGACATCTCTCTTTTCTCACACTCTCTTTTCTGAGTCTCTTTCATACAGAGACTACAACTCCTAAATCATCTATGTCTTAGATCTGGGGCATTTTCCCTAAAAGGGTCCAGGACCCAGCTGATGTTCTTTAACCTTGCCTACTGTTTACCTTCTCTCGACTCCACTTAGAGTACATTTTCCACTTTAGTTCTCTCCTTCATTATCCCCTGCTTTATATCCCTAATATTCTTACGATTGCCGTCAAAGCTAAACCATGAATCTTTAATATCATTCATGTCCAAGGTTGGTTAACACTCTTCTTAGTGATACAGGCTGAGAAAGTGACCGCTGACTGTCCACAATTGCATGGAGCCTGAACTCTAGCTTGACTTTTAGGACCTGATGAGAAGCCGTTAGTTTGACACTCTCTTTCCTGATCCTGCCTGCTTGCCCTGGCCTGGGCAGCAGCCCCAACAAGCATTCCCTCCAGCATTCATGAGAAAATATCTTTATTTCAGGACCTAGGAAATGGCATAGTGGGTAAAGCATCTGATTTGCAGGCACGAGGTTCTGAGTTCAGTCCCTAGCAATGCATGAGCCAGAGTGACGCCTTGGTTCTCTCCCTCTCTGTCTCTCCCTGCCTTTCTGTCTCTCTCTCAAATAAGTAGATCTTTGTACAAGTGCCTCGGTCTCACCTCATGTTAGAAGGACCTTTGTGAGAGTGAAATTTTCAGTTGGCAGATCTCTTCCACACCACAGATGGACTGTCTGCCCTCTCCTGGCTTCTTCCTCACCGTCTGGAGTGAGCTGATGGCCTGAGGGGCTGGGACAGTCATCGGCCCTTGGTTTTCCTAGACTGCTTTTATGATTCTTTGTCTTGGGCGTTTCATAGTTTAATTTGTTATGTTCCGGCTCAAGTGTTTATTTTTTTTCTACTCAGGAAGACATTGGGCTTCCAGCAGAATCTGGATGCTTCCAGAAAGTTCTCAGTCACCTCTTCAGACATGCCCCCTCCCTCTCCAGCCCCTCTCCCCTACAGGGGCCTCACGCTGGACCCCCTTGCTGTCACCAGGCTTCTTGCCTTCTCTCTGTTTCCCGTCTGTCTGTCGGCTACATAGTCGGGGTAATTTCTTCTGATCTACCTTCCAGTTTGCTAATTCCCTTCAGCTGTTTCTAATCTGCTTTCAAATCATTACTTTAAAAAAAAATTTTTTTCCCTAGTCTTATTTGGTTTTTCCAAACTTGCTGGGTCAGTTTTTGTGGTTTCTCATTCTTCACAGACATCCCGAGCTTATCTCGCTCCTGAGGACGCCATCAAGCCGCCATGCATGTGGGACGCTGCTGGCTGGTCGGCTGCCATTGTCCCAGCAGGTCCCAGGCTCTTTCCATGCACACCCAGGAAATGTGAGCCAACTGGAAAGGCCTTTCCAGGATCCACCTGAAGCAGACAAAAAAAAAAAAAAAAAAAAAAAGAATTCTTGCCCCCACCCCCCAATCCCAGAAGGCCACTTTGTTTGGAGTGAGGACCTCTGGGGCTGTGGCGAGGTAAAGCTCTTAAGACAAAGTTCATCCTGGCTGAGCTCCGCACACACTTCCTGCTAGTCTAGAATCCAGCCTCTGCACAGCCTGCAGCTCAGCAGAGACCCCACCACAGCCCAGTGAAGCCTAGGGAATAACTCAGGGCACAGAGAGCTGGAGATCCCCCACTCCCTTCATGGAGCACATCTGAAGCTATCTTTGAGCACCCACCTGCTCACACTCACACTCACTCACACTCGCGCCCAGGCAGCCAGGTGGCAAGATGGGCACTCTCAGTGCAGGGCGGAAGATGTCCTCGGCCTCAGGGTTCTACCCTGGATGGTCTGGCCCTCCACCATCCAACTCTTAAGACTCTCTCTCTCTCTTCTTTTCTCTCCCTCTCCCTCTCCCTCTCTCTCTCTCTCTCTGCGGGGGGGGGGGGGAGAATAAGACAGAGGGACGGTGGAGAAGTGGTGGATGGGTTCCAGTGGCCCTTCCCTCTGCCAACAGGCCAGGCCACCCTGCCCAAAAACCTAGCTCTGGGGCGTGGGGAACAGAGACCCTGTGCTCGAGTAGAGGGAGAGGAGGCCCAGGTTCCAGAAGCCACAGTGCCCTGCCAAGGAAACCTCAGCCCCACCAGACGGCGTTTAATTTCTGTGTGAATCAAATTCAAAACAAATTCCAGTGCTGAGAAACTGGTGGTGAGATTAACCCTCCGTCCTCCCCATGGCCTGCAGCCTCCCACCCAAGCCTACAGGAGATGGGGCTGGGAGGCACTGTGGGAGCCTGGGGAAATGTGGGGGCTCACATCTAGGAGGGCCAGTGTGACGGGCTCCAATTTCCCCTCCTGCCTCATGGGGTGCTGGCCTAAAAGATCCACCACACCCCAACATTCCAGGGTATGGAGTCTGCAATCAGCACCCACCCCCTAACCAGTGGCTGGCCCCAGAGGGACAGGCCCAGCCACCCCAGGGTCTAGCTGGCAGACACAGGACTCACACAATGCCAGGCCCATGTCCTCCAATCTGACTACAATGCCCCATCAGCCCTGGTGATCCCCAGGGCAGGCAGGGGCCACAGGATCCCACACCTGCCACCAGCAGACTGCTCCCTCCCCAAGTGTGACAATGGGACCCACAATGGACTCCTGGGACCTCAACAGTGTTGCTGGCAGCTAGAGGGAACTGACAAAGATGGCTGGCAGAGCCAGAATGGCCAGGTCACCTCTGTGCCCTGTCACCACATCCTTACAGATGTCTACAGAACCCTCAGGATTGTCACACATGGGGACAGGCAGGAGGGGACTTCTGGTGTGAGAAACGCAGGTGCTGGGAGAGCCTAGGACCCCCCAAAGTCAACACTAGCATCCTTGTCACCATCTCTCTGGGCACTAGATACTGATGGGGGACCCTTGGGACAGCTGGGCTGAGTGCCCCACAGGGGTGGCCAATCTGCCCAGATTCAGGGAGAGGGCCAGCAACAAGCCCACCAGACTTGGCTCTGACGTCCTCTGGTCTGGGAGCCCTGGGCCGCCTGTCCTGCTGGGCCAGAACTCCAGGCCACTTCCCCTGGCCACCGCAGCCGCAGGTATCATGAAGGAAAACAAACGCAGCTGGAGGGTTGCCTTTTTCCAGCCAGCCGGTCCGGCTGCCGGCTCGGGGCTCAGGGCCTGCCAGCTAGGAGGCCGGCTTCCTCCTGCGGCTGGAGGCGCCTGGCCAGTGGGAACCACTCGGAGAGGGGAGGGCAGGATGCAGGCTGGGAGCAGGTCATGGAGCAGGGCGGCCTGAGTGCCACCCAGGTTGGGGCTGCCCAGCACAGCCACCTGCTGCCCAGCAACTGCCCTCCATGTCTAGGTGCCCACACAGTCCCTGGGAGAGCTCTGGGAGGGACTCTCAGCCCCCCCAAAAAAAAACAGCACCCCATAATGCTAGTGTCCCACATGGTGGTGGCAGAGCTTGACCCCAGGATGAGTACAGGGAGATGGGTGGTGGGCCCAGCAGGTGTGGGTGCAGCCAGGGGGTATAACTGGGGGGCTTCCCTGTCCCCCTCAAAGCTCCAGGGAGGGGGGAACCCCTTGCCAGGATGCCTTCATACCTACCCCACCCCCAACTCATGAGGCCCTCCTCACCACCCAGACCTCCCATTTCTACTGAGGCAGGTGGGCACCACAGGGCACCCCCACTCAGGGACAATGCACAAAGGAGCGGTCCCCCCCACCCTGTACCCCCTTTCCCCAGGATTAAGGGGCTGAGTGGCCTTGCTGACAGGTGTCATCTTTCCATGCCTGGAAAGCCAAGCCAGCCCCTTATCGGCTCATCATCCCTTGGGTGCACGGCCCATGGCCTGCAGGAGCTGGGCACACATTCCTTTCAAGGAGAAAAGTGACCCACGTTGTGACTGTGCCCCACATGGCATGGTCCCTCTGGGGCAAGCGGTGTCCGTGGCCTCTGGAGGCGGGTCCCAGCCACAGCGACCAGCACAGGCTCGAGATTAGGCAGCTGTCCCGTCCAGACAGCCGCCGGCTGTGGCTGGCATCTGCTCGCACAGCTGAGGGGAGCCAGGTGGGGCGTCCTCCTCACCTCTGGCCCCGGCACGAGACCAGACACCAGTGAAGACCTGGGCCTGCCCTACACACCAGGACCAGAGTCCCCCAGTGTCTCTGCCCTGGGGTTGGGGAGGGTAGGAGACACAGGCAGGCTGGAGAGAGTGAGATGCCAACCAAAGGCAGCCAGGAGAGGGAGGGGAAGCCCAGAGGGGCAAGGAACAGTGAGTGAGCCCCCAAGGATTCTCCATATTACCCCACCATCAAAAGCCTGTTCCTTCCTTCTGCCTCCTCATAGGGCTGACAGTCGTAGAAGATTTTCCTTCCTAGGAGTGGGTCCCCTCTATGCCCTTATCTCCAGACCTAACACCCAACTCAGGCTGTTGTAAGACCTGGGCCACAGTTGTCTTCAGGGAGCTTCACAGTGTCTGTGAGGCTAGCACCCCTCTTTCAACTGTAGGTGCCATTGCAGCCCTGAGTCTCTTGACCCTTGAATGTGGGGATAGGAGGGGGGCTGCTCAGACACACCCACCACACAGTCAAGTGCAGGCCCAAGCAGAAGGAGAGTGAGCTGTGAAGGCCCACAGACCTTCTGTGCACAGCTGACAGCAAGCTGGCTTACCTCAATCTAAAAGCAGAGCCAGCATATATAAAGAGCCCTTTTAACTCAACAAGATGACACACACCCCACCTGGAAATTGGGCAAAGGGAATGAACAGACAGTTCTCCAAAGAAAATATGTCAATGGCCAACAAATCCATGAAAACACACTCAGCAGGACTGGGCATCAGGGAAATGCCAATCAAAGCTATAAGACAGCACCTCACAACAACCAGGGTGGTGAGGCTGAAACTGAAGAAAATTATACAACTAGAGAGGACCTTTTGGGTGGGAATTTCACCCCTTCAGGGTACAGCTGCTATAGAAACAGCTTGGTGGGTCCTCCAAAAGCTCAACTCAGAATGACCACACCACCCACCAATTCCACTCCTGTGCAGACACAGACACATGCGAAAAAGCTGACAAGCCACAGCAAGGAAGGAGGGCCAACAGGACTTACCTGTATGAGACTCTAGGTTCTATCCCTGGCAGTGCATGAGCTGGAGGGGTGCTCCAGTCTCTCTGTCTCCCTGTCTCTTAAAACACACAAAATGAAGCCCTGGAGGCAACACAATGGACAAAACATCAGACCCTCAAGTCTGAGGTCCCAAGTTCAATCCTCAGCATCCCATGTGTCAGAGTGGTGGTCTGTTTCTCTCCCCACTTCCTTCTTATCAATGAAGCTTTTTCTGTTTGTTTGTTTGTTACCAGGAATATTGCTGAGGTTCAGTGCCTGCCTGTACTATGAATCCATTTGCAGTGGCCATTTTTTCCTTTCATTATTTTTTCTTTCTAGTTTATTTGATAGACCCAAAAGAAATTGAGAGGGGGAGGCGGAGACAGCAAGGGAGAGAGAAAGACAGAAACCTGCAGACCTGCTTCACCACTCAGGAAGCATCCCCCCCTGCAGGTTGGGAGTGGATGCTGGAACCTTGGTCCTTGAGCATGGTAATTTGTGTGTTTAACCAGTTGTGCTACTGCCCTGCCCTCAAAACCTTTTTAAAAAATTTTATTTGTGGGAGTCGGGCGGTAGCACAGCGGGTTAAGCACACGTGGCGCAAAGCGCAAGGACCAGCAGTAATGATCCAGGTTCAAGCCCCTGGCTTCCCACCAGCAGGGGAGTCATTTCACAGGTGGTGAAGCAGGTCTGCAGGTGTCTATCTTTCTCTCCCTCTCTCTGTCTTTCCCATCTCTCTCCATTTCTCTTTTTCCTATCCAACAACGACATCAGTAACAACAACAATAACTACAACAACTATGAAAAACAAAAAGGGCAGCAAAAGGGAAAATAAATAAATATAAAATTTTTAAATTATTTGTTATTTATTGGATAGAGACAGAGAAATCAATGGAGGAAGGGGAGGAAGAGAGGAGGAATAAGAGGTTCTAGTACCTCTAGTACTGCTCCACTGCTCTGAAATACCCCCCCCCCCCCCAGCGCAAATGGTGACTAGGGGCCTTGAACCCAGGTCCTTGCACATTATAACATATGCTCAACCACGTATACCACTGTCTAGTTCCTAAATAAGCCTTTTTAAAAGCACACATATAAAACTTGTACTTCCATGTACACAGAAGCAAATATGTACACAGAACTGGCAAAAGCCAAATGTCCATCACTGCTGAATGAGTAGAAGAAAAAAAAAGCTGTCATTAATTCTGTCCCATCAAACACTACTCAGTCACAGAAAGGGAATGAAGCCTGGGCTCAACTTACAATACAGATGAATCTTGAAAACGTTATGCTTAGTGAAAAAAGCCAGACGCAGAAGGCCACATATCATATGATTCCATTTATATGAAATGTCCAGAACAGGCAAATCCAGAGACAGAAAGTGGATTAGTGGTTGCCAGGAGGGGGAGTGAGGAGTGGGGGACGGGATATGAGGTTTCTGGGGTGATGAAAATGTTGTGGAATTAGATAGTGGTGCTGGCTGCACTGTTCTGTGGCTATACTAAAAGCCACCAAATCCACCCTTTAAAGGGACAGCTTTGAGACTGATGCCTGAAGCTCCAAAGTCCCAGGTTCAATCCCTGCACTAGTGTAAGCCAGAGCTGAGCAGTGCTCTGCTAAGAGAAGGAGGAGGAGGAAGGGGAGGAAGAGAAGGAGAGAAGGAGAAGAAGATGATGATGATGACATAGGTAAGTTTGGGACCAGGGAGCACAGCAGTTTACACAACGACTTTCATGCCTGAGACTCGAAGGTCCCAGGTTTAATCCACAGTAAGGCCATGAGTCAGCTGAGTTGTGCTTTTGTTTTAAAAATAAAGGGGGGGGGGGGTGTCAGGGGAATAAAAGCAATAAAAGGAACAATAAAAGGAGCTTTGGTCTTCAAGTCCGCTTGAGCCCCCAATTCACAGGGGCCCAGAGCCGCCCGCCGCCCCCCCCCCCCCCCCACTGCCTTTCAGTTTGGTTCCAATCTTCCTTCTCATGCTAATGTCCTAGCCTGGCTGTGGAAGCCCTTGGGTGCTTCCTATCTAGTACTACTTCTGCCAGGCAGGCCTCCAAGCTTTCTGGGACTGGAGAATAGAGACAATCCTCAGACCTCATAGCAGGATCCTCTTAACCCCATCCAAGCCAGATTGCATATGCTTTCTCCCGAAAGGAGGATGCTGGGGCAACACCAGGAAAGATGCTGTCTTGCTTTTGAAGAATCACCACTCAGGGAGTTTCAGGCCTCTGCCAGGAGTCCACCTCTACTGGGTCTTGGCTCACCACACCCACAAGACCTCTAAGAAAAGGACAGGAGGTGCCTGGCCACCCAGAGCCTGCTCTGCCAATCACAGATCCCAGCAAGCCAGTTGAGAGTGCCCTTCCTGAACAGGTCTCAGTGTACAGCTGCCAACTCTGCCTCTCACCTGAGCAAAAAGCCAGGAGAGGGGAAGATGCTGGGGGCTCTCCCCACCCAGGGCAGGCCAAGGTTTCCAACCACCCAGAGTGCCCATGGGGGAAGCCAAGTCTGTGTCCCAAACTTGCCACAAGACCTCCAGCGGGCCCCCTCCTGGGGGTGTAGGGGGGAGCCAGGCTCCTCCTCCTCCCCAAGAGGCATCAGTCCAAGCTGTCCAGGCCCCAAGAAGACATCCCTGTGGCCAGGGGACTATGAGATGGGTGTACCACCTGCTAATCCTGCCTGGGACCAGGTGGTCCCCAGCAGTCCCAGGAGGAGGAGCAGAGAGCCCCTGTCCTAGGCAGGCTGGCTGCCCTGAAGGTCCCATGTGGAGGATCACTAGAGGCGGAGAGGAGGGGCTGAGGGCTGGAGCCTGCAGGGTTGAAGCCTCTGGGTGGGGGCGGGGAGGGCTCCCTCTGGCCACGTGACCCTCCCCCAGGCCAGCCTCTCCTGGTTTCTGGGCTGTAACTGGAGCTGCGTTCCTGCCTGGGAGCCTCCGTGCCAGGCAGAGCTTTCGGAGAGGGGGAAGGGAGAGGACAGCCTGGTTCCCAACTCCCTCTTCCTGCTCCTTCTGCACTGTGGTGGGGAGCACTGCCCAGTGCACCCCACAAACACTCCACTCTCCCGTGTCCTTCCCGGCCAGCTCCAGCCCAGCTGTCACTGGCTCAGAGCATCTCCTTTGCCCATTCTCTCCAGAGAATGCCCTTCAACAAGCCAGGAGAGAGGGCCCCTGTCTTGCGTGACCTGTCACTGTGGTCAAAGAAGTCAAGCCTGCAGACAGTAGCAACCCAAATCCTCCAGGCAGAGCCCTGACTCCCCCCCCCACACACACACACAGTCTACAAGAGCAGAGCTTATCTACCTCCTCAGAACTGGCCACTGTTAGGTTCCCAGTCACCCAGGTCCCCCAACCCCTGGGATGGGTCCGAGCAGGAGTGCTGGAGCAGCAAGACAAGCTCAGGGTGTGTCTGAGCCTGGTGAGCGGACCCATGGCTGGGCCCGAGAGCAGAGCAAGAGGCACAGTTGGCTGAAAAGGCGGCCATGACTCACCGTGGACCTGTGGCCAGACGGCCATCCTCTGACCCTCCCTCCTGCCCGCCAGGGTGAGGCCGAGGGCTACACAGATGGCGTGCAGGGGCGTGCCAGCCTCCACAGCACTGGGCCCCAGGCGGGACAGGCCCTGCAGCCAGAGCCAGAAGAGGGTTGCAGGGTGGTGGGGGGGGAGTCAATGGTCGGGGGTGGGGGGCGGAGGAGAGGAGACACAGAGCTGACCCTGGAAGACGACCCAGGAGAAAGGAGCAGAAGGAGAAAGAAAAACACAAAGGGAAAGTTTCCCATGAAAATATTTTATTTTCTTTGAGAACAGGATACACCTGCAGGGCTCGCCGCCCAGTCGGCCTCTCTGCGCCCTGGCGAGTGCCACATTTCTGAACCTACGGGGCCCTCTGCCGGCCAGGCCGCCACACTCTGACGCCTGGCCAGGGGCGAGGGAACAGGTGACGGGCAACGGGTGGCGGCCCAGGAGCGGCCAGAGGGCACCCAGGAGATTATCAGCAGAACCAGCAACCTAGCTTCGGGGGCGGCGCCCGGGCAGCGGAGAGGGGGACAGAGAGGGAGACTTGGGAACGCAGGGGAGCTCCCCGCACGGTGCCAGCATGGACCTCTGCAGTATGCTATCTGCAGAGCGCATGAGGGTCCCTAGGGTCACCAAGCTGGACAGCCCCGATCCAGGACAGAGGGACAAGGCAGGAAGGAAAGGCGACAGGGACGCGCTGCGACCCCGCAAACCGCTCAAAAAAGTGCGACCCCGGGGCGCCACCCCGCGAGGCTGTGGGAGGCGGGTGGCGTTCCCGGCCCTGCGGGGACCCTGCGCATCGGTCCGGGTCCGACAGCCGTGCTCCCCGTGGGCCAGGCCGAGCGAGCGTCAGAGGCACAGTGCAAGAAAAATAAATTCCTCCAGCTTGAAAGTTATTTTTTTCCCTCCCTTTGGGGCTCGGTGCAAGAAACATCTGGATTTTGTACGTATTTTTGTTGTTGTTGTTGTTGTTGTTGTTAAATTAACTTCTCAAGGACGGGGGGGGGGGAGAGTGGCTCCAAGGAGTGGGTGGGTGGTTGGGTGAGCAAGAACCCGGGCGGCTCCGGCCGTCTGGCAAGATCTCGGCTGCCGGAGGGAACCGGGATCAGCTCCGAGGTCCGGAGCTCCAGGGGTCACCACGGACCGGGACCCCGCGCTCACCCGCCAGCTACACTGGCCCCGCTGCCCGGGACCAAGAGCCGCGCCCCGCAAACAAACCGCTCCAAGCAACCCGGCTGCCCCGCCAGCCCGGCCCGCGGTCACCTGGGCCGCTGCTGCCCCGCACTCTGGGCGCCCCCGCCCCCGGCCCCGCTCTGGCCCCCGGCCCGCCCGCCCGCCCCTCCCGCGCGCCGGCCGCTGAGGACACCTACCCGAAGTAGGCGGCCGAGGGGCGCAGCGCGGCGAGCAGCAGTGTCAGCGCGAAGGCCGCGGCCAGCCAGCGCGCCAGCAAGGGCCCATCCAGCATCTTGCCGCGCCGCGGCGGCTGACCATCGCGCTCCCGGCTCCGCGCAGTGCGCTCCGCGGCCGCCGCCCTCTTATAGCGCCCGGAGCGCCGCGGCCGGGGGCGGGGCGCCGACCAGCTGGGCCGGCCCCGCCCCGCGCCTGGGGGCGGAGTCACGCTGGCGCCGGGGGCGGGGCGAAACGCGAGCCCAGACCCCGCCCCACCCGGTCTGCGGCCGGGCTGTCCCCGGCGGGACACATTGGGACCCCGTAGCCCTCCCAGAGTGGGTCTGGGGCTCACCCAGCCCGCGGTAAGTGGGGGGGCGCGGGGGGACCCTGGATGAGACAGACGAGTCCCAGGGTGGAGCCTGAGGATCGGAGTGTGGGAAGCCGGGAGCATGTTACTCCAGTTGGGGTGATTGTGGGCGGTGTCAGCTCTGAGCAGGAGCGCAGCGTGTCCACTACTGGAGGGGGGTGGTAGGGTGGAAAGCGAGCCGGGGAGGAGGTGATGAGCACGCCCTTGGCGGAGCCTGACCACTCGGGGAGCGAGGCCAGTGCTGCTCCCCGGCCGGTCAACTGGAGGTGAGAAGCTCTGCTTTCTGGTCGGCTGAGGGCGCGGGTGGAGGCGAGCTCGGGGCTGAGGTCACTGCCGGCGCTAACCCTCAACCATCTCTGTCCAGCCAGGCCTGGATAAAAGGGACCCCCAAAGAACTGGGCGGCTAGAGGCATAGAGGAACTAGTGGGGATGGGGGGCGAGGGGATACCGGCTGGAACCACCTCTAAAGCAGGATGGTGTCAAAGAATCCCAAGCCCAAGTTAAAGCAGCTACCCAACTGTCAGCCACAGAATGGGGGTCAAGGTCCACTCCTGAGATTCCCTGGACCCCGCGACGCTGTGTCAACAGCCACCCACCAGGAGGGCACGACCCCACTCCAACAGCCACTTAGACTCATAGGAACTCCTCTCAAGCACAGTGACCCTGATTTGCAGGGGTCTGGACACCCCCTCCGGTCTGAATTACACCAAGGATTTTAGGACTGGGGGCTGTGGCTTCACAAGCAGTGAAACAGGTCTGCAGATGTGTATCTTTCTCTCTTCCTCTCTGTCTTCCCCTCCTCTCTCCATTTCTCTCTGTCCTATCCAATAATGATGGCAGCAATAACAAAAACACAATTAACAGCAAGGATGAACAACAAGGGCAACAAAAGGGAAAAAGAAAAGAAAAAGGAAATGCACCCCCCCAAGATAACCCACCCAGCAGGACACCCTCTCCATCCCCACCTCTCTAGGGAGACCACCCAGCTAGCTGCATAAGGTCTTGGCTGGGATTCCCCCGTTGTGTGCTTGGCTAGTTTAGAGTCAAGTAGGGAGAAGGAGCCTGGCAAAATCTTTCTGTTGCCCTCAGTTTCACCATCTGAGACCCATTTGACTGCAGTGAGCTGTGACTTTTTCTAAATTGTGGCATCACACGTGGAAGCCCCCTATTAGACGCCCCCTCATAGTCTGCCTCTCTGTGGGTGCAAGTGGTTTCTTGTCATTCTCTCCTCAGAGCCCCTTCTGTGCAGGGGCTCCTCCCCTCCCTCCACTTCTTCTACTCACACCCATCAGTCAGATCACCTCACAGACTGACAGCAGCCCCAGCCCACCCAGACTGTGGGAGCCAGGGGGGTTACCACCTGAAGGCCTGGCTCCCACACCCGGGAAGTGCAGGGCGTGGGGGGACAGGGGACTCAGAGTGATGACATGTTTAAAAGCACAGCGATTGCATCCAAGAAAAATGAAGTGTGAGATTGTAAATGTGTTTCTGGAAGGCGCTGCCGCTACACAAAGCTCCCTTCCAGGGAAGTGCGGGCCACCGGGCCGCCCAGTGAGTTCAGGAAGGAGGTGGCAGGCAGAGGTCCCAGTCTAGGACTCATGGGGCCAAAGTTGGCTGGAGAGGTGGGGGAAGGGGAGGCTGGAAAGTATTAGTGCCATCTGTGGGCTTGGGGTTCTGCTTTCCCAAGGGTATTGGCTCATAGTTGCATGGAGGGGGTGGGCAGGCCAGCCCTGAGCAGCATGCCCTCCATGTGCATCCCAGTTAAACTACCCCAGACATTGTTAGGAGATCCAAGAGACTCCTGAGGTCTGGGAAGTGGGAACCAAAGCCTGTGGGACCAGATTGTCAGAAACACTCCATACGGCCTCAGGCTCCTTCCCGACCAGGCCTGAGATGGGGGGGGGGGGTGTTCTTCAAAAGGGTTGCACAGACTCCAATGGAGGGTGTACCCCAACATGAAGCCCACTCCACAGCAGGAGAGGAGAGATGGAGTTTCTGGGCAGTGGTTTTGCAAATGTCCAGTGACTTGAGCCACCTCAACCACCCATCCCAAGCCCCACTGACCCTGTGAGCCACAAAACTCCGATCAACCCAAGGGGAGAGAGTGGCACACAGAGAAGGGGACTCTAACCTGCAGAGGGGGGCACACAGGCCTCAGGAAGCACTGGTTTTCTCAAACTTCTGCAAAGGGAAGAAATGTGACCCCTGGCCCTGGGAATAACTCCACCAGACATCTTGAGATCCAGCCTGGAGGCAGCGGCAGAGGCCTCAGGGGTCTCTCCAGTGACCCCCCTCCTCCCTGGGCTCAGGGTCAGAGAGACACAGAGACAGGGAATCAGAGACAAAGAGAGGCAAAGGTAGAAAACAGACAGACAAGGCAGGGGAAGGTCTGCCTTCTCTGCTGACACCTACCCATTCCTCACCTAGTCTTTGGGCCTGAGCTTTCCAGGCAACAGCATTATGAGAGTGGGGTGTCAGGAGACCCAAAGACACACACACACACACACACACACACATACACATGCACACTGGGCTGGAAAAGGAGGGGTATGGAACCCTTCTGCTGGTCTTAGGAGTGGATTCTCGGGTGGTCTGGGTGAGTGGATGCGTCTGCTTATCAGGAAGCATTGCCTAATTGGGAAGGTTTATGGAGCCAGGCAGGGGGTCCCCCTGGGGGAGAAGGGGAAAGCCACTCATGAGTCATTTGAAACTGAGCCAGACAAAGAACACAAGGAGCAACCATCCCGCCCAGCCTGCCAGCCGTGGGTAGAATGAGCTCATGGACTGTGAGATGCAAGTGTGTGTGTGTGTGTGTGTGTGTGTGTGTGTGTGTGTGTGTGTGTGTGTGTGTGTGTGCAGAAGAGATGGAGAGGAAAGAAGAGAACACTGGTGTGAACACTGGGACTGGGGAGTTCAGTCCAGCAGAACCTCCACCACAACCCGGTGCCTGTGTGGCCAGATTGCCCCCTCCACGTCATCGAGGGAAGGGACCCATGTCCCAGCCAGGCTCCTAGTCAGCTTCCTCAGCCCGCTACCTCGCTGTATCCAATTCAGCCTCCACTTCAATGCCCAATCTCTCTCTCTCTCTCTCTCTCTCTCTCTCCCTCTCTTTCTAGTACAGGACCCCCTATCCTGAGATAAATAGAGAGTTTTCTTCCTGGTGCCCCCTCCTTCTTCTCTATTCACACCACCTCCTCTGTTAAAACGTGCTGGGATCTTGAAAGCACCACAGGCGCTTTGAACATGATTCCAGAATCTCGGGCTTGTGAGAGAATAGTAGACCCGCCCACATTTGCAAGCAGTCAAGAGATCACGGTGCCCTGCCTCCTTGGCGCCCCCCAGTGGTAGTATCTTGCAAAAACTTTAGGACATCAGGATGAAGGGAAAATTACCATGCAAACTGTTCCAGGATCTGTTACAACCCCTTTTGAATGCACGTGTATGTTAATTCTACATAACTCATCGCACGTTGAGGTCCCGGTGGCCACCAGAGCATCAGATTTTGGATATCTCTGTCACAGCAGGGGCCCTTGAGTAGCCACTTCATGTCTACACCCCCTGACACATACTCTCTGGCCAACACGGTTGTGTTCTGTCTCCTCACCACCCCTTCATCTGTAAATTATCTAGGCTGTAACCTTTGGAGATTGGACAGTTCTTCCACTGGAGGACAACTGGTCCTGAAATGAGTGCAGCCTAGAATGTTCCATGAATTGCAAACTCATGAATTGCAAACCATGAATTGCAGACTCAGACCAACAGTGACTCCGAGGTTACATAGGCTCCCATGCTAAATATAAATATATATGGGTCCTGGATTAGGTGGATGAAGTAAACAGTTAATTTCACTCATAGATTTTCTTCAAGATTGGAAGCTACTCTGCCCTAATCTAACTTTATAGTCCTGTTCTCAATTCTGACACCCATCTTCTCAGACAGTATTTTTGTCCACCTCCATGGTAACTATCCAACTCAAGCAAAACCTGTGATAGTCATAGGCCCCTAGGAACATACCTAAAATAGATTTCCTAGCTTCTTTACGCCCTAAGATCCCTATTCTCATCTGCTCTATTCCTACTTTTTGTTTCCTGCTCATTAATCATTTTGTCCTGCTTTATATCTTACCACCTCTCAGCCACCAAGTTGCAGGTGCTATCATGATTCCATCCTAACTTCCTTGGGCAGATAACCATGCCAGTGTATGCCAGAACCTCACCTTTTGAGAGCCCTACCCCACTAGAGAAAGATAGAAACAGGTTGCAGGTATGGGTTGATCTGTCAATTACATAATTACAATTACATAAGCAATTACAGAAGCCAGAATTCCCACTTTCTGCACCCCAAAAAGAATTTTTGCCCATGTTCTCAGAGAGAGGGAGAAATGTAAGACAGATCCCTAAAACCTAATTTTGGTTGGGAACAACAAATGACACTAAACACTTAAACAACTGGGAGAAAGTCTAAGGTCATCAGATAAAGAGAGTACTACAAAAGTTGGATAAGGACAAGAGACTGCCTCACTTAATAATGGCCTTTTTGGTCAATATCACACCACCTCATCATCTGGGTCCCTAGTCAGGGAATCTTTGGATTCCTACACAAATATGATGGGCCCCAGACCTCTAATGGATCCCTCTCTCCACCACCAATAGTTCACTTCCATTGGGAACATCATCATAACCCCTCTTTTGGGTCTTCCCAGGACCTTGCCCTTAACATAAAGCAGTAATGGCGAGGACTGAGTCAGTCTCCAATAGGGAGGCTGGGTCATCCTGTCCTGCCACTTGAGGAAGACTGGTCCTGAAAGGAGTGCAGTCTGCAATGTTCTCAGCTGTGGCTGTGAACTGTGAGCTCAGACCAACAGAGACTTTGAAATTACATAGGCTCTTGTGCTAAATACACACACATACACACACATACCCTGGATCAGTGGATGAGGTAAACAGTTAATTTTATTCATAGATTTTTCTTTTAATTTCTTTATTGGGGGAGTAATGGTTTGTAACATTTCCCAGTTTTCCACATAACAATTCAACCCCCATTAGGTCCTCCTCTGCCTGATTTTTTTTTTCAAGAATAGGAGCTCCTCTCTGCCCTAATCCAACTTTCTAGCCCTTTTTCTCTACTCTGACGCCATTTTCTCAGACAATATTTTTGACCAACTCCAGGTTAGCTATCACACTCAAGCAAAAAACTACCATCATCATGGTCCCCTAAGAACATACCTAGGGGGGTCGGGCGGTAGCGCAATGGGTTAAGCACACGTGGCGCAAAGCACAAAGACTGGCGTAAGGATCCTGGTTCAAGCCCCTGGCTCCCCACCTGCAGGGGGGTTGCTTCACAGGCGGTGAAGCAAGTTTGCAGGTATCTATCTTCCCCTCCTCTCTCCATTTCTCTCTGTCCTATTCAACAACAATGACATCAATAGCAATAATAATAACCACAACAATGATAAAACAACTAGGGCAACAAAAGGAAACAAAATAGACTCCAGGAGCAGTGAATTTGTGGTGCAGTTACAGAGCCCCATCAATAACCCTGGAGGCAAAAAAAAAAAAAAAAAAAAAAGCTTAGAATGGACTTTCTATATTCTTTCTACACTAAGATCCCTATTCTCATCTGCTCTACTTCTACTTTTTCCTGTTCATTAATCATTTTGTCCTGCTTTGTAGATTGCCACTCTTCAGCCACCTAGTTGCAGACACTATCACAATACCATCCTGACTTTGCTGGGAAGGCATCTTCACCAATGTGTCTTGGAACATCATCACTTCAGAGCCCAGCCCCACTAGGGAAAGACAAAAACAGACTGGGAGTATGGATAAACCTGCCAATGCCCATGTCCAGCAGAGAAGCAATTACAAAAGCCAGAATTCCTACCTCCTGCACCCCCCAAAACAATTTTGATCCATACTCCCAGTGGGAGAGAAATGGTAATGGGAAAGTTACCAGAGGGCTCTGAACTCCAACTTCATCAGGAACCTGAGAGAGAGGAGAAAAAAAAGAGGGGGGGAGGGAGGCATTTGGATGTAATAATAGGTGTATGAGTGACTTGGAAAGGAAGAGAAGATCGCACCCCCCCCAAAAAAAGGACAAATATATACAAATATAGACAGAGGGCTGTAGAAATAATTATTTTCAACTTTGAGAGAATTGCTGTAGCTCACAGTGGAGGGATTGGGGATCCAGAACTCTAGTAGTGGGAACTGTGTGGTGTTATGCCTCTGTTATCTTGTAATTTTGCAAATCAAGATTAAGCCACTAAATTAAAATGGGGGGAGAATGTTAGGGGGAAATGACCAGAGGGCTCTGAACTCCAACTCCAACAGGACCTGAGGAGTAAAAAAAAGGAGGGACATTCAGAAGTAGTAATAGGTATAGATATGACTCTGAAAGGAAAAGAAAACAGAAACATGGGAAAAAATGGGCAAATATATACAAATATAGACAGATAGTTGTACAAATAATGGTTAATCCACATCTGCAACCTTGGGAGAACTGCTGTAGCTTCCAGTGGAGGGAAAGGAGACCCAGAATCCTGGTGGTGGGAATGGTACGGAATTACACTCCTGTTATCTTACAGTTTTGTAAATCAATATTAAATCACTAATAAAATTTAAAGAGAGAGAGATTTGGACATTCTCCCTGGAGCTCTCCAGGCTGTGAGTAACCAAGCCCCTCCTTTTGCATTGTCAGGTAGGATCCCCTGTGTGGCTGCACCCAGTAAAGGATATCTGGGCTGACACACCTCTCCAGAGCCCTGCCCAACTAGGGAAAGATAGAAACAGGCTCGGAGGGGGCCGGGTGGTGGCGCACCTAGTTGAGCGCACATGTTACAGTGCACAAGCACCCAGCTTCAAGCCCCTGGTCCCCACCTGCAGGGTTCGGAAAGCTTCATGAATGGTGAAGCGGGGCTGTAGGTATCTCTCTGTGTCTCTCCCTGTCCACCTCCTTCCCTCTCAATTTCTGGATGTCTCTATCCAATATATAAATTAAGATAATAAAAAAAATTTTATAAAAAAAAAAGAAACAGGCTGGGAGTATAGATTGAACTGTCAATGCCCATATCCAGCAGGGAAGCAATTACAGAAGCCAGACTTCCACCTCTGCACCCCATAATGACCCTGAGTCCATGCTCCCAGAGGGAAAAAGAATAGGACCTGAAATTGGAGTATTACACCAAAGTAAAAGACTCTGGGGTGGGTGGGTGTGTGGGGAGAATACAGGTCCATGAAAAATGATGAATGAAATAGTGGGGGTTGTATTGTTAAATGGGAATCTGGGGAATGTTATGCATGTTCAAACTATTGTATTTACTGTTGAATGTAAATCATTAATTCCCCAGTAAAGAAATAAATTATTAAAAAAAAAAAAAAAAGAATAGGACCTGCCAGCACCTGGTCCCGGGAAAAAGAATAGGAAAGCTTCCAATGGAGGGGATGGGATATGGAACTCTGGTGGTAGAAATTGTGTGGAATTGTACCCTTCTTATCCTACAGTCTTGTTGATCATTATTAAATCAATAAAAAAATAAAAGAAATATAATTTTTTAAAAACTGTAAATATTCTTTATGTGAACATACATTTTGCTATACATAAATTTGATTTTTTGGTAGGGGGGTCAGGGCCTAAGAAAACAGTCATGCTGCAGTTACATGTTGATTTTTAGAAGAAACTGAAGACCAGTTTCCAAGTGACTGGACCAGTCGGCTTTCCAGTTAGCTCCCCACAGGAGATCAATATTCTCTGCCTCCTTACCCTCATTTGATGCTATCAGTGTTTTCTTAAAGCTTTAGCCAGGGAGCAGAAAAAAAGTTCACCCAGATAGTGCACCTGCTTTGCCATGCACACAACACATGTTCAAACCCAACCCTCACCACACTGGAGAGTTTCTTGCAAAAGCAATAGTGATCAAACCGTCTCTTGGACTTTGTTCTTTCTGTCACTGGATATAACTGAAGGCAGCATGTCATGAACTGTGTCAAGTCCGAGGTGAACCTGTAGATTCGGACTAACATGCAAATACCACCTGTGGTAGATACTAAGACTTGGAAACTGCTGGAATGAAGCAGGAGACTATGAAAACCCTAGCTGTAAGTACCATATTCATGTGCATTATTTGTCATGCTGCTCATATTGTATTCCTCATCACAGATCACTTTGGCTAATCTATATAATAAGGTAAAACTAGGGGAAGCAATTACAGAAGCCAGACCTTCCACCTTCTGCAACCCACAATGACTTTGGGTCCATACTCCGAGAGGGATAGAGAATGGGAAAGCTATCAAAGGAGAGGATGGGATATAGAGATCTGGTGGTGGGAATTGTGTGGAGTTGTACCCCTCCTATCCTATGGTTTTGTTAATGTTTCCTTTTTTAAATAAATAAGTAAATAAATAATAAGGTAAAACTAGCAGGAAAACAGCTGGGAGGCAAAGTCATCTCTACCCAAATAAACATCACAGTGTACATAAATCAAACTACCACGAGAAGAGCTTACTCACGGTCAAACAAAAAACAGAAGAGGCAGGATTCTATCTTGGGGTTCAGGTTTGCCAACCCAAAGCTTTCCCCCTGTACTATCACTGTGGCCTGCTAGGAAGTCATACTTCTCTTGTTAAGTGTTCTCTGACAGATGAGAGATGTATACATGGTGATTCCTTTCTCTGTCTTTACCCAAAGACTTGGAGCCAGGGCTGGGAAGATAGCATAGTGGTTATTCAAAAACACTTTCATGCCTGAGGCACCAAAGTTCCTAAATTCAATCCCCAGCATCATGGTAAACTGGAGGTTAAAAAGACCTTCATTTCTGGGGCCTGGTTCTTCTTCTGGCGTTTGCCCTTCTTCCGTAGCCAGTCAACAGCGTCAGGTTGAGCCTGATGTAAAGTTTCGAGACCTCCTTTGAATCTGGAGAGGTGGCAGTCGTTGACTATGTGGGTCATAGTCTGTCTGTAGCCGCAGGGACAGTTCGGGTCGTCTCTGGCTCCCCAGCAATGGAACATAGCGGCACACCGGCCATGGCCTGTTCGATAGCGATTGAGGAGGGCCCAATCATAACGTGCTAGGTCAAAGCCGGGTTGACGCTTGCAGGGGTCTGTGATGAGGTGTTTGTTCTTTACCTCAGCTGACTGCCAACTCTGTTTCCAAGAGTCTGGAACAGAGAAGTTCAGTGTAGGCGTAGGGAACCAGATTGGATGACGAGACGTCAAGCGTTGGACAGGGTGGGCGAAGATATCCGCGTATATTGGCAGGTCCGATCGAGCGTAGACATGGGAAATGAACTTAGATGATGCCGCATCCCGATGAATATCTGGCGGGGCGATGTTGCTAAGAACTGGCAGCCATGGAACTGGGGTGGAACGGATGGTTCCAGAAATTATCCTCATGGAGAAATATAATTTGGAATCGACCAAGTGGACATGGGGGCTACGGAACCATACTGGGGCACAGTATTCTGCAGTGGAATAGCATAATGCCAGAGAGGATGATCGTAGTGTGGAAGCGCTCGCGCCCCATGAGGAGCTGGCCAGTCTTGCAATGATGTTATTCCTCGCGCCCACCTTTGCTGCAGTTTTTATGAGATGTTCGTGAAATGACAGAGTGCGATCGAGAGTAACGCCAAGATAGACTGGCTGGGCTTCATGCCGGATTCTCGTATCACCAAGCTGCACATTAAGCTCACGCGAGGCCGAGGCATGGTGTAGATGGAAAACAGATGATACTGTTTTTGCAGTGCTAGGGATTAGTCGCCATCTTTTACAGTAATCAGATATCAGAGGCATGTCTTTCGTGAGTGTTTCCTCGAGGATGTCGAACTTGGATGCCTGAGTTGCACAGCAGATGTCATCGGCGTAGATGAACTTCCTTGAAGAAGTTTCTGGGAGGTCATTGATGTAAATATTAAATAGCGTAGGAGCCAGAACAGAGCCCTGGGGGAGGCCACTTGAGACAAGTCTCCATCTGCTAGACTTGTCACCCAGATGCACCTGGAATCTTCTGTTTTGGAGAAGAAACGATATAGTGTTGGCCACCCATGGAGGCAGGCATCTTGAGATCTTGACTAGGAGACCACGGTGCCAGACCGTGTCATAGGCTGCTGTGAGATCAACAAAGACAGCACCCATCTTTAAATTCTTCTGGAATCCATTTTCAATGTAAGTTGAGAGGGCCAGGGCTTGTTCGCAGGTAGATCTTCCTGGGCTGAAACCAGCTTGGGCGGGTGATAGGAATTTCTCTGTAAGAGGAGAAATACGTGACAGAAGCAGCCTCTCAAGGAGTTTGTAACACACGGAGAGGAGAGAAATTGGTCTATAGCTGGTGGCCAGTGTTGGGTCTTTCTTTGGTTTCAAAACTGCTATTATCTTCGCACGACGCCAAATTTTGGGCATAGATTTGGATTCCAAGATGTGGGACAGGAATGTAGTGAGCCACTTCTTTGCCGCGGGGCCCAAGTTAAGAATGAGTTCTGGGGTGATGTTATCATAGCCAGCAGCCGTTCCCGGTTTAACCCTGGTGATGGTGGCGCACCTGATTGAGCACACTTGTTACAATGGTCAAGTACCCAGGTTTGAGCCCCCAGTCCCCACCTGCAGGGGGAAAACTTCATGAGTGGTGAAGCAGTGTTGCAGGTGTCTCTCTGTCTCTCTCCCTTTCTGTCACTCCCTTCCTTCTCGATTTCTGGCTGTCTCTATCCAATAAATAAAAATAATAATAAATAATAAAAATAAAAGACTTGAAGTTATGAGAAATCAAGGGTCCCGGGTTCAGTCCCCAGCAACACGGTAAGCCAGAGCTGAGCAGTACTCTGATAAAGGAAAAAAGAAATAAAGAAAGAAAGAAAGAAAAAGGAAGAAAGAAAGAAAGAAAGAAAGAAAGAAAGAAAGAAAGAAAGAGGAAAGAAAGAGGAAAAAAAATAGGTCTCCAGCCTTGTGGGTACAATGGGCCAGCACCTCCTTCAGTCATCCCATATTATTTAATGTGATGACTATGCATTGACTTAAAGTACTGACAATTTTTTAACCTTTAATAGCACACTCCCAAGTATGGGGTGCAGCCAAAGAGGTTGACACAATAGATGATCCCAGGACTTTGAAGTGTGCTGTCCCAAGCATGATCCCTAGGATGGTAAGTACCAGAGTGATTCCCTAGTCTTCCCTCTAACTCATGAAATAAATATAATGCAACTAAAAAAAACTGGGGCCCAGGTGGTAATGCACCAGGTTAAGTGCACTGGTTAAGCCCCTGGTCCCCACCTGCAGAGGGGAAGAGCTTCACAAGTGGTGAAGTAGTGCTGCAGGAGTCTCTTTGTCTCTCTTACACTCTATCTCCCCTCCCCTCTCAATTTATCTGTCTCTATCCAATAGTAAATAAATATATTAAAAATAATAATAATAAAATAATTTAAATTTTCAGCCTGGGAGGTGGCACAGTGGCTTAAAAGCACAAAGTCTGGGACCAGGGAGCTAGAATAATAGTTATGAAAAACTCTCATTCCTGGCACACCTAACATCCCAGGTTCAATCTGCACCACCATAAGCCAGAGTTGAGCAGTACTCTTGTTTGTTTGTTTATTGTAAAGGACGGAGAGAAATTGAGATCAGAAGGAAAGGTAGAGAGGGGAAAAGTGAGACACCTGCAGCATTGCTTCACCACTTATGAAGCTTCCCCACTGCAGGTGGGGACTAGAGACTTGAACCAGGCCCTTGTGCATGGTAATGTGTGTGCTCAACTGGGTGCATTACCACCAGGATCTTGAATAACATTTTTTTTCACTGCCATGGGGTCTCAAGTGCAACACCTGGCATCATATGTGAGAGACTGGTGCTACAGTAAAAAATAAAACTTATAATGTGTCTACTCTCTACTCTGAGTCAGAGAACAAGGCTAGGAGCCATGAGGCCATGGGGACCCTTAGTAAAGTGGGGAGGCGGATGGACATGAGGCAGGGTGGGAGAGGTAGGCAGGCCCAGTCCAGACCTTGTGCTAGGTGTCCCTGTGGGCTGCCCAGGTCTGCATGCCCATGTTCAGGGGCCACAGGCCTGCTCTGAGCTGACCTATGGTCTGTGACACTGCCTGAAAGGAAGGCCCAGAGGCAGGAGATGTGAATTGGCATTCACATCCCAATGCCATTGCCCAGAGGGTGGGTGAAAATGCTGCTTTCTGAGTCCAGAGTCCAGTAAGCATTTGTCCCTCTGCAATTAGGGGTATCTTTGCTAAATGGAATAGTCCTCCTCAACTGGCCAAGGCGAGGCTCACAAGGAAGGCTAAGCCCAGGCTGTGGTTTTCCGGTCTACGCAAGGCAAGCCAAGTGCCCAGTTTTCTGGAGGCCACAGGGGCCTGCGTAAGTCGAGGGTGGCCACTCCAGCTGTGCACTTGAGGACAAGTAGGAGTCAGGTGACACAAGCAGATACTTGGGCCAGAAGTCAAGGGTGGCAGAAAAGCTCAGACCGCATCTAGAGGGACAACCAAGAAGTCCCCTTAAAAGCTCCTCCTGAGAGGATAGGCAGTGTTGCACTCAGTTGAGTGCACAGATTATTATGCATAAAGACCCACGTTCAAGTCCCCAGCCTCCACCTGAAAGGGCCAGGAGAAGCTTCACAGGCAGTGAAGCAGTGCTGTAAGTCTCTCTCTCTCTCCCTGCTTATCTCCTCTTTCCCTCCTTATCACTTCTTTCCCTCTCAATTTCTCTATATCCTAACAAATAAAAAAGAAAAGAAAAAGAAGGGGAAATAAAAGAAAATGAAAGGAAAAGTGGCTGCTGGGAGCAGTGGATTCATCATGCAGGTACCAAGCCCCAGCAATAATCCTGGTGGCAGTAAGAAAAAATGGAGGGGAAGGGGGAGGTGGTGGTGCATCTGGTAAAGCTCACATGTTACAGTGCACAAGGGCCTGGGTTCAAGCCCCCAGTCCCCACCTGCAGGGGGAAAGCTTTGTGAGTGGTGAAACAGGGCTATAGGTGTCTCTCTATCTCCCCTTCTCTCTTGATTTCTGGCTGTCTCTATCCAATAAGTAAAGTTTAAAAATTGGAAAAAAAGAAAACAAACAAAAAAAAAAACCTCCCCCTGGGCATGCGGTGAGAGGGTGAGAGGAGCCTGGGTAGTTCCAAATCCAAGGTGTCATCTATTCAGCTCTGATGGCTCAGGGACAAGCATATGGCAGGCATGACCTGTTGAGTTGGTCAAAGTTAGAACAGAGTGAGACGATGGGCGGTGATGCCAGAGGCAGCATTCAGGAGGGGGGCTTGGAGATTCCTGCCACACTGGTGTGTGAGCCAGAGGGAATCTGGACTCCAAGAACTGAGACACCTGCAAGAGAACAAGTGCCGACAGGTTGTTCAGCAGCCGCAGAGGCCTGCCAGCCCGCAGGGCCCTGCAGCCACCCAGCACCACACCAACCCATGAGGTCTACACGCTGTAGCCAGCTCAGGCCTGTGTTCCCAGGAGCAGGTGACAGGAGGTCCTGTCCTGTGAGATGGGGGACACCACATGCCTTTCAGCACAGGATCCTGCTGGAAGAGACCTTCCCCAAACCCCCAGATTCTGCTATCTGAAGTCACCCTATGTGGCCGGAGGGGTTGTAAGGTAGTGTTCTCCCGCCACAGTTGTATCTACTGTGCCCTCCCCATGGGTGGAGGTGACCAGGGAGTGACAGGGTCAGCCAGTTCTGCTTGGTAGGTATTGAAAAAGTTGAGTGTCCAGGTGGGCCTGACCTAATTTGGTGTTGGGGGGGTCAGGAGGGGTCCCAGGATATTGTGAAGGTCTTTAGCCATTGAGAACAGTCTCTAGTCCCCAGGGTACCAGGGTTCTGGGCTCCAGAGCCACAGGGACATTGGTTCTTCCAGAAATCCACAGAGATTCAGAGCAGTGCTATCACGCATCGGGATGCTAGAGGAGGACATAGCTGTTTACCTCCCTCAGCAGACCAACTGCCGGATTGCAGGTGCAGGGAGCAGACTGAGGTCTGTCATCCTGCCTTCACGTGGAGAGCCAAGAGAAAGGGAAGTGGCCCAGGGAAGTGGCTCAATGGTAAGGAGCATGCCTGGGACACCTGAGGCCCTAAGTTTGATCCCAGCACCACATGGCATATCAACAAAGAAAAAGCGAGAACTCTACAGGTGGTAGAGCAGTGCTTTGCATAATCTCTCTCTTTCTCTCTCTCTCATTTTTAATGTGATGTCAGGACCTTGCACATACAAAATTTCACTGATCCCAGGACCAATTTTTTAATTTATTTTTATTTTAGAAGGAGAGACAAGGGGAGGCTGGGTGGTAGCATAGCACGTTAAATACAAATGCCTCAAAGCGCAAGGACCAGAATAAGGATCCTGGTTTGAGCCCCTGGTTCCCCACCTGCAGGGGGGTCACTTCACAGTCAGTGAAGCAGGTCTGCAGGTATATATCTTTATCTCCCTCCCCTTGATTTCTCTCTGTCCAATCCAGCAACAACAACAACAATAACCACAACAGCAAGGGTAACAACAAGGGCAACAAAGTGGGAAAAATGGCTTCCAGGAGTGGTGAATTCATAGTGCAGGCACTGAGGCCCAGCATTAACCCTGGAGGCAAAGAAGAGAGAGAGAGAGGAGGCACATAGAGAGGGAGTGACATGGCAGCAGTGCTCTGTTAACAGTGGATCCCCCCACTTCCCCAAGCCACTGTGCCCCCCCCCCCCCGCCCACAATACTTCTCATAGTGTCCTCATGTGGTGCCTGGGTTTTTTGCACATGCTAGCAAGTGAGCTGTCTCCCAGCACCCCGTCTCTCTCTACTTAAAAAAAGTCAGGGGGAAATGAGAACTTGACCAGGATCTGGGCTGGAGAGAGCTGTGGAAGGCACAGCCAGATGAAAGAGAGAGCTATACACCTTCTGGGACACAAACTTATGCTTCTTCTCCCTACAGCTTCAACTGCCTGAAGGAGAGACAACATAGTGGTTATGCAAGAGACTTTTATTTCTGAGGTTTTGAAGTCCAGGTTCAATCCCCACCAGAAGCCAGAGCTGAATGGCACTGTGGTAAAAACAAATAAATAAAACAATACATTTGTCCACTAAAGAAGCATGAGTTTTTTTTTTCTTCCAAGAGCAATCATTAAGTCATTTGAACCTAGTTACTTTCTAAACAGAATTGTTGGGTATTTCTCCTGGCTTGGGACTTTGTGAGCAAGTGTTGAGCATGATTTGAATGCTGTTTGCCTCCTGGCAAAGGCTACCCCCTCACGGAAGATCAGGGAATCTTCTAGAATTAACTTAAAACCAAAAGAGTTCAGGGGTCAGGAAGAACACTTCCTTTTCTCACCCCAGATCCTCATCCTGCCCCACTGGGGCCATGGGGGAAGGGTGGCGGGGATGCTCCTGGCCTCTAACCTTTGATGCCTCCCTCATCTTTCTATCAGGAAAGAAGTGATGGGTCAGTGGTTGGGTCTAAGTGCCTGGCTCCTGTCCCCAACATGGAAGAGCCAGCACCGATGCCTCCTAACCAAGGTTTCAAACACAGCTACAGATTGGGGTGGTGGGGGCTTATTACCTCAGAAACCAAACCTCCTTCAAGGACCCCACATCCTCTGGCCTCACTCCTACACAAGTCATGTCCCCAGTGATGGGGGGGGGGAAGGAGGAGTTTTTCAGGCCAGGAAACCACGCACCCTGTAGAGAGTAGGTCTTACTATGTGTGAGGCACTGGGTTTGAGCCCTGGTTCCACATGGGAGCACCATGGATGGTGAAATGGTATTATGATGCCTCTTCTCTCTGTGTCACTTTTTATCTCTTAAAAAAAAAAAAGTATAGTGGTGGGGGTGGTAAGGCAGTAGTGCAGCGGGTTAAATGTGCGTGGCACAAAGTGCAAGAACCAGTGTAAGGATCCCAGTTCAAGTCCCCAGCTCCCCACCTGCAGGGTAGTCGCTTCACAGGCAGTGGAGCAGGTCTGCAGATGTCTCTCTTTCCCCCCTCTGTCTTCCCCTCCTCTCTTGATTTCTCTCTGTCCTATCCAACAACGATAGCATCATCAACAACAACAATAATAAATACAACAACAATAAAACAACAAGGGCAACAAAAGGGGGGGAAGTATAGTGGACAGTTAAGCTGAGGGAGGCTGTCCAATGATGTTATGCCATGAGATGTGCCATGTCAAAAGAGGAGGAGGAAAGAGAAGAAAAGAGAAAAATCTTAGTCCAAAGGTAGTTCAATGTTGGATGGTCAAGCTGAACTGTGGCTGATCCCTCCAGCCACCTCACCCCCGACCCCAAATTAGACTGTCAGATGCCCACTTTCAGATCTGCTGAACCTTAAGGTCTTCCACTGTCCTCTTGGGTCTTCACTGTCCAAAGTCTTTCCAGATCAGTTTGCTGAACCTTAAGGTCTTCCACTCTCCTCTTGGGTTTTCACTCTCCAAAGTCTTTCCAGATCAGTGCCCCCACCACAGAGCTGAGTCCCTCTCATCTCCCAGTACCCTATCCCCTACTCACCACCATGCACCTCCCCCCCACCCTCAGACCTCTTGTCCTGGGGCTAGCCTTGTAGCTTAGTCTCCACTTGTCCTGGGTCTAGTTGGGGACACTGCCAATGCATCTGTGTGACAGCAGAGGGCGCTGCCTAACCAGGTGGGAGGGAGGCCAGGAGGCAAGAGCCCAAAAGCTCCTGAGAGCCATGGTGCCAGCAAAGACTTGCCCGCCTGGGATGGACTCACTCCCAAGCCGAACTGCAAAATTACCGGCTCGGAGAGAAAGCTCCCTCTCCTGCCTCTGCCTCCTCTCAGCACCTACCAGGGCCTGTCCCCACCCCACTATGTTCTGGGCTATTAGGAAACTGAATCCTGGGTACCAGTGGTGCCCAGAAAATGAGACAGGACCCCCGTTTCCCTCACAACCCCTGTGTGAGCCTCACAGGTCCTGGGAGGGCTTGGACTTGTGGCAATTCTGAGCACCAGTCTTGCATTCCAGGTGGGGTTGCCGCTGTCCATCTGGGGTGCTTGCTCCCTTCCTCTCTGCACCTCCTGTGCAGTGGTGGGAGGTAAGAAAGAGCCCCCACCCCCCCCACACACACACACTGCCTGTGGCATCAGTGAGTGGACAGGGCCAGCTCTGGCAGCCCCAACCCATCACTAGCCTAGCTGTGGCGCCACTGTGACCCACATTTTTAAGAACTCTCCAGAAAAGGGAGCCCTCACCTGGCAGCCATGGCAGGGCTGGTTGCAGCTCTCCTTGCCCTTCCCTGCACCTGGGGAGACTGTTCAATCAAGACACACTCTCCCCTGCCCACCAGGGACCACAGATAAGGAGGGGCAGGGCCCTGCAGAGGGGGAAGCTGGGGGGGGGGGCTGCCAGCCAGGCAGACAGGAGGGAAGGGGCTGGATTGTCCACCAAAGGGGGACAGTTGGTCCTTTTGGCGGGCACAGCCCCCTCCTTTGTGTGTATGGAGCCAGCAGCCTTGGGAGGGGGTTACACTCCATAATGGTTCTAATCCCTGGGCCCCACAGCTGGGGATGTGGGGGGGCAGGAGCCTACCCGCCTTGGGCTTGGCCCCCACCCCAATCCCACAGCCCAGGTTCCCCAGTAATGCGATAATTGGGTGGGATTTTCGGAGAGAGAGAGAAAGTCCAGAAGAGGACGAGCCAGCTCCCTCTCTCCCCCTCCCAAACTGCGCCGCTGCCCCCCCCCCCCCCGCCTCATTCCAGAATTCCTCCCTCCTCTCTGTGGGGTGGGGGGGGCGCGGTGATGAGAGAAAGGGGAGCGGGCGGGCATGTGTAGACTCACTAGATGCTAACTGCTGAGGGGAGGCGAGGGGGCTTCCCAGGAAAGAGGACGGAGCGCCCTCCCGGCCCCTTTCTAAGGCCAGCATCGGCGGGACCGAGGCATTCACAAAGCAGAGTGGAGTGTCATGCCACGGGCTGTCCCTCTCCTTGTCCCCACACTATGCATGCTCCACGTGAAAGCAAGCTCGGAGGGCTGAAGACCTCAGTCTATAGGAAAAGAGGCAACTCTGGGGAGATCCCCGAGCTGGGAGTCACAGTTTCCAAAGGACCATGGGAATTCCTGATTCCGTGGCTGACCAGAGAACCCACGTGACCTCAGGAGCTCTCCCGGGTCCTTACTGTGTGCCCCCCCCCCACCTCAAGGGAAGTGAGAGAATTTCCCTTCCCCATCCTTCCTCCTTCCTTTCAACCCCCCACCTACAGAATATTCAAGTGGACTTCCAACGAAATCCCACCCCACCCTGTGACCTTGGATAGGTGACTTCTCTCTCTGGTCTGCCCTCTCCTTCTCTAACTCATCAGTGTACTTTACTGTCAGAAATCCCTGCGGGTTAAGTAGGCAAACAGCCCTGGGAAGACCCCTGGGTTAGGGGTTCCCAGTACTAGGGGTGCGGAGCTATACTCTTCTGGCCTCTGGGGGCTCCCTTTGTGGACTGTGGAGAGAAAGTGGAAGCCTCAGCACCTGGAGCCCAGACAGTGCCCTCCTGCCCTCACACCACACCCGCAGGCGCGCCGCTGCGCCGTGAACCCCCACCCACCCGGCCACTGTCCAAGGCAGGTCGCCCCCAGCCTGCGCTGGCAGCTCCGTGTGACAGCAAGGCTCCAGGGGGCTGGGCTCGGACCCACGGCCCCCCAGGCAAGGAGTGGACAAGTCGGGGGTACAGCCCAGTCAACCCGAGAGCCTGGGGCAGGGCGCGCAGTGCGCTGGAACTTGAACGAGAGGGCGAGCGCAGGGCGCACAGGCTTCTGAACCCCGGGCGAGTACTGGAGTCTCGAGGGGGCGCGGCCTGAGAGCAGACTGAGACCTGGCTGCCACTACGTGCGGGAGAGCGACCTGCACACCTTCTGGGCCAGCGCGGCCTTACCACTTTCGCACCCGGTGCACCCGGAGCACCCCATGGCTACGAGAGAGGCAGAGCCTCCGAGGCTCTAGCTCCCAGGGCCCCGCCCCGCCCCGCCCCGCCCCGGCCCGTCCTCGGCCCCGGCCCCGGCCCCGGCGGGCGCCCCCCGCGGCGCTGCCCCGCCCCCGCCGTCCCGCGCCGCCCCGGGCCCCGGCCCGCCGCCCGGCCGCCTGCCCACCTGGCGCAGCGCCGCCCTCGGAGCCCGCGCACCCGCGCACACCGTCCGGCGCACCCCGCGCACCCCGCGCACCCGGCGGCTGCAGGAGGGCCCAGCGCCGCCGCCGAGCAGCAACCAGGGCCCGGCCCGCCCAGTCCGCGCTCTCTGGGAGGACTCCCGCTGGAGATGGCCCCGCTCCGATACTTCTTGTTCCTCTCCGTCCTGAAGCAGGCGTTGGGCAGCTACCCGATCTGGTGGTGAGTGAACCCTCCTCGCGGTCGAGCTGCCCCGAGGCGCCCGCCCGCAGCCGCAGCCGCAGCCGCAGCCGCTGCCGTGCCCTCGGGCGGGGCCCCGTGGTGCCCGGAGCCCGCGCCCTGCCCTTCCTGCTCTGCGGGCTGCGGGCGCCTTGTTTTCCTTGGCGGCCACTTTCGACCTGTTCGGGCCGGGCCGGGGCTGGGACGCGGGTGGCGGAGCTTCCGGGGACACGGCTTCCCCGGGCCTGGAGCAGCGGGCAGCGTCCCCACGGGCCTCGACGTCGGGGCGAGCTGCGGGGTTGGCGAGGCGGGAAGGGGATTCACAAGACCGCATGGATACGGGGCCAGGAGCGGCCGGCGGGCGCGGGAGAGGGAGGTTGGCAGGCTTTCCTTAAGGACAGTCTATCTCTCTCTCTCTCTCTCTCTCTCTCTCTCTCTCTCTCTCTCTCACACACACACACACACACACACACACACACACACACACACACACACACACACACACTTTAAAGCAAAGTCGGGGAGACAAGACCGAACAGCTCGGAGCAGCGGTTACGTAAAGACGGCGGGGACAGGTCGGGAGTGGCGGGGGGGGGGGTTGGGGGGGGAACCAGCTGCGGACGCCCGGGGCTGGCTCCTGGCACTCAGGCGCCTCTCCACCGCGGGGCTGGAGAGGGTGTCCCCGGGTGCCCCTCGCTGTGAGCCCCATGTTCGCCCCGCAGTGGCAAGGAGGGACTCCTGCAAAGTCAGGTTAGGCATGGAGCCCGGAGGTGGAGTGGGTGGGGGGCTCTCGAGTGAATGCCAAGGACCCAGCGTCTGAGAAGGCTTAGCCTCCCCCAGGCTAAGCGCGCTCTGGGGAGACCCTCCCAGACCCAACGACCGGAGTTCAGACAAACCGAAGGCCCTTTGAACATTAATGGGGAGCAGGGGCAGGGTTGACATCCCTCGGGACATTTAATTCGACAACCCCCCCCAAAAAAACCCCAAACAAACGGTGCCCTGGAGCGCTCAGAAATGCCACGCTTTTGGGGGTAGGGAGGCACAGTTAGAGGGGAGTGTGCCGGGAGCCTGGGCTGCAGAGCAGGACGGACACACACACACACACACACACACACACACACACACACAGGGGAGCCCTCTCCTACGGTTTGCCTGGAATTATAACAATTACGCCAAGGGGAAGGGGGGAGAGATCGAGCGAGCTGAAGTACATCTAATCCGATAATAATTTTTCTCTTTGAGATGGTTCAGCAGCGGGGCGCCCGGGGTGGGAGCGCGGAGCCCAGCGCAGCCCGCGGGGAAGAGACGGGGCAGTGGCCACGAGGGATGGGGGAGCCGGGAGGAGGGGAAGCAGGGGTGCACGGGCTGCGGGGATCCCCCTCCCCCTCCCTGGTGCGCGCGCCCAGCACTCCGGGGCACCTGCCGCGTCAGGCCGCCTTCTGGGAGCGCGGGAACCCAGACGCCGCGGGGGTCAACCTCGAGGAGCCAGAGGAGAGTCCGAGAGAGCCCGGCGGGTGACCGGCTACCTCGTTGGCTTCTAATTAGAAGCGCCGCGCCACCGCCTCCTTCCCGGGCGCAGGGTAAGCGATCTCGCCTCCGCTCTCAGCCCATAAAGCAGGGCCGGGTCACCCGCCTCTGATGGACTCCGGGGGTCCCTGCCCTGCCCCCTCCCAAGCCCCAAAAGCTGCCGTTTTCACCTGCGCTGTACAGGTCGCGTCTGAATGGACCCTGAGAAGGAGCTCCAGGTGAGCAGGGAGGAGCACCTCTCGCTCCCTCGCTCCTCCCTCTCCCTCCTCCCTAACGCTGGCGATCCAACCCCATCCAGCCTGGAGCAGCCCTTTGACCCTAAAGGAAACGGGATGCCAGGGAACCTCCACTTTTTTCTCCATGAGAGTCGCCCACTCTGTTCCTATTTCTTGAAGATGGTCGCCTCCCTGTCGGGTATGACCTCGGGCTCCTTGGGGGGAACACTCAACCCCCTCTTACCGCTGCACTGCCCAACCCACCCACCCCCAGTTGGACTCCAGAAACACACACACACACACACACACACACACACACACACACACACACACCATCCAGGCAAGCACACAGTCAGAAGAGAGAGCAGGGTTTTCAGAGGAAGAAAAAGGGCATCCAACAGTAGGGAGAGACTTCTCTTTGTCACCCCCACCCCAGCTCCCCTACAGGTGTCTCCTGCCCCACCCCACTCCCCACCCCTAAGCAGGTCCTGGTGGGAGGGACCCTCTCTTTACAACTTCTCACCTTCCTCTCAGTAACCTTCATGGGTTGTTCTGTTCCACCTTCCACCCCAAAGGAAGCCCTCCCCACCCCTTCTTCCCACACCCTCACCAACCTCACACATGAAAGTGAAAGTGGTGGCAACAGTCTTACCTGGGGAAAGAAAACAAGGAGGTAGCCCAAATCGGAGTCATTAGGCTTTGAAGTCAGGGTGGCAGGCTGAGGGGTGTGTGTGAGGGGAGGGGAGCAAGAAGGTGTCACTGCCCAGAATGTGATGGCCAATTCCTCCCCCCCAGTACCTCTGGCAAGTGTCCTTCACCCAGATGCCCACCCAGCCCAGCACAGAGGGGCTGAGGACCCAGAGAAGGGAACAGGGAGTGATAGTGTAAGGTACAGGGTATCTGGGGGTCCCTCTAGGGTCACACTCAGGCTCCCTCTCCCCCATGCCCCTGTCCATTGGAATTCTTTTTGAATTAGAATTATGCTGACGGCTCCCTGTGAAAACAGGGAAAAACAGGACAGGTAGCCAGTCAGTCAGAAGGGGACATGTGGACACATTCTTGCGGGGGGGGGGGTGCAAGACCCTCCATGTCCACACTAGGCTGTGCCACTGAGGTCCTTCTTCATTTCTTGCTCTCCTTCCATGCCCCCCATAACTTCACTGGGCCCCCACCTGCATGGAGAGCCAGGCCTCCCTTTCCCTCTGCCCCCAGACTCCAACTGAACCCCCAGGCCCCCAGCACACATGTCACTCCAGCTGGCCCAAAGTGCCATGACCAGTCTTCTCCTAGCCACATGCCCCCAGGCAGGTTCAGCACCCTGATATCTTCTCTCAGGCTCCCTACACCCCCAAACTCATGTGCAGACTAAGAGTGCTATTTCCAGCCCTCCCCACACACCCCAGACACGCACCTTTTGTACCCCTCTCTCTGCATACATTCCCTGATGCCAACACCAGAGGTTCCCCAGACCAGGCTCCCCATCTGGGTGACTCCCAGGTCCCCTTCTCTGGGCCCCATAGTATGTGCGGTGAAGGTATGTCCAGTTCAGGACTGGGTGAGTGACCCACATTAGAAGATGCCACAGGGCAGAGGGCTGGGCAGTCCCTCTCTCCCTGCCCCATCCTGTCCCTGTTTCTCTCTCTCTCTCTCTGTCTCTCTCTGTCTCTGTCTCTGTTTCTCTCTCCCTCTTTGTGTCTATAGCTGTCTTTTCCTTTCTTGCTTTCCTCTCTCTGTCTCTACCTCTTTCTTTCCATACCCCATGGATGGTGGTAATAGTATCTAACCTATAATTGTGGTGAAACTGATACCTTCCCACCCACCCCCCAGTGTTGCAGGATATTGGGGGTGCTGAGAGCAGCGTTGCCCTACACAGAAGCCACCACCACTTTGGCATGTGGCCATGTCAGAAACAGTCACAAGTAGAATCTCACAGTTGAGAGAACTTGCTTTTTATAGTCAGCAAATTGTGACTTCCTCATGGGAACCCTTGAAGGACCCTCCCCCTTTTTGTGGAGCATAGAGCTAGAGAAAAGCCCCCTTCCCCGCACAGCAGGCTAGTGCTTGCCATCACCTAGTCACCCAGGACTGTCTGGGTCCTGGGTGTAGCCCTCCATCCAGGCTGACTGACGCTCAATTTCCTTGGGCTCCTTGTCTTTCTTGGATGATTTTTTTCCTCTCCTTTGTATAAACCAGCTAGAGTCCTTTGTTGCTGGAGGACAGAATGAGTAAATGGGCGAGGCTATAAAACTCTAGTCTCCAGGCACTCTAGTCTCCAGGCTGCGGGCTGCCTGAGGTGCCCAGCCCGGGGCAGGGCCAGGTCAGGGAGAGCAGGGGTTCTGCTCAGAGATGGGCAGCAGGCAGAGAAGAGAGAGGAACAGGTGCCTGGGAATTCTGGCAGTGAGATGGTGTTGCAGTAGCTTTTTGTGTATTTTATCCCAGTGAATTGGACACACCAAAAGCCAAAACCCAAGCTACTCTCTGGCTAGTCACCCTGCATCAGCCAGCAAACCTGATACCCACCCAGCAGCCCTCTGCATCCCACAGGGAGAACGTCCATATGGTCCACTACCTGAGCCCCAGCACTTGACTTTTGTATTAAAAAGATGCAGACTTTTGCATTTGCCCCTTGAAAGCATGGTGACAGGGTGAGATTAGTCAGGAGACTCCGCTGCTGTTTGGTGTTAGAAAGCCAATAGGAGATAGAGGTGGGCTCTAGAGAAGGCTGGGGACAGAGGCAAAAGCTGGGTGGGTGGATAAGGGATGGCTTTTGGCATTGGGTAAGGGGATGTCTGCTGAGTCTGAGGGTGGCATTAAGAATGGAGCCTGGGACCAGGGAGATAGCTCAACTGGCAGAACATTTACTTCTATGCCTGAGATCCCAGGTTCAATCCTTAGCACTGCATGTGCCGGAGTAGTGCTCTACTTGTCTCCACCCACTCACCTCCCTGTCTGTCTCTGTTTCTATGTGAGAAATCTCTCTCATATGCAATAAATATATCTATTTTTAAAGGTAATGATGGGCTGTCCAGCCTTGAAGGGTAGAAACTAACCGAGGGAAAAGACTATCTCAAGAGTTGGAGGGGTGGGGACCTGTGGTTCCCTTTCTTCCCCATTGATCACAGCACAAGTTCCACCAGGCACAGCTGGGAGGATGGGGTGCTCCAGTGGCCCCTGCAGATGTACACTGTCAGTATGTCAGGTTCCTCAACCCCACCCTGCAAACCTCACTTCCTTAGCAAACCCCACTTCTGCATCCTGCACCTAGCAGGCTCTACCTCCCCTCCCCCAATCGCCTTGAGCTTGCCTTTGCATTCACATCAAGGGGCTGTGAAATTCCATGATGGGGGGGGGGGTTTCTTTCCTTGATTCTCACCCTGCATCCTCATTCTCACACATACACCTCCTGCACCCTGCAGCTGCACCTGAAGTTTAGCAGGGATGCCCCCAAGCTGGGGGGACTTGAGGGCACAAAGGGGGTCTTCACAAACTGCCTCCACAGAGTTCTAAGTGTCCACTGACATATGGGCAGCACTGCCTTGGTCTCTCCCACCCTTAACCACCCTAGACTCTGTAGTGACACCCCAAGGTGTCTCCCACTTTGGTGCTTCCACATTCCTTCCCAACAGAACGTGCCGCTGCCGCCCAGGGAAGCAGGCAAGTGCGTGGCTGCGGGCACCAGAGCCTCTGCCCACCTGCTGGGACTTGTTCAAATATGTGTCAGTAATCCTGGCCCAGCCGGTGGGGCAGGAGGAGGCGCAAGGGGCTGTGTTGGGGGGGGGGGGCGCTCAGCAGGCAGAGTGCAGCCAGGGGCAGGGAAGGGGTGGTCCTGAGACCCTCTCCCTTCGTATGAGCCCTCCCCCTCCTCATCAGCCCTGCCAGTGAGGAAGGGACTTCAGCTCCAGCTCCAGCAGAGGGAGAGGGTCTCCCTGGTGACCTAGAGGGAGAGATCCAGATCCAAGGGAGAGGCAGAGCAGCACCCTGAGGTGGCCCCGGTCCCCTGAGGCAAAGCAGCGCCCTGAGGTGCCCTGGTCCCCTGTGGCTCCTGGGCTGTCAGCCCACTGGCCTGCTAACCCCCCTCCATTGTTGCAAACTTGATTCTCCCCCAAGAGAAAAGATCTTATCTCAGATGACAACCAGTTTGAGGGCAAGAAAAGGTGCTCCAGAGGCAATGTGAGTGGGGGGGAGAGACTCCAAAGGGCTTTGAGCATGGGAGCTCCCCGCTCACACACACACACACACACACACACACACACACACACACACACACACCTCCTCATTGCCCCTGGGGTCTCTCATGAAGGATGGGAAGGCATTGACCCCTAGCCATCAGAAGACACCTCTCACAGATCAGAAGCAGGAAGATGGGATGTGAGGAGCCTTTTCAGGTTTTCAAGAGCAGCCAACTTGGAAGAGGGGGGCACAGAGAAGACCCTGGAGGAGGGGGGCACAGAGAAGACCCTGGAGGAGGTGACCCTGGAAGACCTATGTGGGTGAACCACAGCCATCTACTGCTTTCCATTCCCCTGGGGACCTGAGTAAGAGGGTCCCACCAGGGCAGAAATGGCTCCACAGTGCCCCAGGCTTCAATCACCCTGTCTCAACTCCCCCTACGCCCCCCAGAACCCCTGCTGTGAGGTTCCTCCCCCACCCCCAAAGAAAAATTGCAGGGTGCTGGAGGAAAAGGTTCCCTGGGGGGTTGGGGGGGGTGCTATGCTCCTGAACTTGTAGACAGAGAGCTCTGGAGAGGGTGCGCTGTCAGCCTGCTCTGCTTTGGGTCCCTGCCCAGGGATTCAGGGACAAATGTCAAGCTCACACTTTGTCTCTGCCTTTCCATGCTCCCCAGTCATGGCGAAGGCCACCAGCCTGAGCCTCCCTCCTTGCAGGCCATAGCCAGCACCTCTGAGCTTCCCCTGAAGGCAGTCTGGCCGGGTGCCCGGCCTTTCCACAGGCCTCCTCCACTGAGTGAGCAGGGGAGGGAGGGAGGAAGCAAGGAAAGAAAACCATTAGTGTCTGTGGCCACAGTGTAGCTCACGTGGCCTCAGCCACAGGCTGCCTCCAGGAAGTTAGGAGGGGGGTCGGGGTCGGGGGGGAGATCTTCCAAAACTGTTCTGGATGGAACACAAATTGTTCCTGGAAAACTAACAGTAGTAGCATGTGTGAAGTTATGAGGTTTGGGGTCCGGAGGCTGGAAGGTGGCTCCCCTGGTAGAGCACACACATTACTATGCCTGAGGAGCTGGGTTTGAGTTTCCGGCTGCCACACAGAAGTGCCTGCAGAGGGGAAGCTTTGTGGACAATGGTGGAGTGATGCTTGGGTGTCTCTCCTCCTCACTCTCTCAACTTTTACCAAAAAAAAAAAAAAAAAAAAAGAGCAGAGGAGATAGTATAATGCCATGCAAAGAAACTCTCATGCCTGAGGTTCTAATATCCCAAGTTCAAACCACCACCACCACCCTAAGCCAAAGCTGAGTACTCTAGAAAAAGAAAAAGAAAAAAAGAAAAGAAAGAAAGAGGGGCAAGTGGTGGCGCACCTGGTTGAATGTACATGTTACAGTGCATAAGGACCCAGATTGGAGCCGTTGGTCCCCACCTACAAGGGGAAAGCTTTGTGAGTGGTGAAGCAGTGTTGCAGGTGTCTCTCTGTCTCTCCCTTCCCCCTTAATTTCTGACTGTCTCTGCCTAATAAATAAATATTTACAAAACCTTAAAAAAAAAAAAGAAGTGGGGTCATGTGGTAGCATTCCTGGCTGAGCACATATATTATAGTGTGTAAGGACCCGCGTTCAAGCATCTGGACTCCACCTGTAGGGGGAAAGCTTTGTGAGTGATGAAACAGTACTGCAAGTGTCTCTCTGTCTCTCTCCCACTCTACCTCCCTCTTCCCTCTCAATTTCTGGCTGTCTCTATCCAATAAATAAAGATAATAAAAAATTGAAATAAAATAAAACTACAGGTTCTTCCTCTTAACAACCAAATGCAAACATTTTCCCCATAGTGGGTTTCTCATTTCCTCCCTATTTCCCATTGTCATAAAAATATCAGGCAGATATTATAAACTTTTTTTTTATTTCCCTTTACCTACCTAGGCCTCTCCTTCCTGTGTCTCTAGGCAGCTTTCTTGGAGGTGGTGGCACTTTGTTGTGTGGGGACATGTGACCACCAATACCTGGCCCCTGGCCCCTGACCCTGCCACTGGGGCACTGCTTGAAGGGGGGGGGGGGCATGTCTCTTCCTGCTGAGAACAGGGTGAGGCTTAGAATGATGAGTAGCTCCAGATCTTGGTAGTGGGGTCCATTCTGTTGGGGATACTCTGATTTTGAGGGGCCCTAAGACATTGGGTTTGATAGTCTGCAGAGGGGATTGAAATCCTCTCTCCCCAGCCAGGTGCTAAAGGTGGAGAGCTGGCTCTTACTGGGTCACCTTCCTGCACTTTGGGGTTGGCAGCCAGGGAGAGGAGCGCGTTCCTCAGGAGATGAATCACAGCAGCCAGGTGCAAGGAGAAGACATGGGTGCGGTGAAGCAGACTGGCCTCTCTCCACCAGCCAGGCAGGGCCCTTGTGTCCCTGTGGGTGCCCGGGCCTCTTGAGCATGACCTCTGGGGACAGTGGCATTCCCTCTTCTGCCCAGCTGGGACCAAGGAACAATTCTGCCTGGACCTCAGCCTTCTGGGCTTCCAACTGACCATCTTCCAGGTTGGCCACTTATAGAAGCACCCAAATTGAAGTGGGAGCTCATCATGCCCCAGAGAGATAGCACACAGGAAAATGAAGGAGGAGGGGAGTTGAGTGGCTGAGTATGGGCTCCCCAGTATTGTGTTCACTGGATCAAAGCCAGGCACCTCCATTCCCTCTTTGTGTGACCTTCATTCCAATCCCTCTGTGCTGTGTGCATCCCTAAAAAGGGGACTGGAGGTGCAACCTGAAAGCCGAGACAACCAAGTGACAACTGGAACTTTGTCATCACTGGCTCAGGGACACTGGGCCGGAGGATAGTGGATGAGTGACCAGCCTTGAGCACACAGAGTGAGGGCAAGTCCTGCCCACTCCTGAGCCTGACTCATGATGACACCCAGCTCCACCCACCCCTGCATCTGTAACAAGACCACATTCTCAGGCAGCAGTGTTGGAAGTTTCTGAAAGCCTCGGATTCCCAGAAACAGAAATCAGAGAAACCCCCAACAGCCAGACTGTAGCATTTAGACTTGGAAGCCTGAGGAGGCCCTTGCTAACAAGGAATCTCTGAGGTCCCAGCACAAGGAGCCGAAGCACCCTCGGCAACCAGGATCCACGGTCCCCAGTGGGAACCAGAACATGTGTCAGAATCTCCTGCAGGGCTCATGGGAACTGGCCTGACCTGTGCCCAGTGTGTGTTCAGCAGGTCAGGGGAGGTCCCCCTGAGGACCCAGGTCTCAAAGAGGTGAAAAGCAGGAAGCAAAGCCGCCATGATAGAAACCAGACCGTTTGGGGCCAGGAGTCCTGAGGTGTCCTGGGACTGACTGACTGTGCCTTTAGTGGTGATTGCATGGTCTCACTCACTGTGGTGGGCTGACTGTATGTCCCCACCTCCCAGTCCCCTGCAGTAGGGCCTTTGGGACATATGAGGTCAAAGAGGTGGGGGCCCCTACAGTAGGATTAGTATCCTTGTTGAACTACACCATTGTAAACAAGGAAGAGAGCCTTCACCAGGAATAGAATCTGCTCTACCCTGGCCTACAACTCACAGCTACCAGAACTGTGAGAAACCCATGTCTGTGGTCAAGTCTGCCCTATCTCTGCTCTTTGTTTTGTTTTTCTAATTATATCTATCTATCTATCTATCTATCTATCTATCTATATATATATTTTTTTTAATTTTTATTTTTCCCCTTTTGTTGGCCTTGTTTATTGTTGTTGTTGTTATTACTGTTGTTGATGTTGGATATCACAGAGAGAAATCAAGAGAGGAGGGGAAGACAGAGAAGGGGAGAGAAAGATAGACACCTGCAGACCTGCTTCACTGCCTGTGAAGCAAACCTCCTGCAGGTGGGGAGCCGGGGACTCAAATCGGGATCCTGATGCCGGTCCGTGCGCTTTCTGTCATGTGCACTTAACCTGCTGCACCACCACCCGGCTACCTCTAATTACATTTTTAACAGTTTGGTCAGCCTTTTTTTTTTTTCCTTAAAAAAAATCACTTTGGGGGCCGGGTGGTGGCGCACATGTTACAGTGCACAAGGATCTGATTCAAGTCCCCAGTCTCCACCAGCAGGGGGAAAGAAAGCTTCATGAGTGGTGAAGCAGTACTACAGGTGTTTTTCTGTCTCTTTCCCTCTCTATATATTTTTTTAATTTTGTGTATTAACTTTATTTATTTATTTATTGGATAGCGATAGCCAGAAATAAAGAGGGAAGGGGGAGATACAGAGGGAAAGAGACAGTGAGACACCTGCAGCCCTGCTTTATCACAAGCAAAGTTTTTCCCTTGCAGGTGAGAACTGGGGGCTCAAACCTGGGTCCTTGTGAATTATAACGTGTGCTCAACCAGGTGAGCCACCACCCAGCTAACCCCCTCTTTGCCTCTCTATCTCCCCTTTCTTCTCAATTTCTGGATATCTCTATCCAATAAATAAATTAATTAAAAAATATAATAATTTTTAAGTCACTTTAATGGCCTGAGGAGTGGCACAGTGGCTAGAATGCTGGAGTCCTACGTTTCATCCTTCGCTTATATATGCCAGAGTCAGGCTCTGGTTCTCCTGTCTCTTCTCCTGTCACTAATAAGCAAATAAATATATTTAACCACTATTGAGGGAATGCTGATTTGCAAGACTGGTGTCACTGGTGTCACAGGGGTACAGTTTCCTATCTCCCCAAGACAGGTGTCAGCATACCTCACCCACCACCAAATTGTCATTTCCCTC